>NW_027526445.1:87719452-88026295 GCF_048455015.1 Haemaphysalis longicornis
CATGTCGAGAGTGTCCGATTAGCGTTGAACCCTTTTAAGCTCCCTATGGCAATAAGACTGCCAGAACAGAGACCCTCGCTATGCGTGTAGCGAATCAGAGTAGGAAATGGGTGGCTCTTAGAAATAACAAAGAAATAATGGTTGGCAGTAGAGAAAACCACAGACAGCAAAGGGATGTATGTGGTAGACCATTGAAACAGATAAAACATGTCGAAAGATAAAAAGAAACTTGAGAAAAAAATGCACGCCGAGTGGGATCCAAACGCATGATCCCCAGAATACCGGTTCAGAATACAGATATATATAAATATATATATATATATATATATATATATATATATATATATATATATATATATATATATATAGTGAAAGAAGTCGACTAAAACGTTTCCCGTTTTTGTTGCCAACAGTTTCGGAGTTAGAAACTCCTTCTTCTGGGCTGTATTTTAATTTCTCACATTTCGCCTTTATACAAAAACTTCTATGAGGGAGGGTTAGGTCCCTAATCCCTGCAGGAGAGGTCGCGGGTGAGGAGTGTTTCAAACAGTTTGAGCAAGTGAGGCATTCCGATTGGCTAGAAAGGTGGAAGGTGAGGGAAGGGGAAAGAACATGGACGAAAAGGCAGCACGAAAACGTACGTAACAAGAGGCACACAAGCGAACAAAAAATCAAAAACAAGAGTGAGTCCTGCGCGCTCCGCAAATGGTGTAAAAGTAGTCAGCAGGACGGGAAAATGGGCAAAAAAACAGGGATGAAGGGAGACGGACATAAGATGGCGGCACAGGCATAAATCTTCGATTCCGTCGAAGTGCAAGGCCGCATACATGCACGACCCGCCTAGTCGACACATGGTCCCCACGCCATACTCGGAATTTTCTGTCCCATTTTCAGTTTTGTTTTACGCCTGGCTAAGCCTGCAGCAGCGCTCGTCTTGGCGCCACTTCGACGAAACCGAGTGGTGCAGCTAAGCTTTGCCGCGCAGCCAGCGAGCCGCGGAACAAGTAACACTAGGATTTGGTTTCGCTTGCTGCGCATTCTTCGGCCGTTTGTCTGCCATTGATGCGGCGGTCATAATTCAGGCCACTGTGCGTCGGCGGGCCCGCGAGGCGCGCTCACAGCTGTTCAAGGTCACTGATGAGACGGGTGGTGCTAGCTGAACGGGCGGGGAAGGAGGGGGGGGGGGGGGGTTACACGTTTGTTTTGCTTGCCTTAGTCCCTAAAGCGGGGTTTCCTTTTTTCCTTCTTGCTTTCTTTTTTTAAGTTGCATGCATGGTCCCAGTTCCGCGCTCACCCCCTCCATCGCCCGCAAGGTCCCGATATTTCCGTCTAAGGCGCAGCTTTTTCCGCAAGAATGAGAGGCAGCCGGGTCCTCATTGATGACATGGGTGAATGCCTAGAATTTATGTGTAAAGTAGGACTCCCTCTGCTGGCGTTCGAGGGAAGAGCGGAAGCCGGACTGCAGGAGAGTGATTCTGATATGCTCATTGGAATGGCCCGGCAGGCGACTATGTTTGGAAAATGGTAGATCCGGCTGTGAGGTGACGTGGGATTTGTGGTTGTTGAATCTGAGCTAGAATGCATTCTCGGTCTGGCCAATATATTCCTTGCCACACATTTCGCGGTGCAGTCTGTATACGACGTTACTGGAATCACAGTCGAGGCTTTCTTTTTTTTTTTGGAAGGAAAATTTGGAAAAGTTATATTTTGCTGTGTCGGTTGTTGTGATGAGGGGACAGATTTTGCAGCGCGTTTGCCCGCAGGGGCGGCAGCCTGAGGGTTGTTTTGTGACCCCAATTTTAGCCTTAACAAGCATATCTCTTAAGTTCCACTGGCCCATCAAACCTCAAGATCTCTCTCTCTCTCTCTCTCTCTCTCTCTCTATATATATATATATATATATATATATATATATATATATATATATACACAAGAGAAGAAAAACTTCGAACAAGATAAAAGCACGATTGTGGCCTACGTTTCAGCAAAGAGAACTTGCTTTCCTCGGGGCAATCTCTCGCCTGGCAGGCAGGGTTTATATAGGGGTAGGACCCCAGGTGAAAGGAGAGGGAAAGTTGGAAGGGAAATTGAGCAAGCTGATTGATTTCGGAGTGTGTCGGGGGAGAGATTGAGGGGCCAAGAAGGTTGTCTAGTTTAAGCCGCGAAGTAGGTCACACGGAAGTCAGCTGGTGGCTGATATTCGTGGAATTTTTGGACAGACAGGATGAGAGGGTGCTTATTGACCCGCCGCAGGGTATAGGGAAAGGATCTCAGAACCGCCGGAAGCAGACCAGGCGGTGAGGGTGGGGTCCTTATCAGGAACTATCTGCAAGCCTCAGGTCAAAAGAAAAGAATGAGACGGGAGAAAACTAACTAGGTCAAGAAAAAAGAAAAAAAGGAGAAAAAAAAAAACAGGGAGGGAAACCACATAAACCCACACACAAAAGAAAACGCAATGACCGGGCAACTGAAATGGCACGTGTCACCCACGGCAACATTCCAGGAACAGGCCTGTCCTGAAACTCAAAAACGAAAAGATAAAGTTAGAGTGACGTACGGGGCACAAGTCCACGTGGAGTAAAAAAATAATAAAATAAAAAAGGGAGAAATTAAATAAATAAAATTGAATTCCAAAAGCAAGGTTGGAGGCATGAGGGCGAGTATTAGGCTAGACGCTAAGGAATGAAAAAAAAAGAAAAGGAAATTAGGTGACCAGGTACAGAGCAGAGTGAACGGTCATAGTCTTTGGATGAGGTATATGCACGAGAATGACTAACGCTGTATTCCCGGTGAATATCGCAAGGATTCCAAGTTGCCCTTAGACGCATTAATTCCAGCAGGTTCCATGGAGTTGAATTTGTGAATTAAGTAGGATTCTCGGTATTTCCTGTCCCTAGGAGACTTAAAATTTGACGGAAGTATATATAACTTAAGGTCATCAAAATTGTGGCCTGGTTGGTTGAAATGCTGCGCTACAGCTATGGAGGATTTGCTAAGACTATCTGCCCGGTGACCATTAAGCCGTAGGCTCATAGGTTGGCTCGTTTCGCCTAATAACTAAATTTTCAAACGCCCTCCCAAACGTAAACAATATACTGCGGAAGTACTACCCCATTTTAGCCAGTAACGACCGACTTAAAAAGACTTTCCCGGAAGCACCAAGGGTTACCTACCGGAGAAACAGGAATCTAAAAGAAATTTTAGTGCATGCTAAAACAGGGCCTTCAAAGCAACCAGTCATAGCCAGCTGCTCCCGCCCAAGATGCAAGACTTGCAGGCACCTGCAAACAGACTGCGTTGTAAAAAGCACAGCCAGTAATTATGTGCACAAGATTAATTCAAGTTTTACGGGCACTTCATCCAACATTGTGTATATGTTGGAATGCTCAATGTGCCACAAACAGTATATAGGCGAAACGAGCCAACCTATGAGCCTACGGCTTAATGGTCACTGGGCAGATACTCTTAGCAAATCCTCCATAGCTGTAGCGCAGCATTTCAACCAACCAGGCCACAATTTTGATGACCTTAAGTTATGTATACTTCAGTCAAATTTTAAGTCTCCTAGGGACAGGGAATACCGAGAATCCTACTTAATTCACAAATTCAACTCCATGGAACCTGCTAGAATTAATGCGTCTAAGGGCAACTTGGAATCCTTGCGATATTCACCGGGAATACAGCATTAGGCATTCTCGTGCATATACCTCATCCAAAGTATGACCGTTCACTCTGCTCTGTACCTGGTCACCTAATTTCTTTTTCTTTTTTCATTCCTTAGCGTCTAGCCTAATAATCGCCCTCATGCCTCCAACCTTGCTTTTGGAATTCAATTTTATTTAATTTCTCCCTTTTTTATTTTATTATTATTTTTTTTACTCCACGTGGACTTGTGCCCCGTACGTCACTCTAACTTTATCTTTTCGTTTTTGAGTTTCAGGACAGGCCTGTTCCTGGAATGTTGCCGTGGGTGACACGTGCCATTTCAGTTGCCCGGTCATTGCTTTTTCTTTTGTGCGTGGGTTTATGTGGTTTCCCTCCCTGTTTTTTTTTCTCTTTTTTTTCTTTTTTCTTGACCTAGTTAGTTTTCTCCCGTCTCATTCCTTTCTTTTGACCTGAGGCTTGCAGATAGTTCCTGATAAGGACCCCACCCTCACGGCCTGGTCTGCTTCCGGCGGTTCTGAGATCCTTTCCCTATACCCTGCGGCCGGTCAATAAGCACCCTCTCATCCTTTCTGTCCAAAAATTCCACGAATATCAGCCACCAGCTGACTTCCGTGTGACCTACTTCGCGGCTTAAAATAGACAACCTTCTTGGCCCCTCAATCTCTCCCCCGACACACTCCGAAACCAATCAGCTTGCTCAATTTCCCTTCCATCTTTCCCTCTCCTTTCACCTGGGGTCCTACCCCTATATAAACCCTGCCTGCCAGGCGAGAGATTGCCCCGAGGAAAGCAAGTTCTCTTTGCTGAAACGTAGGCCACAATCGTGCTTTTACCTTGTTCGAAGTTTTCTTCTCTTGTGTTCTCTACCATCTTCAAAGTTCTACTACTCCCTGGATTTCGTGTACGAAGATGACGGAGCAAGGTAAGCCCCCTCTCCTCTCCCTGGCACACGTAGCTCTCATCGGTGATAGCCACTTTAAGTACATTCACGACCACTTCCCTTCCGGGCAACATTCACCATACATCAGCTTTCAAAGCGGCGCCACAACACATGACATCAGAAAACTGATTGATACCGCCCCACGCAACATCACTCACTTCGTTCTGCACTTTGGCACTAACGACTTAAAGAACAACACCGCAGAAAGCACCATCGAGGCCATGCAAACTCTTGTTCGCGATGTTCATACCAACAGGCCCAAAGCAAAGATAACCCTGACAACAGTACTTCCCAGGATCGAAAACAAACACAAGCCAGACATACCCCAGACACACAGACTTCTACCTCACTCACAAAGGTCAGCTAAGCTTAACGACTTCCTCATGTACCTTGGACACAACACAGGAAACGTTGACATCATCCACCACGCAAAAATTCACTACGACCCCCTAGGACACCTGGCCAAGGACGGACTACACCCTAACTTTCGAGGCGTCATACTGATTTCCGAAAACATCAAGCACAGGCTGAGGAACACATTTAAGGTGACACTCCCAACTTCACGTATCAACCTCCCGTCTCCGGCCAGCACAGAACAACAGAACCAACCCAACACCCCCAACGGTAGCGAAATGCCATGTCCACCTAAGAACAGCACATGTGACGCCAGCACACAAACCTTGGACGTGGCCGCAACACCAGCTGTACAGCACGTGAGCGAACAACAACCCGACCCACCAAACACAACACGCTCATGGTTCACGCAGACCCCAACACGCAGTATAACGCAAACAGGCACCCAAACAGGCATCGATGTGGACCTCATCCCTAGCAGCCCCCCTAAACTACTGAATCCAAGCAAAAAAGTGTCACCCCGGAGGTCTGCTCGGAACAAACACAAATGACTACCACCGAGTAGGCCGTATGCTCCAACCCCTAAATCCCGCTCTTTCCTCAAAGCTCGAAAACTAGCCGGCAAACAAACCAACTACAGATTTCATCTAAAAACGTACTCCTCGTATCTCCAAAGCAAAAAGATTCCCAAAGGCCTTCGCTTAAAAGTTAGATGTGCCCTTGGTGAGCTCCCTCCTGAACTAGCTGCCAGGTGGCAAGATATTCTGAATAATGCTTCTCTTTCCCTCCTAGAAATTCTTAGAGAACACTGTACTAGCCAACTCAACCTCTTCAACGACCAGATTGAAGCTCTTCCACTAACCGAGCAGGAGAAACTAGATCTCAATATTTTCATAAATCGTAAGGAAAATGATCTTAGCAATAAGCAAGCAGTTAAGTTTCAGCGTGACCAACTTCCCTCGCAAAATGCAGCATGTACTGTAGGAGATCAGCCTCTCAATAGCCGCGACTATGAAGTGCTAGGTCATGTAATGTCTTCCCTCGATTCAGAGATCGCTTTAATAGAACCACCTCCCCCAGCCAATAATCCTTTAGAAAAAACGAGCTCTCTCGCTACCTGCCCCAGCAACGTTATTGACATTTCCAAAATACTAACGGCCGACGAAAAAGGTATCCTAGAACGAGGTCTAACTTTCTGTCCCACAAATAACAGTGTGAATGAATACGAGTTACACAAAGATCTCACTGAATTTTCTCGGAGAATGAGACTAAGCGAGTTTTTTTCGGAGAAGCAGGACCAACCTGACATTAACGAACGCACCCTCCACCCTCCTAGCACTTGGACTCCAGATGTAGATCAATCTCCAGAATTGGATCTGTACTTAAAATCAGTAGCAAGAGAAATTTTGGCAACAACTAAGCGATCAAACAAGCGCAAGAACCTAACTCCGTCGGAAGAAGTTACCCTGAATTGCCTATCAGCCAGAACCGACATAGTCATAAAGCCAGCCGACAAAGGTGGTAGTGTAGTTGTTTTACCTATGGGAAAATACAAAGATGAAGCTTATAGGCCGCTCAATAACCCTTGCCACTACAAGCCCTTAGATAACGATCCGAGCCAGGAATACAGCCTAAAAATCCTTCAGACCCTCACAGATCTACGATCTAGAGAATTAATAACGACTACTGACTTAAATTTCATGAAACCGAATAATAAGCATGCAGGACGTTTTTACCTCCTCCCAAAAGTCCATAAAGTCCCCGTAGAATTATTGTTCACTGCCGACATTCCTGGCAGACCCATAGTTTCGAATAACAATACCCCAACCGAAGCACTATCTCTGTTTCTGAATCATCACCTATCCGACATTCCGGCTCTTCTTCCTTCATTCGTTCAGGACACCCCCCACTTCCTCCGCATAATAGAAGAGATAAATATGGGCGGGCGCCTACCCAGCGGAACCCTCCTTGTTACTCTTGACGTTGCTGCATTGTATACAAACATTCCGTTCGCCGAAGGAATTGAAGCGATTTCAAAATCTCTATCAGTGAACCCGCACCAACATGCACCAGAAGTGTACATAATTTTGTTAAAACCAGTTCTAACTCTCAATTATTTTGAATTTGACTCTTCTTACTTTTTGCAAGTTTTTCGAACTAGCATGGGTACTCCATTCGCACCGACCTATGCCAACATTTTCATGGGGCAACTTGAAGCTACCCTATTAAGCTCTTTTCCGCATAAACCTCAGGTTTACCTCCGCTACATAGACGAGATCTTTATGATTTGGGAACACGGTCGCGCGACTCTGGAAACGTTTATATCCCATCTCAATTCTTCGCATCCGACTATTAAATTCTTCTGCCAGTATTCTGAAAAAGAAGTGAACTTCCTAGAAACTACCGTCATTCTAGACAACGGTAAACTTAAAACCACGCTTTTTAGAAAGCCAACAGACAGGCAGCAGTACCTAGATTATAAAAGCCATCACCCTAGACGCTGCAAACAAGGGATCTTTGTAGGAAAAGCCACCAGGCTTAGAAGAGTATGCAGTGATGACAGTGACTACGTAGAGCAACTAGACGAACTCAAGGCCACCCTTATGAACAGGAACCACCCCAAAAGCTCGCTCGATCAGGCGTACCAACGTGTGTCTAATCTCAAAAGGGATGACGTTCTCAAGAAACAGCGGCAAAACGAAAGCGCCAGGCCACCTGCCCTAATAACTAAATTTTCAAACGCCCTCCCAAACGTAAACAATATACTGCGGAAGTACTACCCCATTTTAGCCAGTAACGACCGACTTAAAAAGACTTTCCCGGAAGCACCAAGGGTTACCTACTGGAGAAACAGGAATCTAAAAGATATTTTAGTGCATGCTAAAACAGGGCCTTCAAAGCAACCAGTCATAGCCAGCTGCTCCCGCCCCAGATGCAAGACTTGTAGGCACCTGCAAACAGACTGCGTTGTAAAAAGCACAGCCAGTAATTATGTGCACAAGATTAATTCAAGCTTTACGTGCACTTCATCCAACATTGTGTATATGTTGGAATGCTCAATGTGCCACAAACAGTATATAGGCGAAACGAGCCAACCTATGAGCCTACGGCTTAATGGTCACCGGGCAGATACTCTTAGCAAATCCTCCATAGCTGTAGCGCAGCATTTCAACCAACCAGGCCACAATTTTGATGACCTTAAGTTATATATACTTCAGTCAAATTTTAAGTCTCCTGGGGACAGGAAATACCGAGAATCCTACTTAATTCACAAATTCAACTCCATGGAACCTGCTGGAATTAATGCGTCTAAGGGCAACTTGGAATCCTTGCGATATTCACCGGGAATACAGCATTAGGCATTCTCGTGCATATACCTCATCCAAAGACTATGACCGTTCACTCTGCTCTGTAACTGGTCACCTAATTTCTTTTTCTTTTTTTTCATTCCTTAGCGTCTAGCCTAATACTCGCCCTCATGCCTCCAACCTTGCTTTTGGAATTCAATTTTATTTATTTAATTTCTCCCATTTTTATTTTATTATTTTTTTTTACTCCACGTGGACTTGTGCCCCGTACGTCACTCTAACTTTATCTTTTCGTTTTTGAGTTTCAGGACAGGCCTGTTCCTGGAATGTTGCCGTGGGTGACACGTGCCATTTCAGTTGCCTGGTCATTGCTTTTTCTTTTGTGTGTGGGTTTATGTGGTTTCACTCCCTGTTTTTTTTTTACTCCTTTTTTTCTTTTTTCTTGACCTAGTTAGTTTTCTCCGGTCTCATTCTTTTCTTTTGACCTGAGGCTTGCAGATAGTTTCTGATAAGGACCCCACCCTCACCGCCTGGTCTGCTTCCGGCGGTTCTGAGATCCTTTCCCTATACCCTGCGGCGGGTCAATAAGCACCCTCTCATCCTTTCTGTCCAAAAATTCCACGAATATCAGCCACCAGCTGACTTCCGTGTGACCTACTTCTCGGCTTAAACTAGACAACCTTCTTGGCCCCTCAATATCACCCCCGACACACTCCGAAACAAATCAGCTTGCTCAATTTCCCTTCCATCTTTCCCTCTCCTTTCACCTGGGGTCCTACCCCTATATAAACCCTGCCTGCCAGGCGAGAGATTGCCCTGAGGAAAGCAAGTTCTGTTTGGTGAAACGTGGGCCACAATCGTGCTTTTACCTTGTTCGAAGTTTTTCTTCTCTTGTGTTCTCTACCAGCTTCAAAGTTCTACTACTCCCTATATATATATATATATATATATATATATATATATATATATATATATATATATATATATATATATATATATATATATATATATATATATATATTTATATATATATATATATATATATATTTTTACGCGCAAAACTGTGGGACGACAGCATTCTGCAGGACGGACATGCTAATCTCCCGCCTGGGTTCGTTCCATATGATGCGGTACCGCAGAGGACGACGAAGGAGCGCGTTAGCTAGCGGCTCGTGTGCTCTGTTCTCAGTCGCCATATTGCTAGCCACCAGCCGGTGTTCTCTGTGTGTTTCCTCTGGCAAGTTAGGTACCTCGCCTAATAAATACTTTGCCCCTGCGTCTTCGCCAAGACAACTTCTCTGCCCCTGTTTGACAAGACGCAACACTGGTGGAGGGTGCTTCCGATGCCCCGTACGCCCCCGGACGTTAGCCCCGAGAGACCTTCGCCCGTCCACACACCGCTTCATCAGTGTAGCCACCGGAAATTCGCCTTCCTCCACAACAAGGCTTTCTTTTGGAGTCTACATCAAGAAGGCACGCGTCTCAGCCAGAGGTAATGGCGCAGGCGATGCCTACTACAGTGACTTTTCAGCAGCCGCACGAAGCCGCCCACTTCCACGGAGAGGATTATGAAGACGTTGAGGACTGGCTTGAACAGTTCGACCGAGTGGCTGCATTCAAACCTTGGAGTGCCACCCAAAAGCTCCCAGAAGCCTATTTTGCTCTTGAGGACGGTGAAAGAACCTGGTTCGAGAATTTGGAAGTGAGCCTGCGCACTTGGGAGGACATTCGTCACGAGGTTTAAGCAAAATTCGCCAATGCCGACCGCCGCGAACAAGCACAGCGTGTTCAGGAAGCATGGACTCAGAAACCTAACGGGAGTTGGCTATGTTCGCGGAGGACATGGCCCGACTGTTCAAGCGAGCCGACCGAGACATGGCACAATGTAAAAAATTACGCCATATTATTCATGGCATAAAAGAACAGCTTTTTGCCGGTCTCGTACGAAATCCGCCACGAACGGTCCAAGAATTCATGCGCCAGGCTACTGCCATTGAGAGGGTACTACAACAGCGCTCCCGACAATACGACCGCATATGCGCCAAAACATCGTCGAGCATCTCTGCTGTTATGGCCACCGATGACGACAACCGCCTTTGGGTTCTCATCTGCACGGGTGTTGAGAGAAGAGCTCGCTAAGTGCGGCATCATCTCATAGGGGCCCATACAGGCCTCCGTCACCGACATTGTGCGCGATGAAATTCGCAACGCGTTTTCCCTACCAGCAGTGGAGCCAGCGTCCCCATGCCCAGTCTCCTATGCCACGGCTCTCACGGCCCAGGCTCCCGCTGCAACCACTAGACCTGCCGCGCCGCTTCTTCCATACCACCCGCCGGACCCAGCCGAATGCTGGCCACAACACGCAGTTCCTCTTACTAATAACTCTTCGGTCCTTCCGCAACAATACTACCGTCCCCAAGTACGCAAGACCGACCTTTGGCGAACCCCCGGCAACCAGCCGCTCTGCTATCACTGTGGCGAACCAGGGCACATTTATCGCCGGTGCCCCTACCATGAAATTCGACTGACTGGATTCCCACCCAACGCTGTTCGGCCCCAATTCAGAGAAAGACCGGTCGCCATTTCTGACTACCTCACCGAGCGTCGAGCTACCGCACCACTCCGCCGATCGCGTTTGCAGTCCCCAGCTAGTTAAGCTTCGCCCAGCCGCCGCACTCCTGGAGGGCAACCTACCCCGTGGTCTGCAACGCCACCGCGGGAAAAATAGATGACGCAACCTTGGAAGGCAAGGTTGCCAGTAGTCGCAGCTCCGAAGGCCTCCCTCTACCGCCGGCAGTTTGGGAATCGGCAGCCCAAAACTTCGACGTCAACGTGAACGCACGGGCCGAACTTACAGTTTTTCTCGACGGACATGAAATGACCGCATTAGTGGACACCGGGGCGGACTACTCGATAATTATTCGGGAACTCTGTGACAGGCTCAGAAAGGTCAAGACCGCATGGGATAGACCTCAGATTCGGACTGGTGGGGTCACTAAATGACGCCTGTCCGAAAATGTACCGCGAGGGTACGCATTGGCGACTCGGACTTCGTCGGCACGTTCGTCGTCCTTCCGGAGTGCTGCAGAGAGCTTATTATAGGAATGGACTTCTTGCGAGATCATGATGCGGCAATTGACGTCGGCGAAGGCTTTGTGAGTTTTTCTACGAAAAATAACACACCAGAACTTACCGGCAACCGACCCCCACACCTGCGAATTGTCGGCGACGAAATTAGCCTACAACCAAGATCCTCCATGCTTGTTTCCGTTAGGTGTGATAACGTATTAGGCGGCCCTGGTATTGCCGAGGTCTTGAGTACCCTTCTTCTGGAAAGTGGGATCGCCATTTCTAGGGGTCTGTTCACGCTAGCGTGCTGCGAAGCGGAGGTACTGCTGACAAACTTCCGTAATAAACGTCGACAAGTCGCCAAGGGAACGGCGGTTGCTGTCTTCGAAGACATCGACAACGCAACGGACTGCTTCGTTCTACAGAGTAAAGCGTCAGCCGTGGTGCCAAATAAGCTCGTAATCGATGTTAACCGCAACGTCCCGCCGACGGAGCAACGCCAGCTTTCTGAGCTCTTAAACAGTTTCCGGGACTGCTTTTCGTCGACGTCGGGCGTCCGCCAAACCCACTTGGTCAAACACCGAATAGTTACTGCCGCAAATGAAAGACCGGTTCGGCAGAACCCCTACCGAGTGTCCGCAAAAGAACGCGATGCGATAAGACAGCAGGTGGACCAGATGCTAGACGACGACGTCATTCAGCCATCGACAAGCCCCTGGGCATCTCCCCTCGTCATGGTCAAAAAGAAGGATGGCAGCTTGAGATTCTGCGTCGATTATCGCAACCTAATCAAGTAACCAAAAAGACGTATATCCTCTGCCGAGAATAGATGACTCACTGGGTCAATTACGTCATGCCCGTTACTTTTCGTCAATGGACTTAAAGAGCGGATACTGGCAAATTGTAGTCGATGAGCATGACCGTGAAAAGACCGCATTTGTTACTCCCGACGGGCTGTATGAGTTCAAAGTTCTTCCTTTTGGTTTGTGGTCAGAGCCTACAACATTTAAAAGAATGATGGACACGGTTCTGTCTGGGCTGAAGTGGCAAACCTGTTTGGTATACCTAGACGACGTCGTCGTGTTTTCCACGACCTTTCAAGAGCACTTGGAGCGATTGACATCCGTTCTTCCGGCTATCCGATCGGCCGCACTGACACTAAAACCAGAAAAATGCCACTTCGGGTATGAAGAATTACTTTTTCTCAGTCGCATTGTCAGTCGGGCCGGCGTGCGCCCGGATCCTGATAAACTTGACGCCGTGTCGCAGTTCTGCACCCCTACCGACAAAAAGACCATTAGCCGTTGTCTGGGGCTGTGCTCTTATTATCGCAGATTCATAGCGAAGTTCTCCCACATTGCGGCTCCGCTCACTCACCTCACGCGTGAAGACGTAGCTTTCGACTGGAGTAATGAACAGCAAGCTGCTTTTGACGAGCTCTGCCGTCGCTTACAGATACCACCTGTGCTGGCTCATTTCGACGAGAATGCCGCAACTATGGTTCACACGGATGCCAGCAATGTGGGGCTCGGCGCTGTTCTCATCCAGTGGCAAGACGGTGCCGAAAAACTCATCGCTTACGCCAGCCGAACCCCATCACGAGCCGAAAGTCTCTACTCGGCCACCGAGAAAGAGTGCCTTGCTGTTGTTTGGGCCCTCCTGAAATTCTGACCATACCTTTATGGGCGTCATTTTACCGTGGTGAGTGACCATCATTCCTTCTGCTGGCTCACGAACCTTCAGAACCCTACTGGCCGCCTTGCGCGATGGAGCCTAAGGCTCCAGAAATTTGACATGACCATCGTACACAAATCCGGCAAGCGGCATTCAGACGCAGACTGCCTTTCAAGAGCTCCTGTTGGCCTTCCCCCCGCCGATCACGACGACCGCGACGCTGCCGCGCTAATCGGTGTTCTGGACGCAAAGGCCATTTAAAAGCAGCCGAGCGCGGATCCAGAACTACGATCGCTGTTTGATTAGTTACAAGGCCACACTAGTGTCGTGCCGAATGCATTTGCCAGAAGACTCTCCTCATTCTGTATGCGGAGCCACGTTCTCTATAAGAGAAATTTCGCGTCGAGTGGGAGTAACTACCTGCTTGTCGTACCCAACCTTCTCAGGAATGAAATCTTGCAGGCCTGTCACGACGAGCCTAGCGCTGGTCACTTCGGCTACACACGTACGCTGGCACGGATCAAGCGGAAGTACTACTGGCCAAAGCTATCCGCCACCGTGCGGCAGTATGTACGAAATTGCGGGACTGCCAGTGACGGAAAGCACCATCCGGCTGGTCGGCCGGACTTGTGCAGCTCGTTCAGGTTCCTAGAACGCCTTTTCAACAAGTTGGCATGGACGTGCTCGGCCCCTTTCCAACTTCCACAACTGGGAGAAAATGGATTACTTAACCAGGTATGCCGAAACAAAGGCGCTTCCACGGGCAACAGCGCTTGAAGTTTCGCAGTTCTTTCTAACAAGAATTGTGCTGCGGAATGGCGCAGCCGCAGTGCTGATTACCGAGCGTGGAATGGCTTTCGCGGCGCAACTGCTGCAAGAAGTGTTGAGATTCAGCGGCACGTCCACCGAAAGGCCAGTGCGTACCACCCAAGACCAACGGCTTAACAGAACGTCTGAACCGAGCAATACCCGACATGCCCAGTATGTACGCGGATGCGGAACACAAGACGTCGGATGTCATTTTGCCTTACGTAACGTTCGCGTATAATACGGCCCAGCCAGAGACGACGCAAATGACGCTATTTGCACTTGTCTACGGTAGGGAACCTTTCACAATGGTTGAGGGCATGTTGCTACCCGATATCCACGACGACCAATACAGCCGCCTTCACGAGTTTTTGCGTAGCGCCGAAGAGGCACGCGCGCTGGCACGCCAGCGAACACAACAGCACCAGCGTTGTGACGCCGCTCACTACAATCTTCCTCACCGACAAGCAACCTTCTCCCCTGGGGACCAGGTATGGGTGTGGACTCCAGTTAGGCGCCGGGGAATCTCGGAAAAACTTAAGCGGCGTTATTTCGGCACGTACACGGTGTTACGTCAGCTTAGCGATGTTACCTATGAAGTCGCTCCAGCCAGCCCAAGCGCCCCAGGACGTTCCCCATCTCGCCCAGAAATTGTGCTTGTGGTCTGCATGAAACAACACTTCTCGCGATAATCACAATGCATCCAGCGGCGGACTATATTTCCCGAGCATAATTGTGGCATCGAGTCGATGATTTAAAGGAGAGGGGGTAATGTTACGCGCCAAACTGTATGCCGACAGCAATATGCAGGACAGACATGCTAATCCCCGCCTGGGTACGTTCTGCGTGATGCGGCACCGCAGAGGACGACGAAGGAGCTCGTTAGCTAGAGGCTCGTGTGCTCTGTTCTTGGTCGCCATATTGCTAGCCACCAACCGGTGCTCTCTGTGTGTTTCCTCTGGCAAATGAGGCACCTCGCCTAATAAATACTTTGCCCCTGCGTCTTCGCCAAGACAACTTCTCTGCGCCCCTGTTTGAGAGGACGCAACAATATATATGTGTGTGTGTGTGTGTGTAGATGGAGGGACAGAGAGAGAGAGAGCAATACAACTTCCAAGATGGTAGAGAACACAAGAAAAGAAAACTTCGAACAAGGTAGAAACCACGATTGCTGCCAGTTTCAGCAAACAGACTTGCTTTCGTCAGGGCAACCCCTCGCCTGGCTGGCACGCTTTATATAGGCATAGGTCCCCAGTTGAGAGGAGAGAAGGAAGTGGAACTGGGAAAGCGTTTTGGTCTGGGAGTATGCAGGAGGAGATATTGAGGGGGAAAGAAGGTTGCATAGTTGGATCCGCGAAGTCGGTAAAAGAGATGTCAGCGGGAGATTCATATTCCGGTATATTCTTGGAGAGGAAGGATGCGAGGGTGTTTGTTGCCCCGCCACGCCGCCTACCGAAAGGTTCCCAGAAAGGCCGGAAGCAGAACAGGTGGCGAGAGGAGTCCTTCTCAGAAGCTGTCTGCAAGCACCAGGTAAAAAGAAAAGGTAGAGAAGGGGGAGCATAAGTAGGCCCAGAAAAAGGGAAACGAGAAAAAAGTGAGAAATAACAACACACATGCAGACGCACACACACACACACACAAGAAAAAGCAATGAACGCACAACCTAAATGGCACGTGTCGCCAACAGCAACATTCCTGGAACAGGCGTTTTCTGGTTTCTTCTTCGAAGTTTTTTTTTTGTATATATAGTAAAAGTACGTGCTTCGGAGACTATTTCCGACGTTTCGACCTGAGGCAGGTCTTCTTCAGGAAAGAAAGCTTTGGGAAATAATCGTATGGACTCAGGGTGGTGGCGGCGCCCCGAAACACAAGCCACATGGGAAACAAACAAGCGACTACACACTATATAGAGAGCGTATTCTGCCAAAGGCAAGCGAAAAAGACCGCCAAACAAACAAATCAAACAAACAAACAAAAAACGAAAAAACTGAGGGGTTGAGGAGAGGAACATACCGCATTAACGCTAGTGGTTTCGATGACAGAAATTGGGGCAAGTTCATGGGTGGCGGAAGGCCGAAAAACATCCGGTGTCTCCAAGAAGGGAAAACTACAAAGCCCATGCCACCAGGAGGAGTGAGTTCACATGCGCGTCACTGATAACAAGGATTAACTACCCACCATCTTCAGCGGCAAGGTCAAGAAAGAGAGCGGGGCCCTTTACTGTATTTGAAGCCCAGCAATCTTGCGCAACTTGGGGGGGTCCTAGAAAAGCTAATGGGGGAGCCCATTTAAGGCGTCCCCTTCCCCGCCTTCGTCTCCCTCTGTACACGGCGTCGCGTCGCGTCGCGCCAGGCCAATGCACGGCGTGTTAACTGTTACCACTCAGCCTGTCGCCGGCACGCGTGGACCCCTGGGCTTATTCCCCGAAAATATGGCGGAGCGCGGCAATTTGTAAAAAACAAAAAAAAAAAACAAGAAGAGGCGACAGTCGGTGTGTGCCGTGCCTCCGGGGCAACCAATAAATAGAAAAAAGAAAATGAAGTAAACAATAGGAAAGTGAAGCAAAGCTAAAAATTAACGAAAAAATAGGAGGGACGCCCGCACCCCGCAAGCACTAGCATTGGGGTTCACATTGTGAATACAAGACACCCGATGCAGAAGCCACAGCAGACATGAAAATATAATACTTCTTATACGCTTGGTTGAAATTGGAAGCTTACCAATTCGATTTCACATTTCCCGAAGATAAAATGGGTATTACATCTGGTGACATAAACAGGCAATAGGTATATTCTGGCTATTACTGAGGCGTCTTATGCGTGCTAGGCGCTGAGACAAGGAAATGAGAGAGACAACCAAAAATCAAAAATAGCGGGGGCGTGATGAGAAGTGTTGGTAGGGTGTCGGAAGCGGACGAGACAATTATAGGGACCGCGGAACATAGCGGTAGGTTGTTGGCGTTTCAATGCACAACCTCACACCGGAAGCAACCAGCTCTCTGTGCACCTCAGACCGTGCAATACCCTGCGCGGGAAAGGCCGATGCAGACGAAGGGCTTAATGTAGGCATAGGAAAAGGACAACAAAACTACAAGGTCTCGTATGTCACGGGGTGACAATGCCTCAATGGTAATGCAGCGTACGAATTACAGTCATCGTTCCAGGTCTGTCATTAAGACCCCCCTTCAGGGTAATTAATTTTTAGATTATATGCATTGAAACGCCAACAACCTACCGCTATGTCCCGGGGTGACTTTAATTGTCTCATTCCCTTCCAACCCCCTACCAACACTTCCCATCCAGCCTCCGCTATTTTTTTATTTTTTTCTCTCTCATTTCCTTGTCTCAGCGCTTAACAACCATAACACGCCTCAATAATAGCCAGATTGTATCCATTGCCTGTTTATGTCAGAAGATATCATACCCATTTTCACCTTGGGAAATGTGAAATAGAATGTTGAAGCTTTCAAATTCAACCGAGGGTATAAGAAGTATTTTATTTTGGTGACCGTTGTGGCTCCTGCCTGGGGTGTCTTGTATAAATATTGTCATCCCCAATGCTAGTAGTCACGTGGTGCTCTCGTGCTTCCTGTATTTTCGCTCATGTGTTGCGTTGCTTCAATTTTATATTGTTTCCTTCATTTTCATTTTTCTATTTTTTGGTTGCCCTGAGGTACGGCACACACTGACTGTCGCCTCTTCTTGTTTTCATGTATTTGCCAATTGCCGCACTCCGCCATAGTTTTTCGAGGACCACGCACAGGGGTCCACGCGTGCGGGCGAATGGCTTAGTGGTAACAGTTAACACGCCGTCCATTGGCCTGGCGCGACACGACGCGACGCCGTGTACAGAGGGAGGCGAAAGCGGAGAAGAGGACGCCTCAAATGGGCTCTTCCATTGGCTTTTCTAGGACCTCCAAGTTGCGGAAGCTGCCTGGGCTTCAAATACAGTAAAGGGCCCCGCTCGCATTCTTGACCTTGCCGCTAAACATGGTCGGTAGTTAATCCTTGTTACGGGTGACGCGCTTGTGAATTTACTGCTCTCGGTAGCGTGGGCTTTGTAGTTTTCCCTTCTTGAAGACACCATCATGTTTTTCGGCCTTTCGCCACCAATGAACATGCCGCATTTCCTGTCATCCCCACTACTCACGTTAATGGGGTATGTTCCTTCTAGCACCCCCACTCTTTTTTTCGTTTGTTGTTTTGTTTGTTAGATTTGTTTGTTTTGGCGGGTCTTTTTCGCTTGCCTTTGGAAGAATAGGCTCTTTATGGTTTGTGTGGTCGTTTGTGTGTTTGTTTCCCATGTGGCTTGTGTTTCGGGGCGCTGCCCCCACCCTGAGTCTGTAGGATTATTTCCCAAAGCTTTCATTCCTGAATAAGACCTGTCTTAGGTTGAAACGTTGGAAACAAAGTCTCTGAAGAGCCTATATATTGCCGCGAAGCATGTAGGGGTTTGTTTATTTATTGTTTGTTTTTACTCCCGGGCCAGCCCCGGCTGTGTTATCTGCGTTCCTAGCAAAGCGCGTATTCCATTATTTATTTTTATGCCACACAGGCTGTCACATTCAGATAAGCAGACTGTTTCGCCCTAACGTCGCTAGCCCAGAATAATCTTTTGTGATTTACAATGTTTTGGATGTGAATCGACGGTTCCCGAAACACTCGCGCCGAAAGATAAATGCCTGCAGAGCAGACGCCGTGGCATTCGATTCGACGACACTCGCCTGTGCACGTGACTTTGTTGACCACTGCTTCGCTGCCTCTGT
This sequence comes from Haemaphysalis longicornis, assembly GCF_048455015.1. NCBI lineage: Eukaryota > Metazoa > Arthropoda > Arachnida > Ixodida > Ixodidae > Haemaphysalis > Haemaphysalis longicornis. Next base: position 87,738,036 of record NW_027526445.1, read on the forward strand.
ATTTGTTTGGGTTGTTATGGGGGCACAAGTTCGATCCAATAAACTTTTTTCTCCTTCAAGACAACTGCGTCGACCTTGGCTACTTCACTATATATAAATATATACCGAATCAGAATAGGAAATGAGGGGCTCATAGAAATAACTCAGAAATAAGGGTTGGCGGCCAAGAAAACCTCGGAAAGCAAAGGGGTGGTTGTGGTAGGTCATTGAAAATGTATTCTGGAGGTCGTCGGTTCGGATCCCACCTGGCGGGCATTTTTTCTCCGCTTTCTTTATTTCTTTCTAAATTCTTTAACTGCTTCAATGACCTACAACAACCTCCCCTTTGCTTTGCGAGGTTTTCTTGGTTGTCAAACTTCATTTCTGTGTTATTTCTACGAGCCCCTCATTTCCAATTCTGATTCGCTACATGCATAGCGGGGGCCTCTTTTCTGGCAGTCTCGGTGCCATAGAGAGCTTAACAGGGCTTAACGCTGGTTGACTACTCTCGACATGTCGTAGACACTCGAGTCACGTCGCGGGGAATAAAAATAAGGTCTCCTTCACCCCGAGTAGTCAGAGTGACGCTGGCTACCACCCCCAAGCACAGGAAAAAGTTACATTGACATCAATACCCCAGAAAGCGGGGGGAAAATTGCCCCGCCGGTAGCGCAGTGGTTATCGCACCAGACAGGTATTCGGGAGGTCGTGCGTTCAGATACCTCATGGCGTGCATTTTTTCTCCGCTTTCTTTCTTTCTTTCCAAATACTTTATCTGTTTCAATGACCTACCACAACCTCCCCTTTGCTTTCCGAGGTATTCTTGGCTGCTAACCATTATTTCTGTGTTATTTCTCCGAGACCTCATTTCCATTTCTGATTCGCTACATGCGTAGCGATGGCCTCTCTTCTGGCAGTCTTGGTGCCATAGGGAGCTTAAGAAGGTTTAACGCTGGTTGACCACTCTCAACATGTCGTAGACACTCGAGCCACGGCGCGGGGATTTAAAAAAATGGGCCCATCTCCAAGCGAGGGGGACTCGAGTAAATGCGTCGCATAGGGGGTGGGTGTACTGCGTTAACGTTTAGTGTTTGGGGAGTTGGTGGTAGTGAATGAGTTGTATCAGCAGCTTCTCGACGTAGTTTGAATGAGTCAAGGATATAAGGCGCGTTCGTAGCATCCCATTCTGTGTCGGCTTTGTGGCGCAGTTGGCAAGAGCACCATGTATATTGCGTTCCGCCCGCAGGGTCGAGGGATCGAAACCAGGCGCCGGATAGTATTTGTTTATATAGTGTAGGGGGAGGGGTGCGGACTACGACTACGGACGTCAACGCGGGTGACATCGTGAGTTACTGAAATGCTCTGCATTTCAAAGAAGGTCCCCTTCACCCCGAGAAGTCAGAATGACGCTGGCTACCATCCCCAAGCACAGGAAAACATTACATTGACATAAATACCCCAGAAAGCGGGGGCAATATAGCCCCGCCGGTAGCGTAGTGGTTATCGCACCAGACCGGTATTATGGAGGTCGTGGGTTCGGATCGCACCTGGCGGGCGTTTTTCTCTGCTTTTTTTCTTTCTTTCCAAATTTTTTTCTGTTTCAATGACCTACCACAACCCCCCTTTGCTTTCCGAAGTTTTCTTGGTATATATACATATATATATATTGTAATGAGGTAAAGCGCACTGCAATAATTAGGAACTGCGAACAATCCCTTGTAATGGCTATGTGCCATCGGTCATCGCCATGTTGCTAGCAGACAACCAGCCGCTCGTGCGAACGAAGAAGAAGCAAGGTCTGCGCGGCTTTGGGTGTGACCGTTCGTCGGCTCTCTCGCTCTCTGTGGCTCTGGACCTCTGCGACCGTCTGCATCTACCAGCCAATAAACCCCCTTTCATTTTGGTGGAGGTTGCGGTTCTTCAGCTACGCCCGTCTGGGTTCTTGAAGCAATCCCCTCAAGGCTCAAGTATCCCGTCGGTCCGCGTCGGTCGGCGTCCCTCACCAAGCCCTGGAACTACGCAGCCGCACAATACCAACGGCCATGCCTGGCGGTAACGACACGCCTCACGTTCCTCCGGGCGCAGCTATCATCTGCGCTGGCGCTCTCCGTGAACGTGAACCTGCCAAGTTCAACGGCAATGAGGAGCAAGACGTTGAGGACTGGTTGGCGTCCTTCGAACGTGTTAGTACGCATAACAGATGGGACGACGCCATGAAACTCAATAACATCAGCTTTTCTTTCACCGGTCTCGCCGAAGTGTGGTTCAACAACCATGGATCCAGCATAACCGCGTGGCCGGCCTTCAAGACGAAATTAATTGCTGGTTTTGGCCGTCCCGCTGTGCGGAAACTGCTCGCCGAACAGCGCTTGCATGGCCGCGTCCAGAAGACCGGCGAGACGTTCACGAGCTACATAGAGAATGTTTTGGACCTCTGCAAGCGTCTGAATCCATCTATGACAGACCCTGAGAAAATCAAGCACGTCATGAAAGGCATCGTCGGCAGCGAGTGAGCACACGACGCACCTCTGTTCAAGACGAAGCCATAGCGAGCTTGGACCGTGACCCTGACAACTCTTCTCTGCTGTTGCAGATCAAGCAGATAGTGCGGGAAGAAGTCGCCCGTCAGCTCTCCCTGCTGCCGTACACCCCGGAGCCTTCGTCTACTTTGGCGCCAACACTGCGCAGTGTAATTCAAGAGCAAGTTGCTGACGCCATTTCGCCGACTCCCACTGCGCCTCGTCTTCATAACTTGAGCGTTACCACCCCGCTGCCGTATGCCGAAAGCGTCGCAAGGGCTCCGGTACCGATCGTCACGTACGCTGACGCCGTGGGTGTCCCCCCTCAGCGGGACCCCATGTCTTACCAACACCCTGTACCGATGAGGCCACCGCCCTTGTATCGGCCTCCGCCGCAATCCAGCAGTGCCTCGCGAACGTGGGACAACCGTCCCATCTGTTTCAATTGCCGCTGTGCCGGACATGTCGCCCGATACTGCCGCCGACGCCTGACGCCCACCAACGACGATATCGGAGCCCCTACTTATGGCCCTCGCAGCCAATCGCCACGCGAAGTCTCCTACAGGTCCGACTTCACCGCTGCACCTTCTGACTCTCGCACTTTCGCTACCCGTCGCTCGTCCTCCCCTCGTCGTCGGTCTCTTTCTCCCATGCGCCGCCGACCAACCGTTACCGAAGAGGAAAACTAGTTGACGCAGTTCAGGAGGCAAGAACTGCGTTACCAGCGAACTGTCCAAGGCCTCATTTTTCGCCCTCAAATGTTATAGACGTATTTGTGGAAGATCGACGTGCATTGGCGTTAGTCGACACCGGCGCTGCCGTTTTAGTTATTCATGCCGACCTTTGCCGTGTCCTTAGAAAAGTGAAGACGCCGTTGGATGGCTTTGCGCTACGTACTGCAAACGCACAGCACGTTCATGCGTCTGCAGCGTGCACGGCGCGAGTGACGATCCAGGATGTTTTGTACATTGTAGAGTTCATTGTGCTTCCTACTTGTTCCCATGACCTCATATTGGGTTGGGATTTTGTCGCTCGTCACCTCGCCGTCATCGATTGCGCGCGTGCGGAAGTTGAATTTGCACCAGATTGCGACGCGCACCATAATGAGGAAACTGCTGCTAAATTGGTCGTCAGCGAAGATGCAAAAATTTCGCCGCACTGCTCGGTTTCCGTGCCCCTGTGCTGTGCGTGCACTGCTGACACAACCGTGCTTTTTACGCCATCCGAACTCTTCATCCGACGGAGACGTCTTCCGCTGCCGACCGCTCTGTTGACGACCCATGCTGCTACGAGCCGCATGATTGTTAGTAACTGGTCCTCGGATGAAATTTCGCTGCTACAGGGCGAGACTATCGGGTGGATTGAGCCTGTCGAGCCAAGTGCTGTCATCGATATTCCCGACGATACTCCCATTATCACTCATGTCGCAGAATTGAGTGCTACATCCGAAGCAGAGGTTTTACCATCCGACGTTTTCAATCAGGCTATCGATGGAGATCTCACGCCCACACAACGAGATCAACTGCTGGCCCTCCTCCATCGGTTTCGCTTGTCTTTTGACTGCTTGAAAGCTCCGCTAAGTCAAACATCAACAGTCGAACACACGATTGACACTGGCTCACACCCGCAGCTACGACAACGACCTTATCGCGTTTCCCACAAAGAACGACGTACTATTGATGAAAACGTGGACGAGATGCTTGAGCGAGGCGTCATTAGGCCCTCCAACAGTCCCTGGGCGTCTCCCGTAGTCCTTGTGACCAAGAAGGACGGTTCGATACGCTTTTGCGTCGACTATCGGCGCCTCAATAAGATAACTAGAAAGGATGTCTACCCTCTCCCGCGTATTGATGACGCCCTCGAGTGTCTGCAGGGTGCCGAATATTTCTCGTCGCTCGACTTGCGCTCCGGGTACTGGCAGGTACCTATGGCCGAGGCTGATCGCGCAAAGACGGCTTTCATAACACCTGACGGCCTGTATGAGTTTAATGTGATGCCGTTCGGCCTTTGTAATGCGCCTGCCACTTTCGAGCGCATGATGGACAGCATTTTGCGCAAACTAAAATGGAAAGCATGCCTGTGCTACCTTGACGACATCGTCGTTTTTTCTCCGGATTTCGAGACACACCTACGCCGATTAGAACAAGTTTTAACTTGTCTTGCCGACGCAAAGCTGCAGCTCAACCTTAAGAAATGTCGCTTCGCCGCTCGAAAGCTCACTATTTTGGGCCACGTCGTTTCGAAGGACGGAGTTCTACTCGAAACGTCTAAGCTGAAGGCAGTTGCGGAGTTCCCGAAGCCGACATCTATGAAGGCCCTCAGGAGCTTCCTCGGGCTGTGTACTTACTTCAGATGCTTCGCCCGCAACTTTGCGACCATCGTTGCACCATTGAAGCAGCTTCTGTCCGGTACCTCTAAAGACCTCACTTCGTGGTCCCCTGCTTGTGAAAATGCGTTCGCGATATTGCGGAAGCTTCTTACTTCGCCACCTATCCTGCGGCATTTCGACCCGAACGCCCCCACTGAGGTTCACACTGATGCCAGCTGCGTTGGTCTTGGGGCTGTGCTTGCTCAGCGAAAATCGGGCTTTGACGAGTACGTTGTCGCTTACGCTAGCCGTACCCTTACAAAGGCTGAGGCAAACTACTCCATCACGGAAAAAGAGTGGTTGGCCATAGTTTGGGCACTAGATAAGTTCCGACCTTACTTGTACGGCCGCCCTTTCGACGTCGTCACAGACCATCATGCGCTATGCTGGTTGTTCACACTAAAAGATCCGTCTGGACTGCTAGCTCGCTGGGTTTTACGGCTACAAGAGTACGAGATACGTGCCATATATCGGTCTGGCTGCAAACATTCCGACGCTGATGCCTTATCCCGTTCTCCAGTGTCACCAGAGTATGCCTGCATCCTGCCTGACGAGGCTGTTGTGTCCCCTCTCTCTTTGACTGACATGCCCTCTGAACAACGCAAGAAGCCATGGATTGCTTCGCTCATCTCCTTGCTCTCGGACGTCTGCCGTACTGAACAACATCGAGCCCTGCGCAGACAAGCTATGCATTTCATGCTTCGTCACGGGTTGCTCTACCGGCGGAATTACCTCAACGAAGGGCGGAAGTGGCTGCTCGTAATTCCTCGGCACCTTCGCACCGACATTTGCCCATCGCTTCATGCCGACCAAACGTGTGCCCACGCTGGCTTGCTAAAAACGTACCACCGTGTCCGTCTCCGCTATTACTGACGCGGCATGTACACCTTTGTGCGCAAGTACGTTAGGTCATGCACTACCTGCCAGCGTCGCAAGTCTTCACCTTCCAGCTCGGTGGGTCCACTGCAGCCGCTTCCTTGCCCGGAGAAACCATTTGACCGTGTTGGTATAGACCTGTATGGACCTTTGCCCAACAAAGACTCCGGCAACCGATGGGTTATCGTCGCCGTCGATGACCTGACGCGCTATGCCGAAACTGCGGCTCTGCCTGCCGCCACAGCACGAGACGTCGCCTCTTTCATCATACGGCGCTTCATTCTACGGCATGGGGCGCCTCGTGAGCTCCTCAGCGACAGGGGACGTGTGTTTCTGTCAGACGTCATTTGTGCCCTCCTCGCTGAGTGCCGTGTTGTCCATCGAACAAGTACAGCGTACCATCCGCAGACAAACGGCCTCACTGAGCGCTTCAACCGCACCCTCGGTGACATGCTGTCGATGTACATCTCAGCGGATCACGACGACTGGGACCTTGTGCTGCCCTACGTGACCTATGCGTACAATACAGCCATTCAGGCCACAACAGGTTTCTCGCCCTTTTTTCTCCTGTATGGTCGCGAGCCGTCATGTACCCTCGATACGGTTCTCCCCTACCGACCGGATCGCTCCGAGTGCTCCCCAACTTCTGAAGCTGCCAAGTATTCAGAGGAATGCCGCCAGCTTGCAAGGTCCTTTACGACTGAAGATCAGTTACATCAAAAATCTCGGCACGACGACACAGCATCCCACCCAACGTATTCTCCAGGATCTCTGGTGTGGCTGTGGATTCCCTCCACCACACCAGGATTGTGTAGCAAGCTTCTTTCTTGGTTCCACGGACCCTACCGTGTCCTCGAACGGACGTCACCGGTAAACTACGTCATACAGCCCATGACACCTTCCTCAGACCTCCGTCGCCGCGGGAAGGAGACTGTTCATGTCCAGCGTTTGAAGCCGTATTATGATCCCCTAGTGTCGTGTGCCCCGTGACACGCCAGGATGGCGCTTTATTCCCCGGGGGGTAGTTGTAATGAGGTAAAGCGCACTGCAATAATCAGGAACTGCGGACAGTCTCTTGTAATGGCTATGTGCCATCGGTCATACCCATGTTGCTAGCAGACAACCAGCCGCTCGTGCGAACGAAGAAGAAGCAAGGTCTGCGCGGCTTTGGGTGTGACCGTTCGTCGGCTCTCTCGCTCTCTGTGGCTCTGGACCTCTGCGACCGTCTGCATCTACCAGCCAATAAACCCCCTTTCAATATATATGTATATATATATATATATATATATATATATATATATATGTATATATATATATATATATATATATATATATATATATATATATATATATATATATATATATATATATATATATATATATATATATATATATATATATATATATATATATATATATATATATATATATACAGACAGAAATGCCGTCTACAACGCCAAAGAAGGCATAGGGGAATGGTTAGACTATTTTTTTTTACCGTTAGTGACGTTACATTATTACCTTTTATTATTAATTACATGAGAAAGAAAGAAAGAAAAACACGCGACCAGAGTGGGGACCGAACCCACGCCTTTCGATTAGATCTCGAATGCCTTACCAATTCGGCTATCTGGGCGACTGTGTTCTCCTTCACTTTCTGGGGTATTTATATTTACTACAACTGTATCTGACGCTTGAGGGTGGTAGCCAGCGCCACTCAGACTACACGGGGAGAAGGGGACCTTCTTTTCAACCCCCGGGGCGTGACGTGAATGTCTACAGCCTGTCATAAGCGGGAATCTGGCGGCAAACCCTCCTATGCTACCTTGGCATCAAGACTGCCAGAATTTCTTTCTGTATTTCCTAACGAGCCCCTCATTTTCCAAACCTATATATATATATATTGTAATTTAGAAGGGAGCTCCAGATTCAAACTGACACAGAAATTCAAGCTGCATCTCCACAATCCCAACGCATTAGGCGCCCAGCTTTACCCAGTATATTCGCGATCTGGCTGCCCCGCTGGTTCTGCTGCTCGATGAAGAACCGCCTCAGCTGCTTGATAGTATTCGTTCTTTGGCTTTCTAAATAGTCCCCACCAGAATTTGGTGGAGTGTGAGGGTTACGATATCAACTGCCAAAACCCTTATGAAACTCCGCAATCGGCGGCTCCCAACATGGAATACCTTGTAACGACAAAGCTACTCAGCGTCGGAGCACGCCCACGCCATTTATCTCCTCGGGCGCGCTCGGTCAGCGCTGTCCTGCCAAGTTCAACGTCACCAGCGACTATGTCGTTGAGCAATGGCATTCGTCATGCTAGCGCATCAGCAAATACAACAAATGGGACGACTAATGGGACGACCTCATGGTGGTCGCAGAGCTGTGGTACAAGTATAACGAGGGAGCATTCGTAGCTGGACGGACTTAAAAACATGCTATGCAGAAGTTTTCGCTCCCGTGTTGTGCGGAAACTTTGTGGCGAAGAGGGCCTTCCCAGGCAAGCACAAATGGTAGGAGAAAGGTTCAGCAAGTACCTCGAAGACGTCGTGGAACTGATGGAAGAAAAGATATATGCTCAACACTGCAGTTGGCGAATTTTTCTCTTTACACATCAACTTGTAACCAGCCCAACAAAATTCCAGCGCATTCGAAGTTGTTTTAAAATGAAGAATTAATTTATTCTCCAAGTTCTCGGTAGGAGTAAGAACACATGTACTGATGGAAGTATGCTCTTAAAAATGCACACTCGCATATTCACAAGTTAAACGAATACCTGTGTCAACGACGGTGCAGGTGTTCTGACTGCCACACAGTTCTCAAGAACGCTGATGCGCATAAGGCGCTTCTCGGAACCACATATCATGTGACGGGATGGGCTACTACGACTTCCTAGGTACAGGCTCTACTCTTCCGTAAGGAGCACTGAACCCGCAGATGGCACGATTTGTTTGAGCTGTTTTATGCCGGTAGCAGAGAAATGCAGGAGGTCCTTTTGAAGATGCGTGCTTGCATGATGCCATCGGAAACTTCTTCACGCGGTGGGTCAATTTTGAATGATACAAATAACATGTGCTATACGAGAGGGGATTGTACGTGTTTGATAGAATATGCGTTGCAGAAAACGGTGGAAGTTAAGAACAACAGCTAGTAAAATGGCGGTATTGTATTTTGCGGCTGCGGTGGGAGCTACGCAGTTGGTGACTAACAGGGTGACTCATGCCGTGACGTGTGTATCAGCAGCACTAATTTCAAATAATTTATATTCTGGCAACTGCACGGATCACTTACGCCCTAAATCATGTAGTTTTAGCTCTATGTTTGATGAAAGGGAGTCGCAATTGTAATCATAGTATTGCTACTGGTAGATTGGTGGTTCAAAAATTAGAGGTATTGATGGCACGGAGCTTAAACTTCATTTTCTTGCAATTTTAACGAGTTTCCCCTGAGTGGTGAACATAGAAGTTTATGCGTGGCCATGCTTAAGAGTGGGATGTCGAAATATACGTTATGCCATTTTGGCTATGCGTGCTACTGTATATACAGGCCATCGGAGGTCACTCGCGAAGAAATGACTCCAAAGAAAGAGTCGCTGCCAGAATGTATCACATGGGGAGAACACCACTTTTGAGGGCAAAAAATTTCTAACTGATGAAGGTTGTACCGGGAAATTTTTTTCGCAGCTGTCAATCTTCTGACTTGACTCTGTGTGTTAGGGCGAACTCGACGACAGGTATTACGCAGGCACTGGTGTCGCCATCGTGTGTGGAGTGTAGATTGAATATGTGAAAGTGCCCCACCAAGTTTGGCGCGAGTTTTTTCTTCATCGTATTTCCTCGCGCATACCAAGTTTTCTGTCGAACCGGGTCCCCGGTGGAAAAAAAAACAACAGGCGGTGCTCTGCTTGCGTGGAAGAGACGGCAGCATATCTACAAAGCCGAACTGGGTTGTCTTAGCGCTCGAAACTGAATCAGTATCGGCTTTACCCCAGTGAATGAACAACCTCAACCGGGTACAATTGAGTTGAGTGTGTCTACTCGACTGTGTGTTTTGCGTTCTAATGCACTCGCTTTTTTGCTCTCGTAATAAAAAGAAAGTGCTGCAGTGTAATTGTTGTCCGAGTAAAAGGTGCGCAGAATCATGGAATCTTACCCTCGATAATTTGATGACTTCTTAAAAACAAAAGCTGGTCAAAAGTGCGGAAATGGTAATAGAACATTGTCTGAATGGGCGAATGCACAGAAAAACAATTCTCTAGAATATTCACATTTTTTTTAATTTTGCAGCTGACTCCCGATGCCTGCAGAGAAGACGTGCAGGCACCTTCGGAATTTATACCGCCTATTTTTTTGACGCTGATTACGGAACATGCAACAGAACAAAGTTAATATTCTGGAATGGCTTTGGCCCAAGAAACAATAGGTTCGAGACCGAACAAAAGTGCCAGAAAGCATGCGGTACTCAATAATATATCCGCTAAGCTCCAAATATATCGTGATGAATAAAAATGTCTATTAAAACTCCGCATGAGCAAATCATCTTAAGCTTATGACCAAATTTTCAGAATACTGTTCTCTAAAATATGAGCTATCCATGACGTTAGGATAAATATTATTTATAGCCATATATTCAATCTTGTAAATGCTCATTCGGCACTGGGCTACTTAAAAACGCGGAACGTGCCTACTTGTTTAGGTTCCTTAAATGATGTCACACCTATTGTTGCAACATCGTTTCGAAGCTCCTAAATTTGAAAAAAAAAAAAAAATCGATCCATTTCTATAGCTTCGAACGAACGAAACAATTTGGAAACAACTTGTACAGGCCGTAAAGAATATTCTCTCTTTGCAAAAAAGTGAGAAGTTTCCAACAAATATTTCAAGATACTTGAGAAAGCCTCTGGAAATTGAATATTCTAGAAATCTAATTTTTTTAACCACATGGTTTTTTTAAAGCGTGCTAAGGAGCTATCTATCTCGCCTAGGTGCTTTCAAGGTTGTTTGTGAAGTCTTTTCAACACATCTCAAACATTTTTTCTTACAGGCCAATTGTGTTTACACAAAGTGCCAAATTTATTTCGTAAATGGAGCATAGAAACGTGGGTAACAGGCTGTTGCAATGCAAATCCCAAGTTCCGTAATTGCTCAGCTAGGGAAGCGAAATGTAACTGTATTGAAACGGCGAGAACCGGCCCTCGCCTGAGGAAGGTGCAGAATAATAATTTCTTCAAAGATAAAATATTGAATGAAGCCGTTAGTGTAAATGAACAAAAAAAAATTTTTTTGGTGCCTCTTCAAAAACACCTGAGTAGATATAAATTAGCTTGCCGTAGGTAGTATTGATTTACCATTGGTTTCCCGACATTGTAAGTTCTAAATTAGTTGGAGTTTCAATGTTCTAACACATTTCTTGCGCATATTTTGCCTGGGCCACGATATTATTTCCTTTAGGACAAAATGTTCAGTTTACATAAAAATGTCACGGATAGCCATTATGTTTTAGAGCAGTAGCCACCAAAAACACGTTGATATGGACCATTTTCGCTTTCGATAATGCTCAGAAAAAAGAAGTAGAATTAATACTTACATAATATTTGCTTAAAATCAAACAGTGGAGCCCACAGCTGAAATTCAATTGCGATTTTATTGTACGTTCTGAACTGTGGGTAACCGAATATTTTAGCAGTGCAAGCAATCTGCCTTCGTTTGGTGGTGCGGTTTGAGCCATTATATAACGACTATGGCATGTTTCGTGTCTGCCTACTCTATGGCATTTCCCAATAGCCACTCCAGAATACATTCTGGGAATGCAACATTTTTTAAGACTTTGCCTGTTATCCCACGACGCTTTCGTACCTCCTTCAAGAACTGTGAAGGAAGCGGAATCGGATTCGGTATATCGATCAATTTTATACCTCGATGGTTTGTTTACCCTGTAAGCTATTCGGGGTGCAATGAAAATTCTATGACGTCGTTCTAGAGCGTAACGAGTTGAAGGGCATTCTGGAAACCTAGCCAGTCGGGTCCGAGGGGACCTGACGGGCCACCTCTGTCCAGCGGGGCTTCTGACTTGGCAATCGTGTTCAACGAAAATGAGTCCATCTTTAAGAGCCCCTTGCATCAAACGAACTTACCACTTTCCCATCCTTCATAAAAACCAGAATTTCGAAATATCTAGCAAATATTTTTTCATGTTATAAATGTGAGTCATATAGTGCGTAGTATCGAAATGTACAAGAGAATCTTTCATATGGTAACAGTTTCACCCAAGAATATTTATAATACATAATAATAAAACCACTACTGCTAATAGTATCTTTAACAAGAATATAAAAAAAACCCTTGGAAAACGTTTCGTGAAAAAAAAAAAGAAGCATGAAAATCGGACTTGTTCTGCGCAGTCAACAGCCGGACAAAAAATTTATGCTTTATCTTTAATTCAGATACTATCAATGCGAATTACTGGGATATAAAATGCCTACCTTTAAAAGTGAAGCCTGGCTACGGAATAGTTATCCCTCTTGGTCGTCGTGCCACTTTTCAAAGAGCGTTTCATTGAGCTTGCAAAACATTGTTTGGTTGCACGTGGGTTGCAAAAAAAAAAACACAGGTTTTCTGATCGACTTTTATATCACCATAATTTACAGTTGGGAGGGCTGGGTAAACCATGCCAACTAATTTTACATGATCGAATACAACCATTCGTTGTATGAGTTCAAGCTAGAGTAACAGGAGAAAAGAATCAACGGACCGTAGAAATCGTTATGCACTGCAGAAGAGAGCGACCCGAGGTCGGCTTCCGGAGTTCCTTGGAGAAAAAAGTCAGTTCTCACCGCCGCAGGCACGTGGAGCCGCGCGAAGGAGGCTACCATCTTCTAGATAAAATCAACCACCCTTAGAACACACAAGCTTCCTCTATGTGAGAACACGGAGGCCTCCAAAAGAAAACCCAAATTTACATAAGTCTGCCTTTGAAGCTGCCGGGCCGTTTTGACACAGGCTTGCTTTCCGTAGTACATTCGGATGAATTAAAGTGGCCGTCCAATAAGTTCCCCAAAAATAAAGTAAAACACAGTTATAGGATTGGGAAGTTCGCTAGAAATACGGCGCTGCATCGGAACAGTAGCACACCATGTCGACGCTATGTTCGTATTTTGAGGGCGCCGGCCTCATCACTGCGGCGGAGTTCTCAATTCAGCACCACGAAGAAAAAACAAAATCATAGATGAAAGTGTCCTTACTACCGAGTATATGGCACAAGTTTTAAGAGTGCACTAGTAAACGACCAATGTCGAATATGAAAATATAAAAATTCCAATAAGGAAATATCGACAAATTACTCTTAATTTAAATAAGCATTGTGTAAAATTGGTATTCAAATAATTTGAACCAGGCAATGGGTCCTCTTACAAATATTGCCGCCACTATAATCAACAGCAAGTAAGGGAAGAAATGCCGCGATTATCACCATCAGCGAAGCAGAAAAGAAGACGAGAACGCTCGGGCAAGCGCTTGTCCTCACGGGCTCTGGGCTGCAGCTTTGAGTTTAGACACATTAAATCTTCTTTATAGCCTTGATCTCTAGAAGTACCGATTGTCATTCGTGACATTTGTGGTGAGGTGCGGGGTAAACCCCCTTCATGCTGAGTACCCCCTCAAGGCGCCGTAAGCCAAGCCCGATACTGAGTCCGGGCCGCCGAGCCTTCCTCGAAGAGCCCGGTGTCCGCACCAGTCGACGTCTCCAAGGCCAAGCACCGGGATACGGGCAGTTGACGGCGAATCCCAAAAGGACACAGGTGACACGTGCAGTTAGCATGACGTCGCAGTCGCAGCAGACTGACGCGTTCGGGCCTCCGATTATGTTCTGGCCGATCGCGCCCCGTAATCCTGCCCCGTTCTATGGCGAAGACTTCGAGGACGTAGAAGACTGGATTGAGCAGTACGAGCGTGTAGCTCGCCACAATGGTTGGACGGAAGACCAGTGCCGCAAGAGCGTCTACTTTTCTTTGGAGAAAACTGCTCGCATCTGGTTCAATAACCACGAGGCGGGCCTGAAGTCATGAGAGTCCTTCAAGGAGGGGCTTCGGCGAGCCTTCCCTAACCGCTTTCGACGTCAAATGGCCGAGGAACTTTTAAGAACCCGGGCTCAAGGGCCTACCGAAAGCGTGACGAGCTTCGTGGAAGACGTTCTGCAATTGAGCACGTGGGCGGATCCGCTAGCCACTGAGGAAACCAAGGTGCGGGCACTTTATGAGAGGCGTGAGGAGCAACATTTTTGGAGAGCTCGTTCGCCATCCACCGACGACTGTCGATGAGTTTGTGACGGAAGCCACCAACATTGAACAGGTTCTGGCGGCGAGGAGTAACCATTACCACAGGTTAGTGGCTTCCCCCACAATTGCTGCTTGCACTACTACTTCTCGGTTCGACCTGAACAGCAATAATGATAGTTGTCTCCGCGACATCATCCGCGGCGTGCTCCAAGAGGAGCTACAAAAGCTGTTCCCAACGGGCGAGCGGCCCGCTTCAGTATCGGTTGCGGAGGCTGTCAGAGAAGAAGTGCGGCGGACCTTTGTACCCATAATTCCGGTCGAAGTTGTCCCCCAACGTCCCTATGTGACGTACGTCGCGCCGGCTTCCCAACCGCCCTCGTCAGTCGCCGCTCCTTACTCAAACCTGGTACCACAGCGGGTGGCCGTTGAGCCGTCGAATATTCCCCCGCCGGGTCCACAGCAGCTTCGCCCGCGAAAAACGGATGTCTGACGAACACGGGACCACCGACCACTTTGCTTCCACTGTGGGGAGCCAGACCACACCTTTCGCCGCTGCCCCTACCATGAGCTTGGACTTCCAGGGTTCCGTCCAAGCGATCTGTGCCCACGTTACGGTCAGAAACCCCGCGAAATCAAACAATAGATTCGACGCTCAACGCCGCCGTTATCAGCCGTTCCTCGTGGGCCCCGTTCGCCGTCGCCCCTTCGCCCACGTTCGCCTCTCCGCTCGTCTCGCCGCGAAAGCCTTTCGCCCGTGCCTCGCCGGGAAAAATAAGTACGGCAACGCCCGGAGGTGTTTTTGCCGACGACGAAAGCTATCAAGAACCTCCGCAAACGCCGCGAAGCTTCCACTCCGACTCCCGCAACCCTCTCATCCGTACTGCTGCGCCATCGAACAACCTTTCGATCACTATAGACGGCTACGACGCGACGGCGCTCATTGACACTGGTGCTGATTACTCCGTTCTTAGCGGTAGGCTTTCCCGTCAACTACATAAAGTGATGACAGCGTGGGATGGCCCAGATATACGTACCGCTGGAGGACACCTGGTGACGCCTGTTGGACTGTGCACTGTCCGCGTCGAGATCCACGGAGAGCCATGCCCTGTGAAGTTTGTCGTTCTGGAGAAATGCTCCCGAGACATCATTGTAGGTATGGACTTCCTCTACGAGTATGGTGCCGTCATTGACCTGGGCTCGAACAGCCTCACGCTGCGGATGCCGGATGCACCACGGAGTCACTTCTCGCCTAGTTCCGCCTCGGCCAGGGTGTTAGAGGAGCACGTGAAGCGGCCTCCGCTGGCCAGTGTTTTCTTGCTGGTGCAAGTTGACACGTTCCCAGACGGGGAAGCACTCTTAGAAGGAAGTATCCAGCTTCTTCTGGAGAAGGGAATCGGTGTCGCCAGAGGCCTACTGCGGCTTCAAATTCGATGCGCAGATGTTCTGGTGACCAATTTTCGAAATGAGTCGCAGCACCTGACCAAGGGCATGGCCGTAGCCCACGTGGAAGGCATCGCGGAAATCTCAGCTGTTGACGTGGTGTCCGACGCCGATACATCGTCTCTGCCGGAAACGGCAGCAAGTCTGGAACTCGACGTGAACTCAAAACTTTGGGGTCAACAAAGGAGTGAGTTGCTTTCACTGCTCGACGAATTTCGTCACTGCTTTGCTACGCCGTCCGGAGTTGGCCGAACCACCGTTGCTAAGCACCGGATTTTGACTGATGACGCCGCGCATCCAACTCGCCAACCGCCGTATCGAGTTTCGCCCAAAGAACGAGGGGCAATACAAACCCAGGTGAAAGATATGCTGAAGGACGATGTCATCCAACCGTCTAACAGTCCCTGGGCTGCACCAGTGGTGCTTGTAAAGAAGGAGGATGTGACACTGCGGTTTTGCGTAGATTATTGCCGGTTATACAAAATACAAAGAATGACCTGTACCCGCTTCCACGCATCGATGACACTCTCGATCGGCTCCGCCATGCCAGCTTCTTCTCGTCAATAGACCTGAAGAGTGGGTACTAGCAGATTGAGGTTGACGAGCGGGACCGAGAAAAGTCGGCCTTTATTACCCCAGATGGGCTCTATGAGTTCAAAGTGATGCCTTTCGGTCTATGTACAGCACCAGCGACCTTCCAGCGTGTAATGGACACCGTTCTCGCCGGCCTTAAATGGCAGACGTGCCTCGTTTATCTCGATGACGTCGTCATCTTTGCAAGTACGTTCGATGAACACTTACGACGACTTAGAGAGGTACTGAAGGCTCTATAAACTGCCGGCCTTACGCTCAATCCAAAAAAATGCCGGTTCGCGTACGATGAGCTGAAGTTCCTAGGCCACATTGTTAGTAGTGCAGGTGTAAGTGCTGACCCAGCGAAAACAGCCGTGGTTCGCGCCTTCCCAACACCGTCTGACAAGTCGCCAGTGAGAAGGTTCCTGGGTCTGTGCGCTTACTATCGCCGCTTCATTAAGACCTTCTCCCAGATAGCAGCCCCACTGACTTACCTTACAAAAGAACGGGTCCCGTTCGAGTGGAATGAAGAACAACATCGCGCATTCGAGGACAAAGTCCGCTCTGCAAACGACGCCCGTCTTAGGCCATTTTGACCAGGAGGCTGAAACTGAAGTCCATACCGATGCAAGTAGCGCGGGACTTGGTGCTGTGCTCATCCAAATGCACGATGGAGCTGAGCGAGTCATCGCTTACGCGAGCCGTACGCTAACCAAAGCGGAGCAAAACTATTCAACCACCGAAAAGGAGTGCCTTGCAGTGATTTGGGCAGTCACAAAGTTTCGTCCCTACCTGTATGGTCGTCCATTCCGTGTAGTAACAGATCATCATTCACTGTGCTGGCTTGCCAACCTGAGGGACCCATCCGGACGACTCCCTCGTTGGGGACTACGCCTTCAAGAATTTGATTTTTCCATCATTTACAAGTCGGGCCGCAAACACAGTGATGCGGACTGCCTGTCTCGGGCCCCCGCGGAAGGCGCTCAGCCTGAAGCCGGTGATGACGCCGCCTTCCTGGGAGCACTACATGGCTCTGATATGGCCGCACTGCAACAACAGGACCCTGAGCTTCAAAAACGTACGCCATACCTTCAATGGCAGCAAGGTGACCTTCCCAAAGTTTTCTCCCGCAACGTGTCCTCGTTCAGTCTTCGACAGGGCGTCCTCTACAAAAAGAGCTTTAACTCAAACGGCAGGTTGTGGCTTCTCGTTGTGCCAGACAGCCTTCGCGACGAAATCATCGAAGCTTCTCATGACCACCCCACCGCCGGACATCTCGGATATAGCCGCACACTAGCCCGGATACGAGAAAAGTACTACTGGGCTCGTCTTCCGAAACAAGTCCGTCACTACACGCAAACATGCCGAGAATGCAAGAGGCGGAAGAAGCCGCCAACAAAGCCGGCCGGATTTCTACATCCTATCCAGCCCCCACTAACAGCTTTCGAACAAATTGGCATGGATCTTCTGGGCCCATTCCCCATGTCCAACTGAGGCAATCGGTGGATTGTGGTAACGACGGATTACTTAACCCGCTTCGCAGAGTCTAAGGCACTGCCACTCGGAACAAGCGCTGAAATAGCGAAATTTTTCATTGAGTCAATTGTTTTGCGGCATGGGGCTCCCAAAGTGTTAATAACTGACCGCGGCTCGGCGCTCACGTCGAACCTGACGCAGGACATACTCCGCTTGAGTAACACAAGCCACCGTCGAACAACGCCGTACCATCCCCAAACAAATGGACTTACAGAGCGCCTCAATAAGACAAAGACAGATATGATAGCCATGTACGCAGACGTCGAGCACCGAACTTGGGACGAAGTGCTCCCATTCGTGACCTTTGCGTACAACACCGCGATCCAAGAAACGACGGGATTTTCTCCGTTCTATTTGGCGCACGGCCGGCACGTAAACACCATGCTCGACGCAATGCTGCCCCACTTGCCCAGCGACCATACCCACGAAGATGCGGAAGTTGTCTCACAGCGCGCTGAGGAAGCAGGACAACTCGCAAGGATCAGGATTCAAAATCAACAATCCGTCAACGCTAAGCGCTACAACCTCCGTCGATGAGAACTACATTTCACCCCTGGTGATCGAGTTTGGGTTTGGACACCGGTACGGCGCGGTGGTCTGAGCGAGAAGCTTATGAAGCGGTACTTCGGCCCCTATACAATACTCCGCCGCATTGGTGACCTCTGTTATGAAGTGAACCCTGACACAGCGCGCACAGCCTCCTGTCGAAGGCCAAGATCCGAAGTGGTACACGTCGTGCGGCTCAAGCCTTACTACGAACGTTGAGGCACGGACTACGCACCCACGTATAGAACTGGAAGTGTTCCGTCTTGCAGATGTTGATCCGCGTTGGACAATGTCATTTCGCTTTCCGTAGCATCGAGTCGATGCCCTCTCAGAAGGGGGGAGTAATGCCGCCACTATCATCAACAGCAAGTCAGGGAAGAAATGCCGCGACTGTCACCACCAGCGAAGCAGAAAAGAAGACGAGGACGCTCGGGCAATCGCTTGTCCTCACGGGCTCTGGGCTGCAGCTTTGAGTTTAGACACATTAAATCTTCTTATAGCCTTGATCGCTATAAGTACCGAGTGTCATTCGTGACAATATTGAAAATATCATAACAGCATTGGCCGTGTCTGTGCATGCTCCTCATCTCGCAAGAAAAAAGACACATGCCACCGCATTTGTCCGCGCGGTTACCGTCCTATCTCGGTGGCGTTTTTAAGTGATATGGTGCATCACCATATAGTGGGGTGACGTATCACCACCTAGGGTGAGAAATACGGTGTTGCATCGGAACAGTAGCGCGACATGTCGACGCTATTTTCGTATTTTGAGGGCGCCCGTACAATGACTGTGCTGGAGTTCAATATCAAAGACGGAAGTGTCCCTGCTACCAAGTAGAAAGTGCAAGTTTTAACAGCGCACTCGTAAAACGCCAAATTTGAATCTGGAAACATAAAATTTCAAAAATAAAATGTCGACAGATTATCCACTTTAAATAAGCATTGTTTGCAAATGGTATTCACAAGAATTAAACTATGCAATCAGTACTCGTAAAAATACTGACAACGTCATAACAGTGTTGACTATGTCTGTACATGGTTCCGCCTCTCGCAAGAAAGAACAAACATGTCCCAGCATTTGTCGTCTGCGCCGTAACCGTCCTGTCTGGGTGGCAGGGTAAAATATTGTGAAGCGTCAACACATAGTGTGGTGACGCTCTACTGGCCTATGAGCACTCCGCATTCTCATCGGTAAATGGAGACACGGTTGCAAATGTTATACGGCGCGTGAGATGCCCATGCCTACATAGTTGCACCCGGGCATACCCATGGCAGAGTCATTGCGTGAAAACGAAATAACGCTTTTGAAGAAATCGTGGGAGTTCACGTCGATGGCTATTTACGTAAGACGGCATTGTACCAGTGAGAGTATTGTTTGCTGGGTGACTTGCGATATCTTTTGCAAGTAGCCTAGTGTCGCAACAGGAAGGAGATCACAGTTGGATGGGCAACGAGAAGCCGCTTCTGAAGCAGTACCGTTACAAATTAGCTGATCTGTGCCGACGACTCCACTCACGTCCTGCGTGTGGTTACGCTGCAGAATGCTGTGCAAAACAGAACTTTATGTCCAGGGAAAGTTTTGATTCTCAGTGGGTAACAATTATGCTGCTGAGCGCCAAAACGCTACTACAAACAGCTCTACTACAAAATAGCTTTATAGAGTTTCAGCCACAACGAAGTGGTCCTCGCTTCCAAAAAAGTGGGGGTTGTATTGCAGCACAACGTTGCGACACCGATGAACGAATGATCCACTCTCCTGTGCCCTAATAAACGGGCATGCGGCACATTTGCGTTAAGAAAAAACTCGAACACACCCTTCAGAAAAAAATGCCAGAAGTGTCGCGGGCAGACAATGAACTTGAACGTATCGCGGCCGCTTTCAAGGCGTATGGCTGGTTGGTACGACGTCGCCTTACCAGTTGGGATGCCCAGTTCCCAACGCCTGTGAAGAGGCCCTTCAGCAGCTGAAGGCCGCGTATATTTCAGAGCCGGCATTGAGCCATCTTGAAGAAGCTGGGCGTAATTATTGCCTGTCATTCTTTACACTTACGGCAGTGGCCACGTCATCGGGGCTGATCTCTTGCAGTAGAAACTACAACATCGGGAGTGCATTTTGCCCACCTAAGTGGCTACTTAGGTTTGGCTAAAATTTACAATAATATCAGCGAGCGCTAGTACATTTTTGTGGTTTCGGCTCACCATAACATCTGACACCACCAATACTTAGAGTCACAGATTCATAAAATGACCACTAAGTTCTACGGTAGTTCCACACGATGTGTATTTTATCGGTACTGCTCTGATGATGGATATTACTGCTTTTGTGTGACATACTGGTCTAGAAGGGAGAACTGGATGTCGATACACTTTCACGTGGCACGTTGAAGCTACGTGACAAGATTTAACTTCCTCCCTCCATCATACGCGTACACGCAGGCAAGTACATACGCACGCACACACGGACACACACGCAAGCAGACACTCACGCATACACACGCAAGGCGGCCGCGATGCCTCTATTTGATCACACTGCGTTGAGTTGGACGTTATGCTTATTTAGTGAAACATTGTTTTTCACGGTTGCTGGCATGCGGCGCTTCGACATCTCGAATGACAAAAGTTTGCAACAGATTCATAAAATAGCTGCTGGTAATGCCTTGTACAAGAATATTTTTTGTATTCTGCCTGAAGGTTTGTTGGGATAACAATAATTATTGTTAAGTGCTAAGCCCTATAATTTGAGCGTAGCACCATTGTTGCTACGCGAAATTCTTCACAAGGATAATTTGTTCAAACTCCTAAAACACCTTTTCAAGTTTCTCAAAAATACCAACTTATATTTGTTTTAATTGCTAAGTTTGTAGTGAAAATTCTAATTCGTGTTCTTTCTTGTAGTTGGAACCGCAATCTCCTCAAAATTATGACTAATAAGTTTTGGTATATATTTTTCAATCGCAGTCTAGCGTCCGCAAATTGTACTTGCACAATTTGTTTCTTCGAAAATTTATTGTCTAGCAATGGAGAAGTCTACTTCCTATACAATAAATGGATAAATAAAGCCCCAATGAATGAGACGGACGTAACTGGGTGGAGTAGCTTTATTCCTAAATATTTTATTGTGTTTGCCAGAAAAAAAAACGCGCCTGAAAAGCACGCCAACAGATCCAACTAGCTTCACAGAAAACATTTAGGTTGGGAGAGCAAGCATTTCGTCCTTTGGTCTATGCTACAATTAGCATGTTCTGGTTGGAAGGGGTGACATCAGCATGGTACCCAATTTAATTGGCGAGGGGTGCATTCGGAGACGAAGGTGGTGGCAGTTAAAAGATAGATATGAGAGCCGGGCAAAACAGAGTTCGCCGTCGTCGACATCGGCAGTGTTGTGCGACATGTTGACTAAAAAATGGCGTTCCAGCGGCACGGAGTTCACTTAAGCGGGCAGGTGAGAGAAGCCGTGGGGTGACGCACGTTGAGAGATCAGTGGCTTTTTAGGCAGGAAGTGGGCCTTTGCGCGGATTCAATAAGTGGGGTGCAAAGGGAGATTACTAGATAAGTACAAACTAATAGGGACAAACCAACCACACTGGTTGCCTGATGAACACAAAGGGATCATTCATATTAACGATGGACACTTCAAAAAGACACCATTCAATCGACCAGTCGCGTAGTCTTAATGACTGAGTGTCTCTAGGTACACCATCATAGTGCAGATTGTTTCTAATACCACACCTACTGAATGTATTTTTAGTGTGCAGAAGATCTTTTTCTTTAGTTCTGATGTGTACAGCTAGAAGTATTAGGGATATCTTGGTGTGATCTGTTAACTGGCGGTGACGATGATGGCCCAGTTTTGGACCACCAACCACCTTGATTACATAGACTTGTGGAAAACAGTTTATGTATTATGATGATCAAATGTACTGTGGAATAGTTTTTTTAGGTACGCTTGCTTTTGTTTCAGTCCTCGGGTCACATGTACATGGTATTGTTTCATACTTACAAATAATAGGTATCTTACAGCATTGTGTTTATTAGTTCATTCGCTAATTCACTCATTTCTTATGTAGGGTACATTCCAGAATTGTCACACTATTTCGTGTATCTCAGACATTTTTTTTCGGAAAAATAATTGCGAGGCTTCCTTCTTAATTTTTTTTGCTTGTACATCTGGTTTTGGTGTATTGAGTTTTCTTCTTTGTTTCTACTTCAATTTCCTGGTAAACTCTTGGGGACGGCGTATTGCCTTCTGCCTATGCACTACTCCGGCTTATGAAATATCTCCGTGGCCTGTGAGATATTTTAAAAGAGCGACGGCTATAATATTTTCACGAGTACAAGAAGTGATCGATCGCATGGCGGACATATAACTTCGATTCGAAGAAGTTGAACTTGCAAAGGAAATGAATACAAAAAAGGTAATTTTTAATCAAAATTTACTTTTGGCTGTACTCGTCAAATGCGTTGCTAAAAATGTGACCAGGTTTTGGACGCATTTTTCAGGTTCAGATTGTTTATGCTACCCATGGTTAAGTGTGGAAATTATTACGCAGTTTACTCTTCGCATTTAAGTTATTCCAACAATGTTTCGGATGATGCACCTGAAACACATATTCACAAGTTGTTTTTATTCCAGCAAAATAGCAATTTTCCAATTTGAGAATGTCGCCTATACGGCCAAAGTGAAAGAGCTGTTTTCCGCCTTTATTGTTACTTCGGCCAGGAACATGTACAAACACAATTTTATTTAAAATACAACAAACATGTTAATCCTAATAAGAAATGCTTCTTCACCCTGTGCAATTTTCGGAAACTCGCAGAACTACGTCATAACATCAAGAAAAAAGAGAAATGGATGGAACTCTTTTGCATAACAAATCACGGCATGCACAGAACAGAGTATGCTATGCTAAGTTTCTTAAACTACCTAGAAATAATGAAAGTCAATAAAATAAGCGTTCTTAGTGTCCGTGGACAGAATGTTTTTTTTTTTCAACGGCATATTGACTATGTACGAAATACGCGGCGTTTCTATTATGGCCACTTTTATACACTGCTCATTGTCTTGTTTGCTGCACGTATGTTTCTAAGTGTTTTCACCATGCTTTTTAATTGTATACTGGCATTTTCTTCCTACCTGTATGAATATCTGCATGCCAATGGTTGTTTTAAGCATCAACCCGAAATGTGTTATATTTCATAAATAAAAAAGTATGTTTGGAAGTATTCGTTAAGTTTCTCTCTGCAGAAGCGTCCGATGTTATTTCGGGAAGGTGAAGTCCCATCAGTCTGTATTTGTAGTTTTTTGTTTTTGTTCCAAATATTCTGAGTGTGCAAAAAAGCTTATTAACCTGGTTGAACTAAATCAGTAAATGATACAATATGACTGCAAGGCCACATTAAAATGCCTCCGTAATTTGTTAGGTTAGTTTGGAGAACGACTAGAGGAGACGTTAAGGAGAAAGATTTACATTTTAACCAAGATTTTTGTAAAATAAAGCAAAAAAATTACGTTGTTAACTCTTTCATAGGAATTGGTAAAACAATGAAGTGAAAGGTGCCTTGACAGGAGCAGTTAAATGTTAAACATCTTTCATGTGGCAATTGTTCGCGACCCTGACCTCGCAAGATACATCTTTCATGTGGCAATTGTTCGCGACCCTGACCTCGCAAGATAAAGTGACGCCAGATGAAGACAATACAACGTGAGTAAGAAGTGCTCGTGAGGAATATATTATGGCGAACGTGGCCAATGGTTACACACCATTACGGCAAACCACCATAAACAATTACACCGCTTGCTACGGAAAGGCTCTACCCTATGCTACATTACACACCATCTACGTATTGCAACTTCAGCTGAGAAAATCTCACGCCACGACGGATATGGTGTTGTATTGCGAGCGTTGCTTCCCAGCTCCATAAACTGGCAAAATAAATGTAGATTTGAAGGGCTGGAAAGTTTAAAAAATTTCCTAACTCGAAAGGGGCAAAGTCCTGTAAACGCGCAAAACTAAGCGCACGTGAAGAAGCCTCAGGAATTCCACTCCAGAAGACTGAAATATCCTAATTACGTATATATTTTCTTACATTACCGTGTAATACTGTGGACAAATATTATCCAGTATTGGGCGGTAATTAGTTATTATTAACGCCTTACTGGTAACTGGTTCTTTTTTCAGTAACTTTTCGCTGTAACTAGTTGGTTTTAGGTTAGAGGAACTTGTTATTGTAACTTTGTTCCTTTTTATGGAGTAACTATAACAAGAAATACCGTTACAGGTACTTCATTTCTATAAAACATTGTTCAACAGAAACGCTCATTAATGGTCGACGTACAGTTCCCGCTTTCCCCTTTTTCGGACTTTCTTTTCACAGCCTTCGCTACTTCATGTTTGCCAGCTCACTCCTTTTGCATGGGTGAAAAACAGCTATTCAACACATGCTTAGGCGTTCACGTGTGCGTCGTGTTCCACGCGGTCAACTAAGGGCTCGAAAGTTTTAAGTATTAGCTGCAGCATTTCCCTCAGCAGCGCGATGTCGCTCTCACCCAGACCGTAAATAACCCTGAGACACGTGCCTAGGTGCGTGTGGACGAATGTTGACACCAGAACTCAGAGTACGATGCGTGGCTGCACCATTTTCGCCACATGTTGAGCGCAGTAAAAGTGTTTGACACAAAGGCGAACAGGACAAAAAAACATTCGCCAACATCGCATAACACACTGAATCATTTTCACTTTTCCGGAAGCCTGGCAAACTCCAGTCTATGCGTCGCCTTCTCATTGGAGAGGTGCAGTCCCGTTTGTGGGGTCAGCAAACGCAACGGGGAGTTTCTCGGCTTCCCGCACTCGTCCAGCCGTGTGCGCACTGTCCTGTGTTCAATTCACAAGTCCCAGGTGCTTGCGACCATTGTGCGCTTTTGAGACCCCTGGCCGTGTTTGGCACCACGTGTGTGAAACGCCGCGATTAGAGGCTTAGTCGTGCGGTCAAGAGTGCCGGAACGAGCTCGAGGTAGTAATAAATTCCAAGACCCTTCACACATACGGCGACACCAGCACACCACCCAGCATCTTGGCCGGCAGATGCCTGACCTGAATGACGCTGCACGAAAAATATTCTTGGAAAGCCTCGCGGCTTCGTTTCCAGAGCTGGGCAGAAACGAATACTGCAGCTATATTTGTTTCGGAAGGTTGTGTTTATAGAACACTTGGGCGAGCTTTGTTCGTCCAACGCCTGAAAGCAAACGAAGGGAGTGGGCTCTGGGATCGCGGACGTTGTTGCTGTGAAAGGCTGGGATTGGGAGAAGAGTGTTTCCCGGCCGAAGCGACCAAAATGGCCTTTGTGAGGTAAGGGGGTGCAAGAAAAATAGTAAAGCTTCCAGTTCAGCTTCTAGTCCCTTTGTAAATAACATTGGCTCATTCCGGGGGTCGGGGCGACGGGAGGATGTTTCGGGAGAACGACTCCAAGGGCCTACGGACAAACGTCACTTCGGCAATATCTCAAATTGGTTTGCGTCTCCGACGAATATAACGAAAGAAAATGCTAACGCACCCCATTTTTATTATGTTTCAAAAACACCTGTACAACCAAAGTACTCCCACATCCGTTTGCCTTTTCCTCTAAAGGGCCTTCCGGCGAACCACCACCGCCATCCCGTTTTTGCCCTTCTCCCTCATTTTGCAAGGCGGTCAAACGACAGCACTGTAGGTGAAAATAAAATTCGTTTACTATGATTGTTTGATCTCTTTCGTCCTCAAGCTGAGTATACAGTCAAACCCTGTTATAGCAAACTGCAATACGCGGCACGATTAGTTCCGTATATTCAATAGATCGATACAGCGAAACCCGCCGATAAGACGTTTTTTGTTAGGACTTCGCAATACGCAGTGCAACCCCCCCCCCCCCCCCCCCCCCGCAATCACCGCACGCGGAAACCAACACAATTATGTATGTCGTTACCGTTCCTAAGACAACTGAGTTATTGCAAGCAATTAGGCTACTTTCCGCCGCCACTGCCTACGTCGCAAAAAAGAGGTGATTCTTCTTTTCACTGTCATTTTGGCGGCATCAACTAGCACAGCATTTGGGTCCGTGTCCTTCAATATCGAAACAATAATAGCGGATCCTATCAACTTCCAAAAGGGCTTTATTAGGCGGCGGATGGCTTTCACCCGCGATATTCTCTGCCTCTTCGGTGCTTTCAGCAGCGCCAGCTGCCATGACTTTGGCGACAGTGTCGGCGTCAGGTGGGCTCACAATGAAGGTCGCCTGGCAATCGACGGCACTCAGCAAATCCCCGAAGGAATTCTATTGTATGTTTTGTTGTTCGGCATTGCAGTCACGAAACATTTTCAACTAGCCCCGCTTGCCACCCTTCTTCAGTTAGGGAAAGTGTCCGGTGTCACGTCACTAAATGTGATGCTGAACGTCTCAACCGCGGCCAATAAACATCTCAAATACCGCTGGGAGATTATGCGTTTCAGAGGAATTTCTAGGATTGCCGAGTTCGATGTTTTCGACGTAATTTTCGTTATAAGGAATATGTCTCGCATGTATTTTCGTAAATGATTTCTTTAGTTCTATATATAGCATAATTACCTCTATCCGGGCTAGTTATAATCGGGTTTGACTGTATTTTAATTTAGACCGCCGCGTTCTTATTTTTTCTAACTGTTTGGCAGGCATTTATGTCGACACAGAGAAACTGCAACCACTACCTGGGCCCCAATGACTTCGTAGGTTTCTTTTTATTGAGCTACATCTTGTTATCTAATAATTCGTTCGATACAGCGTGGCCTTCACGATCCGGCGGCGGCGCGCCGCCGGCAGCCGATCGCGGAGGCCGTGGATACAGTAACGGAAAAGTAACGATATTATTTTTTTGCAGTGACTGTAACTATAACTAGTTATTTTTGGAAAGTGCGTTACTGTAAGTGCAACAGAGTTACTTTTGGGGTTAGGTAATTGTAACTGTAACACCGTTACTTTTTCCGGTAACGTGCGCATGATCGATATTACCATATTCATTTGAATGTCGGACGGTAATATTTTTTCAAAGGTTGTTTTGGAAAGTTGGGGCCGTCTGTGATATAACGATGCGAGTTTCGTGTATTTCCTTGACATTCCATGCCGTCTCACAGGCACAGGCTTGCCGCTTCCAGGTTTACAGGCTTCATTTCCCTTATTCAAACGTCGTGGACCCAGCTGTCAACATGCCGTGCTTGCTTGTGCACATTTCCGATTGACTTCAAGAAACACCTGTGTTCCCAGCACAGCGGGGCCCACCAGCCGCTGCTATTACTTTGTGATTTTAAGCGGAAGGTGGTCGTGGAGGCAAATAGAACTTAAAATCTCCGAGCACAGCGTGACTTCAGGATGAATGAGTAGAATTTGCGCCGATGGCAGAAGCAGTGTAAGGAACTTTTCAACTGTTCCGCAAAGCTAATGGCCTTTACAAGACCTTATGAAAGTAGATACCACGTGTGGAGAAGGATGCTGCCGACTTTACCCCGCAGCAAGAGGAGGTGGAATTCCTGTGACAATGAAGATATTACCGATTAAGGGAAGGGACATTGAAAACATTCTAGGTAGTGCATTGCGTCAGCTCAAGGCCAGGAAAGGCTGGGTCACTCGTTTTATGAACCAGGTCGGGTCTAGACTGTGACGGCGGACGTCTGTGGAACAAAAACTGGCCCCACACCTTAAGGTAGGGCTAGTCGCATTCTAACCCCTTGTTGTCAAGAAGCAGCTGGAAAATTAGTGGTATGTATCAATAACCCCGATTAGACCCCAGTTTATTTTGGCATGGCTGTGGCCTTCGCCGTGAATGAGGATGGCACAAAACAAGTGAAATTGAAAACTCCTGGCTACAAGAAGCCGCGCACCACCGTCATGTCACGTTCCACAGCTGATGGGTAAAAGCTGCCACACAAATTATTGTTAAGCGGAAGGCTTCCCATTCGGAAATTTATCCTGAAAGCGCTGAAGAACAATATCAACACAATGGGTTCATGCGTGGTGCCCGCATCAAAGTTTTGGTGAAGACTGGCAATGCCTTTGGCTGTACTCTTTAGCGAGTCACTACTGGTCACTCCTAGGATTCACAGCTACCATGGTTACTTGACAGATGTTAAGTCCGTGCTTTCAGATGAAAACCAATAAGAAATCAATCTGCGATATTGCTTTGAATGCAGCAAACCACCAGAAGATTTTACAAGAATAATATTTTTACCCACATGTGTGGTTTACAATACTACTTTCACAACATAGTCATGAGACGAAGTTTCATGGAAGATTTTGAAATGCACTCCTCATGAGACCACTCCAACTATAAAGTACTATATCAGTGTGAATGTATAGCAGCCTCAATTTTTTGGTGGACCACCGAAATTTAGATGTTTAGAAATCAAGAGAACCTTACTTTCAATGTAACGTGCACTGGAACTTTATTGCAAGTGGATGTAACATGCACTTTATTCTGCTTATGGTGCTCGTCGTGCATGTTCAATCCTCACTCGTCGTCATTTTTTCTTCTACATCACTCTCCTCGTTCCCTAGCATTGTCCTTACTTCAGTCAGGAACATTTGAGACGCTGCCGTTAATGAAGGCCCACACAATTAGCTCCGCCAAGATTTCGCCCCACTCTGCCGTGACCCTTGTTTGCTACTTGGTTCAGTGAAACTCGGTTTAGTTCCCCAGTAGGTGTGAGCTATTGGTCGTGCAGCATCAGCCAGTCATTGTAACGCATCCACAGCATGTTACTAATGGCTTGTTGACGGCAACGTCGAGCAGTTGTAGGTGGCGTACCATACTGCTTGGTATTATAAGAATTTCTGTACCACCTTCTGAAACTACGGACCTCACGGCACCAGTCAAGTAACTATGCTAGAAAGGACCAGGAGTCTGACTTTAAATTGCAGAGCACACAACGTTGATAAACAGCCTCCATGCAGTCTTTGGCAAGAGCAACAGTCATCCATGCATTCTCACGGGCTCGTACGTCCTTTTTACGAAAAACTTTCCCAGATGGAAGAGTCTATCGCTTGAAAATGATTTAGGGAGGCTACTTTCACCCGTTGGCAGCGCAACACAGCATCTTGGTAGTGCGCTGCTCCTCGTAGCCTGCTGTTTTGACTTTCACTTGTTTTGCGCCCTTGTCATTCACTGTGCATGCCACAGGAATACACAGGGGTCTGATCGGCGTTACAGGTCTTGCCACGTCTGTACTCCCTCTCCAGTTGCTGCACGATAACAAAGCGCTTGAATGTGACTAGCGTTTCTTCAAAGGTTTTCCTCGGTTGGTTTTGGGACACAGATGTGCATCGCGTCCGGCTAAACCTGAACTGTACGCAAACACTCAAGTGATATCATCGAACAGAACTAGAGGCACCACTGCAATCGCCCAGGTGTGTATTTTTGGAGTGGAATAGGTCGGTATCTGTTAGTCGCACAAACAAGATTCGGTGATGGCATGGAAAAATAGCTGGAAAGTGGCTATGGAGCTCGGACTGCTTTACACATTTTCTTTATAACAATTATTTGTTTGAAGTTTGCAATAAAATTGTTGTCATTTGTTTGTTTTTTTTTTTTGAACGAAACTTTTCGTGGCCACAAAACAGTGGTCGATAAACAAATGCTCACTTTCTTTGGTGGCTTGTAGCGATTTACTAGAATTTCCAATGACCAACCAAGGAATCTATGGCTGGCACACTGCAGGGTAGTGCCAGTCTCCGAAAACATTTGACTGGATGACCGGAAACTGGCGCGGCCCACACGCTCCATAGGTGGAAACCAGTATCCCACCCACACAGTGACATAAAACAGCCAATGGAGTGAGTGTCTGCTAAATAATAAGCACGTCGCAATAATAGATTTTTATGCAAACGTTCACTGTGAGTAGATTAACTATTAATGGGGCACAATAGTCCTTTTTGTTATTTCGGACAGTTATTGAAAGGCTGCCTAGATGTTCTTTAAAAAAAAGTGAAAGCGCTCAGTTAGGGATCTCGAAAACATTGTTTAGCCTCTCCAGCAGTTGTCCATGCCTGATGGAACTCGGCTGATAGTTGGTGCCGACTGTCGCCCTCGCTTGCTAGCTGCCTGACCAAGCACATGAATGCAGTGACTAAGAAAGATGGTGACCAAAGTTAGACGAGAAGGTGGATGCTGTACAACAGCCCTTGATCATCTAAACACCAGAAAAAAGCGCCGATGACTCACAGGCCACGACCAGGGCGTTAAAATACCTTTTGACATACATTTACAGGGCATTTACAACCTTTTATCAAAATAATCTTATAAATACACACGGTCTCACCATGAAATGGGACCGTTACTGACAAGGTCTTTGAAATTTGTTATTAGTGACATAAAATCATCATTGGTCGCTTTCATTCAGCACGCTTACGAGCTTCGTTTTAAAAACCCTGCTGTTTCTATTCCACGTATAAGTGAACTCCTAGTGCAATATTCTCCTATTTACCTATGTTCGAAGTAAGCTGTGTGATGCCGTAAAATGTGATGTGCCGAGTGCATGCAGGTGTAGCATTCTTCAATAGGACATGCAGAACATGAAGCTCAGTGCTGATAAACTTAAATCAGGGAAAATAAAGCTTCCGATGTTGCTTCTTTATTTTCGCTTCTTTATTCTTTATTTCTTTATCTTTACTATTCTCTCTACCAAATACCTTGGTGGTAACTCAACTAAGCTCACTATTTCTCTAGGCCTTTATTATTGTTTGCTCTGCAATTATACATTCTCAGCTGGAGCTAGCCTGCTGAATTCAGGCCCCAACCACGCTTTGGTATTTCAAAATTGCAGCTGTATGAAATGTGGCATTTAAGTTTTGCCAATGATTTTCAACAGGCCACACAACTAGTGTCAAAACCATCTTATACCTTTTAATTGCTGTTTATAGCAAACAGTATTATAAAATTTTAATAACACATTGTGTTGTAACCTCACTCAATGATTTTGTTAACCCGCCAGCCTGGTTCATAAATCTTTACGTGAACATAAATGCATAATTGCAATGCATTCACATGCCCGTCTTTCCGCAAGTCTGCAGTAACAGACGCCACACATTTTGGCTCCGGCGTAGCTTTGGTTTCCGAAAAAAGAAATCTTTTTCTTGGTTCCTCTGC
Organism: Haemaphysalis longicornis; assembly: GCF_048455015.1. Taxonomy (NCBI): domain Eukaryota; kingdom Metazoa; phylum Arthropoda; class Arachnida; order Ixodida; family Ixodidae; genus Haemaphysalis; species Haemaphysalis longicornis. The sequence continues at coordinate 87,769,289 of NW_027526445.1, forward strand.
AGCGCTTTGTAGAAAAAGATCACTTGCCTGTTTGGCTTTCCTGCAGGAGTCTAGTGTAGTGCAAGAAAGTATCGCTTGCGTATTCCTTTTTTGTTGTTGTTTTAATGCTGGGCATCTTCCAGAAGAACCCTGGCATTTTGTTTGGAAATGCAGCTTCACACCACAAACAGTGCCCAGAAAGTAGAGCTACTAACGTTTTGCATACACACGGAAGTTTAGCAAATCACTTGTCATTGACAAGCAAGTGTTTGATTTCAAGCTTAAGGTGCAACGCTGGCATAATATACTAGTTGGGGGAAAAAACACGTTGCTGGTAAAAGGTACTGAAGTACTAGGAAAGGTGCCGTGATCACAGTTTCCATGTGTTGGCAGCATTTTTGTCCAGTGTTTTCATGAATTTTTGGCAGGGTGCCTTAACATGGCCCTTTTTGTGTAACAAAAATGTCAACAGTGAAGCACTTATCAATGCTCACATGCTACTCATTGATACCAGAGTAAAGGTACGTTCAGCAGCCATTTTATTGTTAAAACCACCCATGATCCATACACCTTCCAGCTGTACTGCAACTTTCACAAACACCGAGAGACATTCACCTTTACGCACGAGGCCTTGGCTCCAGTTCTGGCACAAGGTATTAAAAAGTACTCTCTAGAGCGGGCAATGTCAAGCTCGACACCAACCATTTCCCTGCAGTGGTACTTGTAAACTATTTTTTAAGCCTGTTCTTAAAGGATTGTTGAAATGCCTGTTTTGTGGAAGAAAAAGAAACAGGTGATGGGCACAGAACACACAACCCGTGAAAGTGTTTTCTAGCAGCTGGCTTCAGGCGATACTTCCACCGTTGTAAACAAAATGTGAGACATTTTCTTACGCCCCTTACCACCAAGTAAATTCACTTGAGCAATTTTCCAAAACAGTTTACACAGTGAGGAGGTTAAAAGCAATAAAATGTGGAACGTCCCCTCACTCATAATTGGAAACTATTCCTGTTCACTACCCGAAAGGCTTGGACAGTAGACGCTTAAGCAGGCTTCACCAGTTGCGAATACAAGCCTTAGTGTCAAGTTGAACTCCGCAGAGTGCTTGGGATGGGCATATAGATGTCACAGCCACTTAGAATGTGTGCATAGACTGCACGCCTCACAGATAACATCTCATCATTAGCCCATGCTGCTGAGAGTGAATAAAAGTATTGTGGCTGGTTACGAACAATTCCAACGAAGTCAAACACAAGAGTAAAGAAGGAACGAGCCTATCAAAATACATACTCAAAGCAGATGCCAGAGGAAGTTTTGTTGCTTAACCAGGTTAGAGGAGGCAAAAGGTACTGGAGCAAAGGAAAGGGAAATAAAATCAAAGGAGTAATTTTAAGCCTTCCCTATTATTTCATTAAGACTTTCCAAGTTGAAAGCACAATGGTACTCTAAGCAACAAATCTGAGCATAGATGAAAAATAACTGAACACTCACTTGTTTACCTTATGCACACCAGGCTTCTAAAGGGATATTAGCAGAAGTTCCAAACTTGGCTCACACGGTGATCTTATCGGCTGCACTTCTCCCATGCTTGCACAGTTGGAGTTTCAGCCTCCAGGCACACTAAGCCAGCCAGGCGGCGAATAGTTTCAGTGGTGTCTTGAGTAGATATCTTTGGAGTAGATATCTTTTGAGTAGATATCTGTGGCAGCTGGGCTCCACCCATGGAAGTGAAGCTGCGCTCCGTGGACGGATTCTGCAGCGCTGCGTGCACAGATAGTTTCTGCGGAATAGTAAGGATACATTTCTTGGCGATAGTAGTACTGCCCCGGGCGAAAAATTGGAGAAGCTACATGCGAGGTCGGATTGCGTTCGATAATGTCATGCGCTACCTGACGACACTCGATTCATGCACACACTGACACTACGTCACTCGCGTTGGCATGTCATCAAAGACAGCTACCTCGTTAGCCACGGCGTGACGCGATAGAAAATACTGATCCCCACGCTTTATAATTTAGCCACCACACCAGAATTAAAGGACAAGGCTTGGCATGGAAGAAGCGAGGCACAAGTAGACAACGAACTCAGGCGCCTAAAGCCGATGGTACGCGAACTGCAAGACAACGTGGAGCTTACAAAATATTAAACGACAACACTACAGTTCTAGGAGCATGTAAAAAGCGGGGCGAAGTAGAGTTGAGAAAAGAATGCGTTAGGCTTACAAGACGTGCATCAGCAAGTTCACGAATAATACCCAATCTAAATAATTACAAGCACACCTCTCAACAAGAAAAAAGCGCCGCAAGGCAGCCGCTGTACAGGAAGATAAGGACGTAACGCTGCGTCAGGCCTGTCATTCGAACCACGGCCGGAGAACATCCGGACATAAGACGCCAACGCCCTGCTGGCGTCGTCGTTAACCTAAAAAGCGACATGACCAAATGACGTAGATATGACGTTTGTTTTGTGACGTCACAGGAAGTCACGTGATTACTTTAGCTTGACGTTTCTTCCGTGTGGCAGCAGCCACTGCGAGGGGGACGCGCCACGTACCACGCGCGTGGCACGAGATGTAACCAATCAAAATATTGACGTTTAATAGCTGAATCACGGAGGCAGGATGGTATGGGGTAAAAACAAAAGCCATGCCAAGCTCCCGGACCTAAATCACGAAAATCAAAAACTCTCTGCTAGTAACTGCCATTCAAACGTTACTTCCCCCATTTACCCATGTCCCAACAAACACGCAAATCATTCGACCCATATGGTGTCGTCGAAATTGTGGACGACGATAGGTAACAGGGGGCAACAGATATTATCAGAAAGGGGGAATCTCATTTGTTTATGAAAAAGCCTTGCTGCGGCATTTTGTGCCTGTAATTTACTTCCCACAGTGTCGCAACGCGCACTCGAATTCAGAATTGGCCAATTACATGTGAGACATTAACTCCTTGCTAGAATGTAGGAGATAGAGAGGCAACCGAGCCACCACGACAAAAATAGACATTGCGACAGAAGGAAAACACTTTAGAAAGTAAGCAAGCGCAGTTTGTTTGTGCGCTCGAACTGATTTTATTACAATAAGAAATCAGCGCAAGATATCAAAACTAGCAGATGATAACAATGTAAAGGAAAAAAATCAACTCGGGCTCTGCAGTTCGTCAACGACTACATGTCCAACACAATGAAAGAACAGATGAATGACGCAACACAAACACACACATACACACGCCCAGACACACACGCAAACGCACGTGCAGAAGCACGCGCTCACGCACACGCACTCGCACTCGCACATGCACGCGCGTGCATGCTGGAAATGAACAGATGGGTGCGGTGGCGGTAATTTCGTACAACGATAGCGTGGTGCTTTTCCGGGCTACGAGAGCTCATCCCACCTAGCAAATGATAATAAAAAGCTAATACAAGTGCCTCAGCAAACAAGGCACTTTCTTATTTGTCCCTCGTTATTTCGCTCCTCGATACCCTGAATTTGATACCCCACATTCTTTAGCGCCACATCCCTCTGAATTTTAACCCAATCTGAGACTATCCGTGACCCTTGTGTTAGAGGGTTCGCCATTTTTGGTATTTTTTCCTATTATTTATTGTTTTAGTTTTTTAACATTTTTTTATCAATTCTCTACTTTTACGCTTTTATAATTATTACAGGTTGATCTTCCGTGATATGTGCAGTTTTGTGTAAATGCAAGGCGTTACACTATCCTGGCGGAGGGGGGGGGGGTGGCGGGGGGTACTTGGCAAAGAATGTTACGCAATAAAAAGCAAAGGCATACCCATGAACCAGTAGCGCTTCAGAGATTCGCTGGGACAGTTCGCTTTGACACAAGCCGTCTTATCAGGATGCAGAGCAAGAATGCACGGAACCGTAATCCTAAACAGCTTTCATGTAAAGGAACGGAGCAGTGAGCGCACTACCCCTCACCCAACCTTGCTTGTTTCGACCCAGGGACCCAGCAAACCCTCTAGACTGGACCGCCTCTGTCATGAACACGAACAAGGAGCCTACATCAAGAGTTTGGTATCCAAAATATACCACAATTGCTTTCAATCAGCGCTAGTCATCATGGACAGCAGGTATAATTGCAATAAATCTGCAACGAAAATTGTTTCCGACCTCACAGGAGCTATGGTGTCATGTCGTGCCGAATGCAACAGTTTGAGCTCACGAATTTGCAACCGTAATGATTTTACGACGCCTGAAGTTCAAAACACTAAATGATAATGAAATCAAAGTCCATCTGAGGCCGAGTAAATTCCTAGCACCAGAGAGTTGTGAGGTCATTTCAGTTATGAATTGATTGTGAGTTCTCAGCCAATTTTGAGTTGTGAGTTCATTTTGAGTTTTGAGTACATTTTCAGTTTTGAGTCAATTTTGAGTTTTGAGTCCTTTTTGAGTTTTGAGTACATCTTGAGTTTTGAGTACATTTTGAGTCGAATTTAAGTTTGAGCACATTTTTAGTTTCGAGCACATTTTAAGTTTCGAGTACATTTTGAGTTAGAGTACATTATGAGTTCTGAGTACATTTTGAGTTTTGAGTACATGTTGGGTTTGAGTACATTTTGAGTTCTTAGTACATTTTGAGTCCGAGTGAGTTCTGAGTTTTGCGGAAAAACTGAGTTTGAGTTTGAGTGAGCGCAGATGTGCTGCTCAGCATTGAGTCTGAGTTCGAGTGAGTGGTGATTCGAAAATAAAATTGTGAGTGAGTATGAGTGAGCCGCGCCAACTTTGCCGAGGTATGCTCAAAATGGACTCAAACTCAAAATGTACTCAGAACTCAAAATAGACTGAAAGTCAAAATGTACTAAGAACTCAAAATGGACTCAAACTCGATTTGTACTCAGAACTCAAAATGTACTCAGAACTGAAAATTGACTCAAAATTCACTAGAGATCAGGCACTCAAACTCAATCAGACTCATACTCAGTCGGGCTCACTCGGCTCAAACTCATCCAAGCTCAAACTCACCATGGCACCCTAGCCTCGCGCGCACTCAAACTCAAACTCACGCTTGAGTTTGAGTCCAAATGAGTCTGAGTGAGTGGACTCATGAGTGAGTTCACCGAACTCTGGTGAGTTGTGAAGACGGCCTGTGGGATGGTGACCCGGCCACCTCTTTTGGTTATGGACGCCTATTCGCAGCGGCCGGCTGCTAGCGAAGGTACTCCAGAGATACTTTTGGCCTTCAAATCTATAACGCCGTAGAAAATTATCTATAAAATATAGTATAGCATAAGGAGCACATCGGCATTGATATTTTTTTACTTTTGAAAATTCCAAATAGCGTAGTTGTGGGAGCACGCCCTACGCGTTCTTCTTTGGCGTGCTGAAAGGCTCAATTTTCTTACAGAATGCACATAAACTAACGCATACATGTAATGACAGCTATTTTAAGACACGGACTGTAATGAACCCTCCATTTTTAATGAATTCGTACATAACAGGTGGTATCTGTTATTATTAATTGGTCAACACTAAGAAGGGCTTGCATCTAGAGGCGTAGTGGCCTGCTTAATGTGAACTTCGGTTAGATGCGGCATTTCCAATTCAGTGTGTCGTCAATTGTGAAAAGAACTATTCTAGCCCCCTCTACGTCGTGTCATATTGGTTTAGTTGGAACAAAAATTCCAATTGAAGGCCGCGTTGAGCAGTCGGCAATTCTATTGCGCCAGAATGTCCATCGAATGCAGATATCTTCCTCAGCCTGCCATGCGACATCGAGTGTTCAGACGAACCGCCAGTTGAATAAACCCTTCGTGGAACAGAATATGACCATTTAGCTCTTCTTCGCTATGTAATAATGTTGCAGCTGCCGTTGTAAATTGTCCACACACGCATGCGGGCCAACGTCATTATTGCTCTCTTGAGAATGGCCTCATGTGGTATGATGCCCCAACAAGCAGTTCGGTGGAGGTAAGACTGGCAGAGTGAAGCTCCAGACGCTGATTATCAAGCCTATTATGCCGAGCAAAAGCTTTCATCACCTAAAATGATGTCCAGCAGCCATTCGTGTAGTATTTTACAAGTTGTTCGTCCTCCTTGAACAAACGTAGGCAAGATGATATCGGAATGAAGCAACACTCACTACTGTTCAGGCATCGCCAGTGACGTCCTTTGTTTGCTTATCCGCCAATTGTGCTTTATTGCAGTCAACTTCACACGCTTCCTAACTAGGTGGCAACGGCGTCCAGCAAGGAATCACCAACCCCTTCGATGTGGACTTCTTCGCCCGTAGCTATGGGCCAATTTGAGGACGTGGCCTGAGAGCTGTGTGTCCAGAAATCTCCAGTCATTGATGAGGCATTGCCCCAGGAAAATATCCTTGATTGCCATATGAGTTCCCAAGAGATTGGAATTTATGGTCCTGGCTAACGAAGGACCGGATATTGCGAATGAACCCCACATCATATGCAAACTCTTGCACACTGTGCACAGCACGCGCACCCTAAACATTGCGCTTAGAGTCACTGGCGTACGGTTGACGAAACATAGGTTTGTTGACACCCTGCCGCAGCGGCAGTATTTTTCAATTTCGTAGAAGCCGGTGCCAGATTCACTTCTTTCCGGCGTATTCTACAACCATCGGTTAGCCACCAGTCAAACATTTTCTAGCAGCCGACCTTCAGAATTGCCTACTATCTGGTCAATGCATTCGTACCCAGCCCTGCCCTTTTCCCGTGTGTCCTGGAAGCCCATTTTCAAAAGAAAAAAATGTTTTGGTCCTGTGACGTGATGCTACATTGACCACCCTTTCCGAAATTCCGATTGTACTGTTTCCCAAGTCTTAAAATTTGCATAAAACAGTACGCTACTTTGGCAATTCGCTGTGTATAAGAACACACTTGTCCTCGGCATAGCTCTAGTTAGCTGCATTGCAAAATCATGGAAAAAATTATCTTTAAAAGAATCACTTGGAACATGAAAAACAGGTATCTTTATCCACCAGAAATGATTGGGTTCGAGAAAGCCCGTCTCCTATAGAAAACATCCTTGCTGTCATGGCGTCCCTAGAAGGATTACACCACGGAGATATACCAGCAGTGGTTTATCTAGTCGGCAATTGATTCGGCCTTTCACACAGCCATTCTAGAGTCCCTTGCTATTCTTCGACTTGGTGGACGGTTGTATGCGAGGATATACCGAGTCTTGGAAGGACGAGAGCTTTTTATGCGCACACTGGAAGGTCCTGCGTCATGTTACAGTGTAAAAAAGGGGTACCTCAAAGAGCGGTTTAGAGTCCTCTGTTATTTACATTACACTAATAAACGTAAAGTGTGTGGTTCCTCCTAGCGTAACGGTGACAATTTACGCCGAAAACATCAGCATTTGGTGTGCAGCAAGGTCACGTCTTAATACACATCAGAGGCTCCAGAATGCTCCAAAAAACGTCTATGAATACCTCGCACCGAAGGGCCTCTGCCTCTCCCCTGAGAAGAGCGTTGTCATGGCCTTCACCCGCAAGAACTGACTCAGTACTCATTAATCCTCGGGGACCGCTGCCTGACTTATGTGTGCAATCAGATACCTCGGGATAACCAAGGATCGAAATCTCTCCTGGGCCCCTAAGTTTCGGAGACTACGCACTCGATTTCCGCGGCGGCGAAAGTCATTGAATACCTTGCCGAAAGTCAATGGGGCAGTGAGTGAAGATCGATGGTGCTCCTCTCCAAGGGTTATGTTGATGGCTTCCTGCGTTACAGCCTGCCTGCTTTGCAGCGGCTCTCGACCACAAGCAAAATGCAACTTCATCAGGCAAGGAATAATTGTCTGCGCACCTGCCTTGGCCTCCCTGGGGGCTCTTCCTGCGCTGGTACCATTGGGGAGGCTGGCTGCTTGCCCTTAGATGTTTTTGGGCTACATGAGAGATTCCGAATATACCTGCGGCATCAATTGCACACATCAACCAATCTTTTGGCCCATGTTGTACAGCGGAACGAAAGCTCCAGTTTTGTAGAGATGATGAAATCTGTTAACATACCTGCACCATCCTAAGCGCGACCAACTATGCCGTCTGATTGCCCCCCCCCCTGGACTCTGCCACCGGTGTGCATAAAACTCAACATACCTGGTGTCACCTCAAAGCAAACACTCACTCAATTCTGCCTCCTTCAACTTGTGATCGCCCACATCGGTGTCTGTTATTCACATAAGGCCCACATTTCTACGGACGGTTCTCCTAGACCTCACAGTAGTGCATTGGGCGTCTACGTTTTGTCTAACGGTCAAGCGCTGTCCTACCGCCTTGAACGTGCAACGTCATCCACGCCGGCCGAGCTTCATGCAAGTAAGCAAGCCGTGGGCTACATTCTTCATCAGCCCTCAGCAGAGTGGGCTATATTGATGGATTCTAAGAGAGCGCTGCAAACCCTACGGCACGCCAGCTGCTTCAGCCTTCACGACCATCTATCCCCCGACTTCACCTACCTTCACCATCTAGCCTACGTCGCTGGTCATCGTGTGACCTCACAATGGATACCCGCACGTTGTGCCATTCTCGGCAACGAGAAAGCAGACGAGGCGGCTCTCACAGGGCTACAACTGCGCAATGTAAGGAATTTTTTTTTACAAACAACGAGGCTGCACCGCTGGCGAAGCAACTTGCCTTACAGGAAAGAAACCGCCTCTGGTTCTTTTCCGAAACTCACCAGCCTTTTTTGTAACATATAGACTCTGACCTGAGAATAAGTTTCCCAGAGCAAATCTCACGTCCACTTGAGCCGCTCTACCATCCTCTCCGCATCAACGCAGCACTTACGGACTCCTACCGACATCGCCTCTGTCAAACCATAAACACTTATTATTATAACTGTGGTTTGCCAGAAACGGCTGAACCCATTTTATTAGAGAGTCCGGCGTACAAACAGGAAAGGAAGCATCTCGCCAAGAAGGTCGAGTACCTCAACAACGGACTTTTATCGCAGAAAGCTCTTCTTGGACCATGGTTATCTCAATCATGCAAGCGAAATGTTTTAGATGCACTGTTTTATTGTTTACACGACATCGGCGTCGCAGAGACACTTTAGAAATCTACATCATCATCCTGTGAGACCACCTAGACTTTTACAAGACCCACAAAACACTCCATGTTGCCTCCTTTTTTACCGCTTCTTTTTTTCCCCTCTCTTTCGCCCTGCTTCATTTAGGTTCTTTACTCCCTCCACACCATCACCACAGAGTAGCATGTAAGTGAATACAAGCCTGCACACCTCTCTGCTTTCTTCCAATAAAAAGCTCTCTCTCTTAATCCCCGTGTATTCACTCGAACACGCCACTTAAAGAAGTTAGCTTCGATGTATTCCACTGGAATAAAAAATTACCGACTGATTCCCCATCATGCAACGAGCACGTGCTTTAGGAAAGTGCCCCACTCTGAGGTGAGCCATTAGCAGTTACGAGGACGATGGCAACGAGGCCTAAACATGACCACGTAATGTTCTTGGCGCTTAGACGGGCTGCGGGCTTGCCGTCAGTGTGGTTGCGACGAGTAAACAGAAGTGGCCAACCACACGAGGGAATGAGTGGGCCAATTTGGATGTGGCCAGAACTGAAGGGTACGTAGGCCAGGCTGGCGATACCGGAAAATGGCCTTGAAAGCTCACTGAGCAGATTGGATGAGCGCAACGTCCGGATGGAAGACTCAAAGCACATGGGGTGCTTCAGAGCCGAGCTTGAAAATGGTCTATCTCGCGCCTTTGTATCCTGAGGCCGAGGCGCGGCTCCTTATTTGTGTTAGTGCGCAACTTTGGTCTGCCGCGCTCTTGTACGACTAGCTGCAGCTCTTCGTAGTCTACTTCACCCTTGCACCCGGTCGTGAGCTGGTGCTGACCAGACTGTGGTCTACAAGGACAATGGTGCATCTTAGTCTTTGAAACGCCACAATCGAGATGCAGTCATCGCACGTCATTCACACCTCTCCTCGCACTGTTGGCAGAAGCCAGGACGCCCAGCAGAGAGGTCCTCATCGCCTTGTACATTTGGTGGGGACCTTTCTTCGTGTTTTCTTAAGGTCCACTTTTCTTAAGGGAGAGTTGGCTTGAGTTTGATTGTGATTGGCTGTGTGTGCGTTTCTTCGAGAATATATGTTTTGTTACGTGCATTGCAAACGGTCTCTTCTGGTTATTGTCGCTGTTGCGACGCCTAGTCACAAGTGAATTCAAACAACCGTTGGGAATTTCCGTCGGAGCCACCTATTCACGCACCCTGCACCGCAGGGGTTACAATCAGGTAATAATGCCGGTTTTGTCTATTGTCACTCCGCAAAGCTCTCGCAACACCCTTTTGAAGCTGGAAATTTCTTGTTTGCCTTCCCCGTTCCTCAACTAACGAGCGGAGGAATTTCGACTTCAGCTTCCACTTTCTTTCCATCTCACTGATAACGGATAATGCAGGCCTTCAATGAGACCGCCAATAAATTGCTTTGAAAAACCGTCGCATACATCAGTTCTATTATAATCCTCCCGTTGTCTTTGCCTCTTTGATCCTTTGCCAAAATCGAGGACGTTGATGTGTACTGCACGAGACTATTCCTCGTTCCTTAACAAAATAGGCAGCTTTTCGGAAACCACTGCTCAGGTCGCTAATTACAAATCCCGTGGTAATAGGACATAAATTGCGAAAGGGTGAACTGAAGGGCTTCTTGGTACATCATATCGTTTGAAAACAGTGCGGAAGATGGGACTGAGCAAGTGTCGTGTGTCGTGTATTACTTGCTCAGTCCCGTTTTCCGCGCTGTTTTCAAACAATAGGACATACTGAGCGGTGGCAACTTGAGCGTGCTACGGGACACGAGGATTCTAGAGTGGAGGATAAAGGAAGAATTACTCATCTTATACTTTGTGCGCTTGGTCAATGATACGTCTGTAGTTGCAGGCCCAGCCGCACGGTCCCAGTCGTCATCGTAATGCCCGCTTTCTCGCCTAAGCGCACCTCGTTCCGGATTTGAACGCCCTGCGAAGATTGTGTCTCTTGACTTAAAGCGGACCGAAGATAAACAGAGGCTCTGAATTTCCGTTGAAAGTGTAATGACCTAGCGCCAACTGAAGTGCGTCTTGAAATAAAATAGTATATCTCTAATTGGGAACCGAAGTTTTGTATATCATTCACATTTTTTGCCGCGGTGGGTGCAGCAAGCTTCGTGAACCAAACAACAGAAGGAGCCACATTACAGAGTTAAAACATTTTCCAAAAATAGGTAAGATTGTCATTTAAGAAAATCATCTCACAACAATCCCAGGTATGGCGGTACAAAAAGTAACAGAGCCGGATGCACTTTCGGAATTTCCAAAAGAAAATTTAACCTTTTAATCTCTACTACAGTTTGTCTGCACAGGCGGAAACCAAGATGTAAGGAGGTATCAAAACCTATCAAAGATCTGACCATGAGGCCGGCGTCGCCTTAACATCCTTACTAGAATTTATCGAGAAGAAATCCCAAGTGAATTCACTGCCCTCTCACATTGTTAATATAGAGTCTCCAGGAAAGCTGCGACCCGTCCACCTAGTGCACAAAACAAAACACATTTGTATGTAACATGAGACTGGGCATACAACCTAGATAATTAAATAAATATTACTTCGGAGAACTAATAGCGGTTGTCGGTTTACTTTGGCGTTGTACCTTGCTAATTCAAATTGCTTCACTCGTGAAGAGATCTATTACAACGCATTGGGCTGTGCGGAGTTCATCTGAAAAAGTTTATTCACTAAAACGGAGATACAATCGTTTAGCCTCCAAGGCCTCTCTATGGCGAATATCTGCTAACTTCAGACCGTGCCCGCCTAACCGGCAACCGGTTATATGCAGTGATTACACGTAAAAGCCACACGTGAAAAAATTCGTCCGAGAACTCTTCCTCTTAAGCAAGGAGACCACCAGCCAAACTGGCCAAGACCTGATCACTTAAAACAATTTGGCCCACCATAGCCGAACGTTTTATTTCCTACCTTTGACAATACGTTCCCTCTCTTGCCTGGATACGGGGCTACGTAGCTTTCGACATACTACACGCTCCACAGTTGCTGCTGGCTGTGCGGTAGGGTTGCTAAATTGTAATTTGGAATGTCAATATCAGCTTCTAAACACTGTCTACTGCGGGGGTTCTTGACTTTCTTTTCTGTCACCTATGCACTTAAGTATAATTTTAGTGAGCAGCTTTTATATAAAGAATAGCAGGCTGAACGGTGAGTAATTGGTAATATTTTTGGTGCTTATTTTTGGGCTGATACAAATTACGTTGGCGTTTACCAAGCTATTGGCACAGTTAGAGTATTTATGCATTTGGTAAATATTTCAGGAACCTTTTCTAGTACATTGCTCTTCCATCATTTCGAATATCTACAACCATGCCTCCGTCATGTCCAGGGTTCCCTCTGTTGATGTACGCGAGGACCATGGGTACTTCCTTTAAAGTAACTTGTGGGACATCACTTGCAAAGCTTGGAAATTGTGTGGTTTCCTTTAGTGTGTCGTCTTAAGCGATCGTCTGGCGTGAATGCCTCCGCTACTTTGATTACCGTGTTCTTGTTGCGTATAATGTTGTTATCTTCGTCTCTCAGTCCATAAAGTCTGTGTTTCGCATTAGCTAAGTTCTTCTTATTTGCTTTAATTATTTCTTCTCTTGAGTGTGTCTCCATCAGTGCCTGGTTGTACGCATGTGTGTCGTTCGTTTCATTTGTAAAAACTGATATGACAGCTCGGTCGATACAATATGGCCCACCGTACCCAAAAATTGTATTTGTACATTTTTTGATAAGTTCCTTCGTATGCTGGTGCACTTGGCTAAGGGGTAGCCGACATGCTGCTCCTCTCAGACGTATTGCTGAATCTGTCGTTGGAGTGGTTAAATTATAATTTGGCGTGTACACGCTGTCATGGTTCTCAATGGTTCCAAGCGAAAGTTTCCATCGAAAGCCTATTCTCAGCTTCCGCGTCCTGCTTTTACTGAATTGATGGCCACTGTCTCAATTTTTTCGTGTTTCCTGTATTCTTTCCTAAGATTCTTACGGTGCACCTAATCATACTATCATCGCTACTGCAAATCTCTCATACCACTTGTGGTCCAGCACAATACCCAGGCTGTCAAAAGATATAAAGTGTAATTCATTTTTCAATGGCTGGGTGTGAGCCATTTGCACTTTATGCTTTTTGTTAATCAAGATGCCTTCATTAACCGCGAGGCAATTGTCTCTGGAAATCACACCAGTGTATCTTCTCTATTGTTGCCACTAGCTATTTTAATGTTTGCCACTGCCGTTTCTCCAGTTTGCTGTTCAGGTACATTTTACCTGCGTCTCCCACAGAATTTTCAACTCTGTAGTTTCATTCTTCAATTCTGCTTAGAGTCCTTTTTGATTATCAGCGATTTCATAAAAATAGCTACCTTATGCCGCATTGCGTTGTTATATATTAAACTGTGTTACAAGACAAGCCTGATGAAATTGACTAATCCCTTTGTAAACACTCAATATTTCCACTACTTTCCCATCATTTTGTAGGTGAATAAGGATCTTACCCCGTGCTCCCTCTTTTTGGGGGTCCTCGACGGCACAAAGGTCCAATCTAGGATGCACAACTCCCTTCATTGTTATAATTTCTTCCAACTGTACTCCTGTAATATTCCAGTAATATCGCAAAGCTCTTCTAAGAATGCACCTAGAGTTGCAAAACTACACACAGTTCGCGCGTTGAAATTTGCCACGTTCCACTTCCAGAGTTGAACTCTTCAGATGCAGACGTTTCCCGAAGCTCAGCTGCATCACCAGCCTGATTGACCCCGTGCTCACTATCTCTACCGCTTCTTGGGAAGTATGGGGAAATGGGTGTTTCGTCAGTACACCGCTGTTGTGGACGCGATGGTAAGCGCAAGGCCCGGGACGTGTCTACAACGGCGATGGTAATGCTCAATTGCGTACAGAGACTTCTCCCGAAGGGGAGTGCAATTGCTGTCCTAAAATCGCATGCCTTGAATGGTTGAAACCATGTAGTTTAATCTTTAGTGTTTCTGGATGGTTTTCAGGTGTAGAAAAGAGAACACTCCATGCTAGGGATATTGGGAGAGTCTGAAAGAAAAAGCAAGGCACGCATTCTTCCACAACAAATCTCCTAATCGACAACCTAAATTTGCAGATAGAGCATGTGGCACTGCTAGTATCGAGGCGGCATCAGGCTATAGCAAGCGGACGTGCAGATTCATTTACGGTATCAGGTCAAAATGATTAGCGGCCAAGGCGCTTAAGAAAATACAGTCGTACCCAGCTGATACATTTCCTTCTTCTTACAATTTCACAATTAGAACGCTCTCAATTGTGAACGCGAAAAATTTGTCGTAGTACACTTTTTACCGGATAGGGAGTTTTTCAGAATAGTGTGTTTCTCTGTAGTGTTTTTGTAACGTATCAACGAGGTTCTACTGTATTCAGAACTACCAAATATTGCACGATCAAGAGTGGTGTTCGCAACAAAGCGAATTAGCGCTAAGAGAGCTTCTGAAACTACTCTTTCACTAAGTTCTTCGCAGAGGCTCGTTGTTACCCAGTCTTCTAGTGTGAAAAAATGACGCATTGGCAACGCGCGGAGCGGTTAGCAAACGTCGCAAAATAGTATCTTTCGGTTCGTCGCAAACGTTACAATAGCAACAAGATTTCGTTTTCTGGCTCTTCCTCCCTTACAGGAGAATTAAAATATTATGTACACAATGGTAAGTGTCGTAGGGAAGACCGCTGGAGTAGCTGCGGTCACCGCATGGTTGCGCGCTTAAAAAGGGCTTATACCACGTCATACTGTATGATACTTAACAGCGCCGTTGTTTTAGCAAGGCGTGCGACAGTGAATAGGCAGCCACCGACTTTAAGTTATGGCTAGACATCCGCTTCCAAAAACTGGGGACTACAACAAGACGGATTCAAAAGCGACATTTCTTGTTCGGTAGGACTGTGCCGGAAAAGCCAAAAAAATAGCAGAAGGAAGTTAGATGCAATACAAATCTTCCAGTCTGAATGAGAAGTTTTCTTTTTTTTGCTGCGGGAAAGGAAATACCAGAAAGGGAAGGGCCGATGGGCGTACTCAGGAGAAACTCCTTATTGTGGCGATACTACCCGGGATTTAAGTATTAGTAGCGTGTGTCACCCATGTTTAAAAGAAGTGTTGCGCTCGCTTACCCCTATGGATGTCAGCGCCGGTAGTGAAAAATTCGACAGGATAGACACTCATTGATGCTATATCCGCGGGAATGCTAGGCGCTCCCACGGCTGCAGCGGGAAGAACAATGACATGTTGCGCGGTTGACTTGGTGACAAGAAACTGTTTATAATGAACATATGAGCAGGAATTCTAGTGTTAGCAGCGTCTGCTGCGACTCTTGCCCTGGTATTCTGAATAGTTCGTCCACTGGAACCCAAAGTAGAAGAGATCCTTAAAATCGATTTCCCTGTGCATAAGAACGGCAAAATCCTAAACCCAGGCTAGTGGAGGGCGTAACTACAGTTGAGAAGTGGCTCAGAATACTGCCCTAATGACAGATCGGTAAGGTTTGTCCTTTGCTCTTACGAAGGCGCTACTCAAAATATTGGATATTGTGAAGCAAGAAATCCTCAGAGTCTTTACCTACCTAGGTAACATACAGGCGTTGTGTTACTTTAACGATTCGTCCGCCTATACCCTTTTTAAATAAATTGATAAGGAGACGCCCGATGCGCACAATATGAAACGTGAGGACACTCGTGCTGGCCAGCTCTTATAACACATGGCTATGCCACTAACTTCACCTGTTTTTCACTCCACCGCCATCTGTCGTTGGCTCTTTGGATGACGTCTTTCTTCGAGGCGCACAACCGCTTGCTCTAGTTGTTAGCCACGAATCTCTAGAACAATCGAGTGCAGCCGTAGTTATAAATATCAATGTTTCAAAAGGGGCCGTATTTATCATGGGCGAGGGCTTTTTGTGTCAGAAGAAAAAACGAAAAGAGACGTTATTGTTTTTGCATAAAACACTCAGCAGCATAAAACACTCACCAGTAGCATAAAACACCGACTAAAATACATTTCTGACTATTCTGTTTCGCTTTATCTAGCTTTTGCCTAATCAAAGAGAACGGCTTGGCACTCTGCCATTTATTGACGGTATAATCCGAATATTACCGCACTTTTCAATTTTCAAACGCGCTGAGCACGTGCTGCACACGTTTTCAGCAATTGTCCTCGCTCAACCATACAGCATTTGTATCTCGAGTGCAGAAGACACCCTCAGGTTTCGAATATTTTCGAACATTCGCGAGGCCTTAGCTCTACTTCGTAGGCACCACACGGGCGTAATTCACGTGGTCGGCCGTCAATTCAAAGACGGTCGAATATAAATGTGCTGCTGCACCGGGTACCAGAACCGGCGGACGGAGTCGGTAACAAGACCACTTACGAG
Source organism: Haemaphysalis longicornis (assembly GCF_048455015.1). Classification (NCBI taxonomy): domain Eukaryota; kingdom Metazoa; phylum Arthropoda; class Arachnida; order Ixodida; family Ixodidae; genus Haemaphysalis; species Haemaphysalis longicornis. The sequence continues at coordinate 87,785,702 of NW_027526445.1, forward strand.
TTGGTGAACGAGCGTATGGAACTCCGCTCCAACATAGGTTGGTATGGCTATTCGCAGCCTGCAATTCTGAGGTAGGGGAAAGGAAGCGCCCAAGAGAGTGGTGCGGAGTTTGAAACGCCACAATCCTCGCTCCTTGCTACTAGCTCTACTATGTAGCGCGCAAGTGGCTATGTACAATGCACCGTCTCGAATAGCACGCAGCGATGATGTGCTCGAAAATTGATGGGCCTACGCGCAGAACGGAAGGCAATCATCGTGTTTACGAGGTCCCACCACCCGGAGTGCTGTTACCTGCACCTTTTTCCCCACAGGGGCCGCACTCGATGTCCAGGTAATACTGTGAGAGGGCCCTGCCTTACAACTGCAACCATTAAAGTACATTCGTCCAGTTGTGCGGTGTTTTTATGATTGGACGACTCTGTTGCAAATATCCATTATACAGCAGAGATTGCTGTGTATGTGGGATTTCGTTGCCGCTCCTCGCGTTCACCATCGCAAGTACATAAACCACTAAATAACCTGTCCCACACACCAAAACCCTTCTCTTAGCCTTTTCTACGCAGAGAAACACGTCATGCATCTAGAAAAAAGAGACCTGTAATGCAGACTATGCCCAAGATAGCAAGACGAGCACTAGCAATGCTCGCTTCACAGATTCTCCAGTTATCACGGGAAGAGGTCATGAATTGACCATAAGAGCAGCCTTCTTCACTTCAAAATACAAGAGGAACATACCCATCATCATCATCATCCTCGTCTTCGTCATCATCATCATTATTGCCGCCATCATCATTAGCCTATCTACGCCCACTGCAGAGCAAATGACTCTCCCATAAATCTCCAATTATTCTGGTCCTCTGTAACTGCGACCAATTTATCCCTGCAAACTTCTTCATCTCGCCTGCCCCTCCTTGTGCCGTCACTGCCACACTTGCCTTCGCTCGGGCTGCACTCATACCCTTATTAACATACGGTTATCTTGCCATCGCGTTGCATGCCCTGCCCACACCCATTTCTTCTTAATTTCTACTAATGTATCCTGAACTTGGGTTTTTTCTCTGACCTGCTACGCTCTCTTCATGTCCCTTATTGATAAACTTATTTTCTTCGGCTCCTTTGCTCGCTGAGTCGTCCCCAATTTAAATAGGACCCTGTTAGCCTCCAGTTTCTGCCAATAGGTGTGCTACGGTAAGATGCTAATGTCATACTCTCTTCTCAAGGAACAATGTTCGGATACGATTCATAATGGTATCCTAACGCCTGTTGCAGGATTTGCATAATGGAACGTAATGGAATGCCTGTTGCATAATGAGCCATTGCATAATGAAACGCCTGTTGCAGGATTTGCGTCGATGTTTTATTGCTTTTTCCTCACAAATTGTATGCTTTTAAGCTCCGTTAAATGGCCACAAGTGCTCATGTACGGTCGAAAATTGATCAGTTTGTGCTTTGACAATTGTTTAACGGGTATATATTTTTCGTTACGATGTTCCTGTCTACATTTATGCCTTGTATTGTTTTACGTTTTCAAATGCCCCCTTACACTATGCCCTCTATTGGTACCAGTCAGGTTTTTGTGAATAAATAAATTAAATATTCTGAGAATGCCTGCCGAATGCACCCCACCGCATTGTTATCCTACCAATTTTCTCTGTCTCATGGTTGAAATCCAGCGTCACAGCTTGTCCTAAGCAGATATATTCGTTTCCCTTTCCTATTGCCTCGCCACCTTTGTCAAATCGGTGTGCTGTCCCGAGGTTACTGGTCATTACTTTAGTTTTCTGCAAATTTCATATATTGGTACCTAAAAACTTTATCCGTCCACCCACGTTGATCCATTTCTACAACCTTCCTCTCCAAACATACTTTGCTGTGATCTTGTCGAACTTTAAACGATGTGCACGCCATATTCGAGAGATTCTACTCCTTGTCTGAAGCCATTACTTTATTTTACTGCTCTCCTTATGGAGCACAATGGTAACTGTACACCCAGTGCAGATATTTTCAATTATTCTTATATAATGCTCGTCTAAGCACTGATTCTGCAGTGCCTAAATTACTGTGAAGGTTTCGACCTTGTCATATGCTTTCTCAGAACCTGTGAAGGCTTTATATAAAGGCTTAAGTAGTCCGCGCACTTTTCTAAAAACTGATTGATTGTGTCAATATTCTCTATCGTTGAATAGCCTTTACAAAACAATGCTTTGTGATTAGGTTGACAGAAATCTCAGTTGGCAGAACATTTCGCTATTAGTATGGTAAACACCTTGTCGACGAACGACAGTAAGCTTATGAGACTAAATTTTTAAGTCCATCATGTCCCCTTTTTGTAATAATTAGGAAAACGTTCATGTTCCTCCAAGATTCTGGTACTTGCACTCTTTAGCCATTGCGTATACAGGTTTGCCAGATCGTCTAGTACAATGTGGTATCCATCCTTCAAAATGTAAGGTTTTATCTTATGTTTGGAACGTGGTTTGCCCCTTGTATTTCTTTCAGAGTCTTCTGTACTTCTGCTGTCGTTACTAGTTAGATGTCTACCTCCTCTGAGCAATTTTCTCGTTCGGTATTATCCTCGATGTCGCGGATACGGTACAGATCTCCATAGAACTCCGTGGCTGCTGCAACCATGTTATTCTTCTTTGGTGATGGCATTGTCCTGCTTGTTTTTAGTGCATAGATCTGATTTTTTCCCGTGCCAGGACTTCTCTTCGCTGCTTTCAGGCAGCATGCGTGGTTTACAGCATATTCGATCCTCTCCATATTGCACTTCAGTATATCAGCTGCCTTACGCTTGTTGAACAAATTCGCCAGCTCCACTAGTTCATTTCTAGCAGCCGCGGTTGAGATTGTCATGCTTTTACGTAACGTTGCCTGCTTAAATCTTCCATATCCTGGGAAAGTTTACGAGCATCCTCTCTAGACATTGTAACTCCGAATGCTATCTCACACACGTCAAAAATGCACGTAAGATTGTCTCTAGCTTCCTGTGCCGTAAATTCTGCTTCCTCAGTTAGTGCAGAATGTTGGTTCTTGACTGTGATCCGGAATTCTTCAACTTTCCTCCTTACTAATAGCTCATAGATGGGTTTCTTTCGTAGTATCTTGTTGCGGTCCCTCCTGAAATCTAGCCTAATTCTTGACGTCACTATACGATTGGCACTACACCTCACACTTCCGAGACCGTCTACATCTTGCACGACGCCAGGTTTTACGCTAAGTATGAAGTCGATTTAATTTTTATCTCCCAAATATGACTCCTTCAAATACACTTCCGCCTGTCTTGGTTGCAGAATAAGGTATTTATGGTCCGTAGATTATTCCGTTCTGCGCACTCGGCTAATGTGTCCCCTCTGTTAGTTGTGCTGCCTTGTAACCAACGTGCTTCTTGGCTACTTTAGCACTGAGGTCTCCCATACTATGGTGTACGGTGTTTTACTTTAGTCATTTCTGATTCTACATCTTCATAGGAGCGTTCGACAAGCAGGTCGTGATGGCTGGATATAGTTGTGTACCCTGTAAAGCCTTGAGTGGGTACCTTTTCTTAAGCCTAACTAGAAGAAGGGGTGGCCTTTCGTTAATGCTGTAGTGTTCACCTACGTTGCCGGCAATGCTTTTGACTAGAAATCGCACTCCCAGTTCTTTTCTGTCAAATAAACTAAGGTAATACTGGACGTAATATTTTGTGAGCACTTTAGAGTCTTTACGGAATGTCTTAGCATCGCTAAACCCTCATACAACCCATTTAATGTCATTCAATTCCTAGAACAACGAAAAACACCTCTTGACTGGCCCCGCTAGATATTCTTCTCGTGTTAAACGTTGCCAGGTTCAGATTTCAATGCCTGCCTGTTCGGATCCAGGGATACCTAGCCCCCTTTGCTGCGTCACAGGTATGATTGCTGACGTTGTCGGTTGCTTCACAAGTACTGGAGAGTGAGGGCCGACCGACGTTTAATTGGCGTATTCTTCGTAGGTTGTGGCCATTACTGTACCAGGGTGGCTAATGGTGGTGCAGTGAGGGAGTGCGTTGCAGACAATGGTCACCGGTATCAGGCTGGACCCAAAGCCTCGAGCAATTCCATCAACACGTGATTTTTTTTAATTCAGTTGGAATAGTGTGGCACCGGGATTGGAACAACGGTCCTTCTGCACGTGAGGTACATGGTCTACTTCTACCACCACTCTGATACGCGTGATGACTCGAGCTTAAAAAAGAACGTGTTAAAGATAGAACACTTCCTTGCTTTGAGTGAATAGCCAGGTATGCAAAGGTCGCGTCTACTGGTACCCTAATTTTAAGCAAAAAACAGCGCTTCCCTTACCTAGAGAAAATAAACGGTGAAGTAATGGCTTCGGCATGGTGAGAAACGCAGTCTGAGCTGTACACGAGCGTCTTTCGCACTGAGAGTGGGAAAGAAACGCGCAGGGTGAGCTCCGAACAACCAAAACATTTTATTAAATATCTGGCAAGGAGGTACTCGGCTCGTCATTCCCACTAAGGGGTAAAATTATGGTGCGGATACCACGTGTTAAATACAAATAAGAACATTGACAACAAACTAGATATTGCATTTTCTTTATTTAAATTCCTTCAAGTAGGGACTTTCCTACCAACATTTACCTGGAATGAACTTTCCTAATATTTTCGTTACCGGTATTAAAATTAATTTGTCATTCACATCTGCGTCATTGAAACCAGTGCATAGGCGAATTTATTAGATTTTATATAACATTTTTATTGTCACCGGTTTTTCAGCAGTTGCTAGTTCTCGTATTCCCCTTTAGCAGCATTCCATATGCGTCCAATTGCAGCTGCAAACAAAAGCGGTAAATACCTCTCTTAAGGTAAATTGCGAATACAACATACTTTGATTACATGCGCCTAACAGTACTAACTGCACTTTTATGTTGCTTTACTTGGGTGCAAACATAAACCACCTAGAGAATTTTCCAAAATGCCACCATGGCTGAATGCCAACAACAGTCTGCGCAAAATATTAGCCGCAAATCAAAAGTTTGTATATGCTAGTGTTGCAAGAGCAAAAATGATTGCTCACTTCTAAATCCAAACGTTAGTACAATTACTACAATGACGCAAAAAAACTCTAAATGTGGACATTTGGCTTCGAGATTCACCAAACCTTATATTATAATACATTTTGTCATGGTTGATGCAGCTGAGGTGTGGATGGGAGGGCGTGAGAGATCACTACAATTGTGAACTAGAACTGCTATATAAAGCAATTATGTCAGTTATATTTCGCTTCCAAAGGCCTGCCTATCCTCCGACCAAGTGCTTTATGCATTCTCCAAGATACACCATAAATGCAGGAAGGTGCTCTATACAAACTAACATGTAATAGTAGCCCCAGAACTTCAGCACCCCCCCCCCCCCCTTTCCATGTAGCCAATGCGAAGTGTCCGTTTCATGGAGACGTAATCAGTTAAAATCAGCCTCAACATTGTAGTTGATGCTTAAACTTCTAAGAATGCTTCCAACGTCTGCAGGAAATCTGCTCGGAGGAAATGGACCATTGTAAGTGATTCGTACGGAGCAATGTCTGCCTTCGTTAACCACATTCTATTCCTTGGGCAAGAATGATTTTACATTCTCTTCGCTTAACTTTTATTGGGTAAAATAAATTCGTTTACCGCCTGGCTTTTTTTACGCGTATTACAATCCTGTCTTGTGTGGTCACCATTTTATTCTTTTTTTTTTTATAAGTCGGCAGCAGGTCACATGCTATCTTGGAGCCAGTTTTAGACGCTTCTCGAGGTATGTGAACGGCGTATCTAGGTCGTCTTAGTTTGAACGGGTGTGCCAGCATATTTTCCCATTTTGAATGTACAATTGAATTGATGTCGGTAATTGTTCTATCTCAAATGCGAATAATTCTCGCTTGGTTAGTAGGCAAGTGATAGGTTTTTCTCCATGGAGTCAGCAGGTCTAAAAATGTGGGAGTCAGTAGCTCACTTTCTCTAAAGTCCAATCCATTTTGCCTTAAGTTATTATCACCGACCATGGTTCGCTTTTTTTCCAACGTATCTGCGCCCCTCAGCGTTAATAACATCAATACTAGTTCCGTCTATCTAATACCAAAAGATGTCGCGTAACCTTTTCACTGCCTTCTGGGGGATTCACCCAAGGCTACAGCTGTCTTGACGAGTCAATTGAAAAACCGTTTGGAATGCAGATTACCATTCCTCTTTTCAATGATTCTTCTTGTGACGCTTCGGAACTTAGACAATGCAACACGCTCCTATTTGATTGCGAATTGTTGAACTCCAAAAATCCACCTCTGCCGATGTTAATCATGAAGCCGCCACGTACGCATTGAAATGCCTTTTCCTCAGTCGACACAGGTAGTCTTCGCGGTGTGCGTGCGTTCATCCGAAACTCAGAGTTCCACACACATCTTTCTACAATGCACTGCGCTGTTTTAAGGACCACTTAAGACAGTCTATTCCCAGTGTTAAAGCGTTTGCCCAAGTCATTGCGACGCTTTATCAATATTTCTGAAGACTGTTTTCATAGGTCGCCCCAATTTTGGATACTGATTTTACTCCTTCGCCACTTGTGGCGCTGTATACCTTCCTACCGCACTTCCGTTATTCGCAACATACAATTCGCTACCATACATTCAGCTGTTCGTTGCTCATCTCACTCTCACTGTTCTATGGCAGATTGGGGACCTCGGGACTGTTCTATTAAAACGATTATGCCTGTTACATTTCGCTGCGTGGGGCGTATTTCTCCTTTTTTCTAGTGTGATGCAAATTCTCCCAAACCCGCAATAAATGCAGGCAGAAGCACCGCCGACACTAACGAGTGGTAGTCGCCGTTGCAATCCACCACCCTTTTTTTCGATGTTGCCAACAATGTGAACGGTTCTGTTCATGAACAAGTAAGCAGTTTAGAGGAGCATGAACATGATAGCTCATACCTAAACTTCCTATTATGCTTCCTGTGTCTGTAGCATATCCGCTCAAAGGAACTGCACAATAGTAAGTGGTGCGTAGGGAGCATTGTCTGGATTTGTAAACCACCCTCGATTTTTTTGAGAAGTATTATGTGGCATGCTCTTCGGATAAGTTTTAACCGGGTAGAAATAATTCATTTACAGCCTGGCTCCTTTAATGTGCATAACAACCCTGTCGAGTGTGGTCACCAATTTATTCCTTCTTTTTCCAATCAGTTCGCAGGAGGTCACAACCTTCATTGGAGACTATTTCAGGCTCTTCTCAAGGCACATAGTTGTACCCTCTCGGGTTTCCGTTTTCTGGGCCTCCGCCGTACGAACGTTTGTGCCAACATTCTGGTTACATTTTCAAGGTACAATGCATTGATGAAGGTAATCGTTCTACCTCAAAAGCGACTAATTCCCGCTGGCTTGGTAAGTAGGTGTGATTGTTTATAGCAGGTAATCAGAAGCTCCAATACTGATTACTCTCTCTAAGGTCCCCTACGTTATGCCTTAAAGTAATAAGAGCGGCAGTGGTAGTTAGGCGTTGTTCACTCTTTTTAAGCGCATCTGGGCGCTTCAGCCTCAATGAACTCAATAACAGCTCCTACCACCCAATACCAAAATGTGTCGTGTAACCTTAGCACGCCTTTTTTCACCAACCCACTCTGCTCACTTGTCCCTTAATGTTACGCCTCTCATCTTCCATTCCATTGTTCGCTGAGTCGTCCTCAATTTAATTTGATCTCTTTTAGAGATCCTTCAAGTTTCTTCCCCGCAGATGAGTACCTGTAAATACCGCTGCCAAACACATTCCCTCTAGAGAAAATGATAGGCTGCCATTCCTTATCTGTGAAGCCTGCGGAATGCAGTCCACTCCATCCTTATCCTTCTAATTCATCTGTTACATGGTTTGGATCCGGAGCCACAATGTGGCCGAAGAAGATTTATTTGCTTACCACTTCCACTGCCTCGCCATGTGCCGTAAACCGCTGCATTCTCCTGAGGTTATTAAGCATTACTTCAGTTTTCTGCCTATTATTTTTCACAGCTCATGTTTCTACTATGCTTGTCCAGTGCAGTAAGAATCCTTTGAAATTCGTCCACCAAGTCACTTAGTAAGACAACAACAGCAACTCTGGGGCTACTGATGGGTTCTTCCCGGACCCTTACGCCTACCTTCTCCCAGTTCAATGTTGTGAATACCTCTTGTAAACGTGCTGTTGATAACATTGAAAAATATCTCTGTCGTCGTCTGATGCCCTTCATTGTAGATATTTTACTCCTCTCCCTATGGTGGACGATGGCAGCTGTGGACCAATTGTAGATATTCTCTACTATTCTTGCGTAATGCATGTCTACACTCTTATCCCGCAATGCCTACATGACTGTGAAATTTCGACCTCGTCAAATGCTGGGTCATAATCTATGAGGGTAAATATAGGTGTTGACTATACGTCACGCAATTCTCGATTGCCGGATTGGTTGTGTGAGCATGTTCCACTAGTGAATAGCTTTTACGAAACCCTGCGTGTTCAGGTTGGCTGAAACCTAAAGTGGCAGAAAGTTTGTTAGCGAATACCTTGGTATCCGCTTGGTAAAACGCCAGTACCTAGTTGACAATAAATGTATCAGTACACTGTATTCCGTACAAAAAGTGTCTGCTTGCGTCGTGTAAGTTTTTGTAAGGGTATACTGTAGCTGTGATAAGAATATAAGTGCAATACTACTCTTTAGCATCGCTAATTCCCCCTGGGAAGGCCTAATCTCTATTTTGCAGTTCAGGCAAACAGTACATGGTACTGGACCAGTGAACAATTTACGGCGTGGGAACCTCGAAATGTGTGATCGTTTGCTGTGCGGTGAATAAAGCGAACGCACTGGTTCATGCTATTCAGTCACAACGTCCAATCAATGTTTTGCGTGTAATGCAACTCTTTTAAAGTATTTTCCTCTCAGTGTAATCCGTAGCCGTTGTCGAGGGGGAGCTTCGCACCACTAGCGCGATTTTATTGGCGTGTCCTAATAGTGCCGGTCTGTTTTCCAGGTAATATTGTTTGAGATGTCATAAAAAAATATCATAAATGTGCTGAGTACTGCTGTAATACAAAGGGCCGTAGGCCTTCTAGAAACACGTCTGCCTATTCGTAGTCTGCCTATTCTGCCTATCCGTATATTGACATCCCTGTTGGAAGATTTTGCGGAGTGTGCAGTGAGCGTTCGCCTAAGCGTGTACTGGTATTTCGAGTATATTGCACATGTGGCGTTGGATAAATGGCTGTTTATTGTTAGCACGTTCAGTTTTAAGAATAACCCCTCATTTACAGCGTCATTGATGAACCCACCATTGCCTGTGTGGCGATCCATTGGAAACACCGATTGTTGAAGTGGTGATTTAATTTTGTTGGGAAGCGGGTCTGCGTAATATAAAATATATAAATTTGAATAAAAACGACATAACTCATGCGAAAGTAGTTTTTTGCAGTCTCATGGCTGTGGTGGACTCCCCATTTAAAACATTTCTTATATCCTCGTTTGTGCCAGCATATTTAGCCGAGGAAAGGCCGTGTCGGGTTTATCAGCTAATACGGGTTGACTAAATTCACTTTGCGAATTATACGCGCAATAAACAATAGCAGGCAAGATCTGTTTAGAGCACAATCATTGTGCTTAAAAATAAACAGCCATGCAATATGAATTTGCGGTGTAATAAAATCCACCAGATTTGGCGTTGACCTTCTACAGGCGAAACTTTACCGTTCCTATCACTGTAAGGGTTTTCTATTATTGTAGGCTTCCTCTAGCCAGAAGAAGATGTCGGCGAAAAACTCTCTTACAAAGAAAATAAATAATGATCGCAGCCTTACTGACTCAATGACGCGTATGCTGAGTTAACATTGAAGCCATGTGGCTTTTGCTATACGCATGGTGATGCTTCATACAACCCCTATTGCATATTGCAGCCTCCATTTCCGTTTACTTCCGTTCGCTCGACAACTCTTCCTGGCGCTCCCGATGGGCAGCTTCCTTCAAAAAATTCCCCCGCATTTCCCCGAGGGGGAGAATGTGAAAGTGCGAATGCACGGTTGTCGGCCCGCTTGCGGCGCTTGCGCTCGGCCCCCGCAGCCCACCACCTCGCCGCCTTCTCTTCCATCTCTTCCATCGGGTTTGTACTATCACGTGTACACCACGCAGTTATCAAGCCGCTATAACGCCGCTGAGTCGCCAACGCACGGCGCTGACGACGTAGTTTGAATGCGTTAAAGATATAAGGCGCGTCACTAACACTGATATCAGCGTCGCGTCCGTGGCTTGGTCGGTAGAGCGTCGCGCTGCGGCCGCAAAGTCCTCGGATCGAAACCTGGCGCGGGATGCTGTTTCTTTTTTAAATATAGAGGAGCACTGCGGACGCTGCCGCCGCCGCCGCCGGCGGTGGATAGTTTGGGGTCGCTTATAAAGTGCATCGCACTTAAAAGACTGCGACTTCTCGGATTTTGCGAATATACAAGAGACTGCCACCACGCGCAACCGCATACGCGCTGCTTTGACTATTTGTTCGGAGCGCACCTGTGATTTCGCGGAATCCCACTCAGTTCTGCTTCACTCCACACACTTGCACATAGCACCTGCTCACCTCTCTAATATGAGGCAGCAACATCTCTCACACCTAACAATATGCCGCACATGCTCTTGGCGCTTTCTCTTCTCTCACTAGGGTATGATCTATCCACATCAGTGCGCCCGTCTAGAACTCCTGGTACAATAAAAGCACCATCTTTTAAGTGCGAATGCACTTTATAAGCGACCCCAAACCATCCACCGCCGGCGGCGGCGGCGGCGGCGTCCGCAGTGCTCCTCTATATTTAAAAAAGAAACAGCATCCGGCGCCAGGTTTCGATCCGAGGACTTTGCGGCCGCAGCGCGACGCTCTACCCACCAAGCCACGGGCGCGACGCTGATATCAGTGTTAGTGACGCGCCTTATGTCTTTAACGCATTCAAACTACGTCGTCAGCGGCCTGCGTTGGCGACTCAGCGGCGTTATAGCGGCTTGATAACTGCGTGGTGTACACGTGATACTACAAACCCGATGGAAGAGATGGAAGAGAAGGCGGCGAGGCGGTGGGCTGCGGGGGCCGAGCGCATGCGCCGCAAGCGGGCCGACAACCGTGCATTCGCACTTTCACATTCTCCCCCTCGGGGAAATGCGGGGGAATTTTTTTAAAACTTTTCCCATTTTTAAAAACAAGTAAAAAGAAGATTATCGAGTTTGGTCTGTTTTGTTATGCAAGCTTTTCCTGATTTTAAAAGATTTAGTAACTTGATATTATATTTACGGAACTCCACTTGCTTATCATTTTTCCCGCAAAGTGCAGCAGCTCGAATATATCTTGAGGAACAAGGTTTACAGGCCAGTCAGGCTGAGGTTTTTACCTTAAACATTTTTTGCAAAAATATTTCTTTTTGAGACAAGATCAAAGAAACACGGCCTACACCATTGGGGTGGCTGTGTTTGGAACGCATTTTCAGCGAACAATGGTGCCCCAGTTAGAGATATTTCTCTCTCTAAATGTAAATGGTTTTTAAATGTTGAGCAATGACGACTCACGCATGCACTGGCTCCGACATTCTTCCTGGGAATTGAATACTTTTGCTCGTCCAAAAATTACTTTAGTTTCCTTGCACTTGTCTTCTCGGCTGTGGTAATAGTATGCCTTCCAACCCATGTTGAAAATTGTTTTTCCTGGTGGCTTTAGGCACATCGAATCTTCTAAAAAAAAAAACACTCCCCAGTTAGGTGAACAACGTGTCTCTACACACAGACTGCGCAAAAAATAGCACCCATTGTGGAGAAGTTCTATTTCCCACTATCAGACGTAGTTGAACCGAACTAAATGATATCACACCTCGGAAACGTTGGTTTACTGCAAATCATAAGCTCGCCACAATGTAGTATTCAGATAGAAATGGTAGAATTTAAAATACGCTAATAAATAAAGCGTTCAGCTGCTGATATGAAAAGCAAATATACTGCTACAACATGCACCATAAACTGCCGATTTCTATATGTTTGGTACGAAGGCAAGGCCACCTTCAACCAAATTATCGCAATCAATGCAAAGTACACATACACGTTTTGATTTTCTTATTGTATGAGGTCTAAACGAACCAACGTTACACAAAAGTATGTATTTGTTTTGCAACCAGGAGTTTATGCTGTGTGTGCTCGGAAATCTCATCAGCTCATCAACTCTCATCAGCGCCTAAGTGTGGCCTTCAAGTTTCAACATACAAGGAAATCGACCATGTTCCGAAAATACTTCTCGATCTAATTCACATCTGGGTATTTCACATGTGTACGCGTGTATGTGCGCACCTGTGTGAGGGGATTCTTGTGTGTGCGTGTGGTGTACCTGTTAGCGTGAGCATATGGGATTGCCTTTGTGCGTCTCGGACTGCTCTTTGTCGGCGCGGCGTTTGCAGTTTTGTATATTTTCATGTTCCAGAAGGTGACACAGGTTTTTCAAGAAAGAAAGGAGCCGGTTTTTTTTTTAAGGAACACGTTGAAGCAGAAACCCACTGCCGTCGACGGAACAAATGCCGCGATTGTCGGCTTGCAAGCATGTAATATACCCCGGCCTCAAAACTGCGAACACCAACGATTGAGAAGTACAACATTAGAGATGAAAACGGAGAATTCCATTTTAGTTGCGACAGGCGATACACGTTTCTAATAAAATTTTATAGTGGCCGACACATACAAATGAAATAGACGGAAAGGCGCCCTTCTCTTCCTAGGTAAGCCAGCAGAGGGCGGCCAGACGCAGTTTGTGTAACAAAAACAAAACAAACTATAAATTACAAATCACCCTTACGCCCATCTCAGAGTGCGTACACCCGATCGTAGTAATAAAAAGGCAGTCAAAGAAACAAAAAAAGTTGTGTACTTGCGTTGCAGGTCTTCACACAAATCACGTAAGAGACATTGGGCTACGTACGTAGACGTGATGTACCAGGTAAACCATCAAGGACAACTTCGTAGTTTAGTTGGCCAAGGTGTCGCTGGCTTCTGTGGTACAAACCCAAGCGAGATACCCTCGGTGATACTCGGCATCTCGGCGGCGGACGGTATAGCGTCTTGGACGCACAATCCCCCGGTCTGTGGTCTGAATACGAGTGACCCGCGGGCCCTCTCTGCATGCCTTACGTATTTGTGGACGTCGGCGCCAGGTGCTCGTCTACGATATGCGGCCGCAAAAAGTAGAGCATCGTATTACGTCATCTTTCAAATACAAGCTTTCACGGTGCAATCTTGTTGTTTCCTCGATGGCTGCATGAGGTGAGGCGCCTATTTCAACAAAGACAGCAATGACAACGTGGCATAGCGGGAACATGCCGAACTAGTGTTTGAACTGAAAGTGCGGGTGGCGAGATTGCCCTAAGTGGGGTTGCACCGTGGGAAAGTAAGCAGCAAGAACGCACAGGAAATTGACGGGGGCCAAAGGGAAGTGGCGGCAAGGAAGGAGCCTTGGACGCCTTGCTGGAAGGAGGGTACGAGCGGAAGAGTGGATGGAATATGTTCAACGTGCGTGACGTTCAGGTGGAAGACTCAAAGCTCGTAGGGTTTTTGGACTTGAGCCCTAGAGGTGTGAACCTGAAGCACGGGGATCTTCTGGCAGCTGTGCGGATCCTGATTCGTGAAGGCGCGCAACTTCGGTGTGTCCCGCGCTTGCAGGACGAAGTTCGTCATGCCTGTTGTCTACCGGCATCTCTCCGATGCTTCCTGCGCGCTGCCTGCTACAACCTTACGCCCGGTCGTGAGCTCGTCCCGAGCGCACCGTTATCTACAAGAACAACAGTGCGTCTTATGCGTCGTCTTCTTTGGTACATACAATGCCGTCACCGCCACCACGTCACACTTAAGGTCACATGGCTTTTCTGAGCTTTAAACCCCTGTAGAGACCACCGTTTCGCGCTGAACTTTTGTGGGAATTTCCCTGTGTATATTCTGTGGAACGCAATGTTTGCTAAATTTGGCGGAAATTTGCGTTGTAATTAGCTCCCGGGTGTCACTCATTCGATAGTATTTTTTAGGTCCGCTGTGTGGGTTTGGTAATATTTAGGTACTTTTTTTCTCGGCAAGCGCCCTAGTTCACTCAGTAGCACTGTAGCAAGCCCCAGTCATCCCTTAGTACCGGAAGAACCGGTGTTTTTCCCCACAAATTCATGTCAACTGCAGGACGAGGACCCTTGTACATAAAGTGATAGCAGGGTTGCTGCTTTGGATCAGCGCGGAATGAACGTGCCGAAGTTGCTCGCCGCAGGGGAGCGTCTCCGAATTCGCGATGTAGTGGGACGGGCAGCAGTGGATGATGATCGCCCGAAGGCATTAGATGCTACAGCTGTATAGCGTGTTGGTGGTCGAATTCGGCTCGAGAAAGGAGAGAAAAACTTGCACCTGGGACTCAGGTTGGCAGATTTTGCCAGAGTAGAACACCTGGGCCGACTTGTAGATACGGGCCCCTGTGTAAAGCCTCGTATTTACGTCTATCTGTCTAAGAACATCCATGTCTTCAATTCAGGTTGCGATAACTTGGCGGGTTACCTGGAGAGCATCGAGGAAGTCAGTTACCGGCCGCGTTTCCGAAAGGAAAATGAGCCACGCCTCTTATCTTGTGCCTAGCAGATAAGGTCTTAGAAGGCCTCGGACGACTGTCCCTTCGTGAAAGAATTCACAACGATAGGACACAATTACGGCTTCTGAAACGTCCCGACTTGTCTGCCAAAGGGTACTGTCGCTGGTTCCAGAAAAGTAATGTTCCGCAACGCATGAGGACATTTTTTTCGACAGCTATGTCAATATATCAGCGACGGCTGATATGTCAGCGACGCAGTGCAGGAGCAAATTGCCCCCAAACAATTCCTGACAAACTTCCAGTGCTCATTAGCAGCATTACTTAGAGGAAGAGACTCCAGGAAAGTCTCGGAGGTGGCAGGAGTTGCTGATCACAGCCCTGGGTTTGATCATTAAGTCAACAAAGTGCTATTACAGGCATAGCATAAAGCAGGATCTTACAAAAACACCGGCTTAAACTTGAACACCCGATCCAGACCACATTCATGCTTTTTTGTGACAGGCGCGTTCACAAAGCCTCCGACTGTCACTCGAGCCCAAACCATCAGTGCTGATGTGAATGCTGCCGGGTGGGCCATGCCATCAACTCTTGACCAGAAAGAGCCAACAGCAAGGAGATAAGGTTGCGTTGTGTGTCAGCTATTGAACACATAGCCGTCTCTTCAAAGTACGGGATGGAGAAACCCACTTGTATTCATTCCTGTTCCCAGGGGGGCGGGCAAAAAGCGACAGTTACGTGTGCGGCCCTGCATAAAGTGTCCACACTGCCTACACTTATGGTCCTCAATGGAAAAGGGGATAGGGAATCTTTCAGTATGGAGAGAGAAGGGCAGCAATACCGTAGATGCGTGTTGGGTTTTTGTTCTTCATTCGGCTGTAACAATTACAAGAGATACTTTGCGCCTAGATAACAGAAACATTGTCGAGGTCCTAGAGGCACTGGTGAAACTTTTATCGCACTTTTTCTCGAGAAATGCCATATGAATTGCATGGATAATCCAATTTATGACTGATGGCGGGCAATGTCCCAAGTGCAGGTGATTACTCCAACCGCGACACCATGTTGAAGGAAAATGCCAGGCTAGTAAAGCAGACAGGCGCCAATAACTATTTGACTACCACACATTCAACACAATTTGTAATGCGAATAACAGTACCGAGACCGGCGAACAGAGCCCAACAGTGCCATTGAACAGTTTCGAAGTTGCCACGTAGGAGCTTTGCTCTGAACACGAAAATGAAGAAACCCTGCGGAAGTGCTGAACAACCACAGGAAAAACCATAAGCGGCAGGGGATCCGGTGCTGAGATTTTTTGTGAAGAACTCACTCATCCAGATGTGGTACAAAACACCACAAGACCGGTTTGAGCAAATTGTGATAACCAGAAAGGGTTGCGCTCAAATACTCAGTCCGGAGCACAAGAGCCAAGCGGGTTGACACTTCGGTGTCAAGAGGAGTATACATCGGGTGTTGACCGGTTTTTTTTTTGTGCTGGAATAGAAACTTATGTGCGCCGGCATGCACGTAAATACCAAGCTTGGAAAATGAGATTTCCTGCACGCAACGATGTGAAGGGACAGCTTGTATTGATTCCGCTAATGTATATACCCTGCGAAGAAGTATCGTTTAATGTTATTAGTTCCTTGCCAGCATGTCGTTGAAGGCAACATTAGCCTTAAGAGTGTCAATCAAAGGTTGTGGGCAAGTACACGGGGAAAACAAGCCGTCTGTTGCTGCAGTCATGTATTTTTTACAAGTAAGGAGCTCAGTCTGTCTTTTCGTTGTGGTAACCTGCGGGACTAGGTAAGTTGTCAAACAATGTGTAATCATGCGTACTCACGATGTGTTTCTTACACCCTGGCTCTGCACTTCTGATTACGTGCACCTAGTACTTTTTTTACTGTCAATGTTTTCGATGTTCGCGGAATTAGCAGGCTGTACATGTAAACCACGAATCGTGAAGCGTTTTCGTTTGGGTGACTTAGGAAGTATTTCTGGTGTGCGACGATATATAATATTCTCTGTGCGTGCGTGAGAGTGCGCAGCATGTGGGGGACGGTGCTCCGAACTTGATACGCTGCACCATCCCCCGGCTTTGCCGCCTTCATGTTGAGTTTGTTTTTAGATAATTTTAAAGGGGTTGGGAGGACATATACAAAGTAATGCAGCCGCTCATTTCGACAAAGGCAAATTGGCGGGGACATGACCACCTAGTGCTTATGGCGCAAATACGGGCTACGGGATTGCCTTCCGTGTGGTTGCCCCAAGGAAAAAGAAGCAGCCAACTACACGAAAGATTGGAATTGGCAAATGAGCTGTGTCCACAAGGAAGGTGCGGAGAGTCCTGGCTGGAAAGAGATAATGATCGGAGGAGTAGATGGATCAGGTTCGATTAGCACGGAGTCCCGTTGGGAGACTCGGAGATCATCTTCCCTCGTCGACAAAATGCACGAAGGCCTCAGGGCATCGCTGCATTACCCTTATCATTTATAGGGAATAGTACTTGACATTTTTATTCATTTATGCATATTTCGTTACACATTATGCACATACGAGAGGTGATTGGGTGCCCTTTACATTTACCTATTTAGTCTAATTGTGTTTGGTTTGATGGTGCTAATTTGAGAATATATGTTTTGTTGTATACTGTACAAGCTTTCTTGTTTAGTAAATAGCTCTTCGGATAGTCCAAGTCGCCACTGAGTAACAACACACCTGTAGTTTTTTTTTTTTACAAACTGTTGCACTCGGAGGCAGTTATTTGGTCGTCCGCTTGTTAAGGCAAAGCTTGAGAGTGGACTACTTTGCGCCTCGGACTCCAGTGCAAGGGGCGCAGATCTTGATTCGTGAAGGAGCGCAACTTTCGCGTGCGCGCGTCTGGATGACCAGTGGCCCGCAGCTCACTATCTATCGGCACTTACCGGCTGCCTCCTGCCCGTTGCCTGCTACAACCTCGCTTCGGAACTTAAGCTGCTGCCGAACAGACCGTTCTCCATGTGGCCAACCGTGAGTCTGTGGAGAAAGGCACGAGCCTCGGAGACCCCTCCCGATGCTGTGTTTATACGAACGCATTTATGAAGGTCAGGGTAGGCTCCTGAGAAGCATATCTACGCATTTCGCAGCAGCGTCTTCTGCATCAACTTTCCGGCACGGACACGGACGCCATCGCCGCCTCATCGGTCGCTAGATCGCATTGCCGGCCACACCTATGACGTCCTGACGAGACAACTGACGCGCGCTAATCCTTTACTGCGGAATTCTGTATGCATCTTTCAGAAGAGCTATTTGTCAGCTTTATGTACATGTGGAGGAACTTTGAATTGTAATTGGCTCCTGGTGAATTTCTTTTTGAACTATTTCTAATAATTACGAACTGAGTCGGCTATATAATGGATGGATTTATTGTGGGGTTTAACGCGCCGACGCAACGCAGGTGATGAGGCGCGCCATAGTGGAGGACTGCGGATTAATTTTACCGCATTGGGACATGTCACATGCGACGAAATCTAGGCAACACGGGCGTTTTTGGTTTTCGCCCCTATAAGAAAAGTGGCCGCCGCAGGCGGGAATCAAACCCGCGTCATCGTGCTAGTCGGCTAGAAAATAAATGCGTTTAAATTCTATCCGAGCCCTCTGTTCTATATATTGGCACTGTGGCAATTCCCAGTCGCCAATGACAACCAAAAAACCTCTGAATTTCGTGACACTGTGCCTTAGGCAAACTTAACATAAGGGAGTGTTTTGTCTGAGGTTTTGCGTTCAACGTCGACAGAGGGCCTATACGCGATCATCATTCTTTTCGTGGTTGTATGCAGGCGTTCTGCGGTGATCCGTCTGGCCGTACCGTACGACACCTTGCATATGTTACACAGGGAAATCCTTGCTGCCGTTTGTACTAAAATTTTAGATGCTCGATATTGCAGCACAAGTTGGCGGATGAGAAACCTTTGGCCTTCTTGTGGAGTACCCTGAGGACGAGGGACGGTCGTTGCGTTTAGTGTAATGCATTGTGTCGCCAATGCAATGCCATTCTTCTCAGCTCGGTATAAAGATAAGCGGTAAGATGATTTAAATGTTTGAAGGTCCGCGTTAGAACGGCTACCGACTGCAGCAGCCTCAGCTGCAGAAGGCGCTTCTCATCGGCGCTACTCTTATTCTCTGGTATTTTGGGAAGCTCGGGTGTATTCGGGACAGCAGCTGTAATACAGGACCAGTAGCACTTCCTCTACGTGCTGTGCTAAGATGTCGGAAAGACAGGTGGTCGTGGCACGCTTCCGAAGTGTACTAATGAAGGTCTGCGGGTATTACAAGAAAAGATTTTTTCTCTTTCGGGTGTTGAATTTTGCTTTCACTAGGAAGAAGTTCTTAAGCTTAAGTGCAGATAAGTTCCGCTAAAGGCTTTTCGTCGCTTAAAATGCGTCCTTCGAGGTCATCGATCATAACGGGAATCTTGCCTTTGGTGCGCAGCTGGCTGGCCTTATCGTACACCGTAACAACTATGAAAAATGCTCCGTCTTGAGCTGAGTTAGGGGTTTCTGGGTCGACTGGGGGCGCGAGATAAGCAGTCTGCACCAGAACGTTTTCTGTCGAATATACGGATGCTTGTACGGCAAAAATGGTGCAGGCCCAAGCTCGAACTCAAAAGGTGGCCGGAGATGTCATTGACTTCGCTCAGTCAACAGAGCGCATGGGTTGCGATGGGTTGTCCTAGCCATTACTGGCAAGCCATACACATATGGGCGAAATTTTGAAATGGCCCATATAATTTAGAGGCTGTTTTTTTTTTCAGAAGCTGAGTAGTTTTCTCAACATTCGACAGACTATCACCTACAAAGACGATTACTTTTTGCAACCGCTTTCCTATTGCCTAAGGACACCATATAACGCTGTATCACGGTCGTCTTGGCGCGCATCCGTTTCCGAGTATTGATTCAAATGGGGCAGCACAAGTGGGCTTTCCAGGTGTTCTTTCAGCTCGTGGAATGCTTCCCCATTGGCCTTTTCTTCTCAGGAAGGAGTGAAATCTTTCGTCAAGCGTGTGAGTGGCGCTTCAATGCACGCTGGATATGGAACAACGCTCCGGTAGTACGCACGCGTTCTGAGGAATCTTCGCACGTCCTTCTGGTTTTTCGGTGTTATAAATTTAGCAACGCTCAAGTTTTCGCAGGATAGTGTAGGGTTTTGCGGCACATACGACGTGGCTTGAAAGCGGCTCGATCACTGAGTGGCACTTTTTATGCTTCAGCTTTAATGCCGCCGTAGGAATGGGTTCAAGTAAAGACTGCAATGATAGAAGGTATTCGCCGATAGTTGTGGCGTTGAGGTAGTCGATTCAGTGAGCGCAGCGTGCATGACTCTGAATCGTTGGTGGTGCCATGAGCAGAGGAACGGGCATCACCTAAATCCCGCATAGGCCATCCGTGGTTACAAATTCACGCTTCTCTTGGTCTCTCTCGTCCACTGCAAACTGCCAGTAGGCGGTGTTTAAATTCATTGAAGATGAATAGTTTTGCCACCAGAAATGGTATCGTCGATTCGCTGCGGCAGGCACACGTCCTTTTTGGTGATTTTTGTCATTCACCGGTAGTCAACAAAGAATGTTAATGTGCTGCCTTTTTTCCCTTTACGAGTACGACCGGCACATCCCAGTGGCGTTTTTATGGCTGTGCAATGTCGTCACTGAGCATGTCTTTGACGTTTTGTCTGGATGTCTTTTCGGTTGTGTGACTGCTAGGAAGGTTGGGCTCCATCCTCAGTTGTAATAAGGTGCTTTGCGAGAGCTGTCAGGTATAATTTTGAGTTCGGCAAAAAAGCAGAAGAAAGTGTATTTCTTTTGTTTGTGGTAGTGCCGTGTTCACATAAAAAATTATCGAGCCTGAAGGAATCAGATGATGCGCTTTTAAATCGCCCACATTCATCAAATCCCTGGCACGGTGAATTTTTTAAGAATTCGCCCCAAGCAGAGTGCCTCTTTCGAGGGAGACGTATTTTGGTCCTTATCCACTATAGGCGCCGACACCACGGAAGGCTTCTTCGCAGTAGGTGATTATCAAGCTCGTGTAGGGTCGAAATATGAATGATAATTGCCGATTCCTACAGCAGCCGGACGTCGCGGCCCACTTTGGCACCATGGCAAAATCGTGGAATCACCGCGTGGGCTTTTCGTCACAGTCAATATTGATATCATTGTACGTCAAATATCTACCCTCAGAATAACGTCATGCTACCATATATGCAGTATGACATGAGCAGCAGCAATTGCGGTGGCCTATTGCGGGTACGAATCACATGTTAGCAACGTAGTGTAACCTTTACCTTTTGCTCATGACACTCTTGCATTCATTGAAACCGGCAGGAAATTGTATACAACGCTTGGCCACTTGAAATTAAAAAGAATAGGTTGGTAAGTAAAATATACAAACAAAAATATATGCTACTTTCGTGTGTACGCAATTGGACGGCAATGACACTTGAAATCTACGTCTGAGACCTACTTGCAGATCCCATACGCTGAAGTGTCAGAAGATTGTTGCAGTGCAGCGATGTGATCGTAGTTTGCGAGCACTGGGGGCTTCGACCGGAGACTTTTCGCATGCTGATGAGATACTCAGAGTGGTCGCTCGAAGACTAGAAAACATCATTTTTAAGAACCTCGTATAAGGGTGAAATAAAACTGAAAAGATTAGGCACAGATTTTTTATAAAAAATTTGCAACCCCCAGAAGTGAACTCAACTGATTGTTGTCAGTTGGTCTTGGGGCCTTCAATATAGCTTTAAATTCATCATCTGATTGTTGTACATCCATGGCGCTTATGATGAGCCCGAATTACTGCAGCTTGTCTTTGAAGAACTAGACACTTATTTGGTTTTACTTTCACGCCTTTTCTAGACATATTTGCATGTGCGGTTTGTCTCTTTTTTTGTAGAACAGTCGTCACAGTAGCTCACCACACCTTTTAGGCCTTTCAAGATGGTATTCAAAGTTCTGGAAATACTTCCGTAGCCGACGCCTGGCCGCAGGGGAGTACATTTCGTGCATACGACACTTGATTGGTATTTAATGTTCGATTATTGTTCAAAGACCCACCCAACTCTCGCTGTGGCGGTGCTGTCTTCAACTCCAACTTCGAAAACGTTTTCCTCCTGCAAGCACATCAACTAACTCGTCAGCTGCGGGAAGGAAGTAGTGCTCGATGCTTCTAATAAATTTAGGGTCCGTGTAGAGTCAAACCATAATAAAATGAACCGATCGTACTTTGCAATACCCAACTGGCGTACCATGCGTGGATTTTTTGAGAGGCGTCAACATACCAAATCTCGTCGGCTTCCAAAGTTGCTCTTCAACTGAATTGTTTGTCACAAAGGGTAACAGTCTTTTATATATTAAATGTATTCTGGCTTTTTCTTGATATGAAGCTGCGCCTTCTCAATATGAAGGGTTTCTTGTTTCGAAAAACGGACTCAAGTTCTCCAGCCACTTCGCTGATGCTTGCGGAGTCTTGAGAGTATGGAAGTGCGCGATGCTCACACAGTCCACCACATGCGTCCGCCATCACTCTCGCCGGAAATATTGTTATACCTCATTCTTATCATACGCCATTTGTGGCTGTACTTCACGCATAGGTTTAAACCTCCGACCGGCATGATGAGCTCTCTTGTATATGCGCACAGCCGCAGTGTTCTGTCCGCCAGGGCGTCTGCTAGAAAAAAGTGCTTGAAAAGGCTTCTTAAATTATTTGGTGCGGCCCTTCATGTCTCCAGTTCCATCTCCAAAGAACAACTTGCATGGTCGTGGTAAAACTTTGGCCGTTGCAGATGCAGAAGGGACTACATTCACGGTCAGCTGATTGCCATATTTGATGCGAAACCTGGAATGTTCGCCCGTATTTTCAACCCTTTTCTTCAGGTAAGTTGAATGTGTCCTTAATGTTAGCAGCTAAAACGTTGCTCTTATAGGCGGCATGATTCTTGTACGTGTTTCGGTGCCCACAAGATTGCAATTTTCTGCCGCTGCCTACACGTTTGGTCGCGAATTTTGTACTTTGTGCATTTCCTCATCTTCCTATGATTGATCGCGCATTGTCGTTGCCTTCTGCAATGTCACCTCTAAAGAAAAGTTGCATTCTCCCACTTTGTGGAAGGTCTGATGCGTATCTTCGGAGGGAAAAAATCCACTCAATAACGATGCGACAAAGGCCGCATTACAAATTGTTTAGGCAACGCTTCATCGACAATGCCTCCCAATTCAGACGTTTCGGACTGTCGATGTATCTCCGACACAAGGACTGGTAATGCTTCACCGGGTTTCGGTGGTGTTCGTCGAAATTCTGCGGATGCCTCACTGCCTGAAGAATATTCATTGGAGAGTATTGAAACAAGTGCCCCGAAAGTGTTTATGGGTAGTGTAATAAAAGAACAACTGAAGTGAGAACAGGGCCATGGCTGCCCGAAACGGGGATGACAGAGTTAATCTCACGGTAAATCTACAAGACGATGAATATGATTGGTGCGCACCTAGTGGGCGATAAAACAAACTCCCGTGTGCGAAACGTTCACGTCTGCGCTTGAGGAGTCGAAGGAGCGCCATTCAATTTACCGGCACAAGCGTTGAAGGAACTTTCTGAATGTTCGGAGGACTACAGCTGCTGCCGCGTCTCGATCCCGTTTCCGTGTACTCCCCAAACGCTACACACTCATACGCTCCTCTTGACGCCTTTCAGGCTACTTTACCCAGAGTCACACCTCAACCTTGAAGAAGCGAGTCATGTACACATTTTATGACGATCTTTCCTGCTGCGGTGGCCGCTAGTCAGAAAAAAAAGGCTGCTGCTTCCGGTGCGCTGGCACGCATGGCTGATCCTAGCTCTGATATACTGAAGATAGCTAGCTTCTTCGTTGGCTCGAAACAGGTTATGGCTGCTCATGTGGTCACCCCCCCCCCCCCCCCCCGGAGAAAAGTGTTGCGACGATGAACAATTTGTTGTGTCACCCTAGTTTTGTTTTGTTTGTACTTGCATTAGGTCGATCCTTGGGTCGCATTTAACAAATACTACCAACTTTTCTGGATCCAGCAGTGCTTGCGTGTTCGTCCAGCTTTTAGTACAGAGAGGCGTCAACACAAGCGAAACAGACGTCAACAGAGCTCTGCACTAAGCCTCCTGAAAGGTTTGATGTCTTGCAGTCTTGCGGCAATGGCAGAAAGATGTTGTTGATGAAGTGTCAATTTCTCAGTGGTACGGTGTCTCAGTGAGGCGCGTTGAGCCGCGTTCTTTGAACAGTCTTGTTCCGGGATTCCCCTTTCTGTAGCTCCTTCTCTTGCTGCGGTCGTTGTCATGCTCGTGGTCGAGCTTGTTCTCATGTGACTGCTCTGTTCTGGTGGTTCTCGACCCGTCTCCTCTGTATCTTTGCATGTAATAAAAGCGTTGCTCAAGGGTTGCCCACCTTTTCCGACATGACGCGGTTTTAAGAATTCAAATTGCCACTGGGTGCAATCCGGCGCAGTACTTCGGTGGTTAAAGCTTGTCGGCTTCCGATATCTTCTGGAAAATATGTGTTTTCCTTCTGTTTCAACCAAAGATACACTTGAACTCACACAGTGGCGGAGCTGTCTTTTCTTTCACGTCGTGGACTTTTTTGTGGTTTTCGGGGTCTGTTGGGCCAGCGCCTCTGAGCCGTCCTTCTCTGCGGCAGGCATAGCCTACCGTACTTCAGGACCGTCTTGTGTTGGGACGCTGAACGCTACTCGTAGCAGCCACCTACCAGCGAGTACGTTCGTTCGGCCTTGTATTTTTGAAGCCTGGCCTGCGACGACTAGTTCTTTCTATACATAAACACCTGGGACGTTACCGGACACACTGCTCTTTACCGTTCTTTCGTCTTCTTGCAAGGCTGAGCTCAGGAAGGATTCCGAAGGGTTTTTTTCGGTCCTCACGTTGACGATGTCGGAAATAATCGGTCGTTGGAGGATCATCTGGAGATTGTAATGGGCTGTTGCCGGTACATTCGATGCCTGGTGTTTGCAAGTCTTTCGAGGTAGATTGCTGCTGACTGAAAGCCCCGAATATCCTCTCCTAGTATTGCAAGACGTCGTAATAATCAATCTGAAACTCGTCTACCCTGAGCAGCTGACATATTGTCGCGTTCAGAATGGTAAGGCGGGATGAGTAGTGGACGTAAGGGTCGAACTCCGTCTCTGGCTAACTTCGCTATTTTTTTATGCAATCAACTTCAAGCCTTACAGCGTAGGTATAATGCATATGTACTAAGTGTGTGCAATATTTTATGCGGAATTATTTAATAGTTCTTACAATAAAAAATCCCGAGTTTTAAGCATTCTTTTTCTTGGCTTAAGAAACATTTTAAACATAATATTGCTGATACAGAAACAAAACTTGTTCTATAAGAGTTAAGAGGGCATGGACAGAAAAACCGACTAAAAATTGGATTTTGTTATTATACTTCCAAAATATATACTACTCTTTAGAACGCCCCACAAAGTGGTACCACCAGATGCGCACCAGAGGTGATTAAAAAAAGCGCCCAATGCGCGCTCATTTGGCCCCACGTCGTCACCTCAAGTATCGTGCGATGCACAGTGGAATTTTTATTGTTATATTTCTTTAAAAGCGTGCGATGACGCTTATGTTTAGAATTACTTAAAAATATAGCCTATTGTTAGTTAACTTTTTTTGTAGTTCACTGTAAGCTGCAATGGCACTGCGTTAGTTAAAATAGCATTGCGCATGCACTGCGGAACGTTTGTTTACGTCAGGTAGGTCGCCTATCACTCTGTTTGCGCGCATGTAATTGGTTGCTTATCCGACAATTAGAGAAATATTTAATACTGGAGTCAACTGTGATAGTAGCATAGCATAGCCTTTCTCAGAATCTGTGCAAGAAGCGACAATTTCGAAAAAAATAAAACAAAAACTTTTAAGCGGGATTTCTAAAAACACCATTCCTGGTAAGAAAACGAACATTTTCTCCTCATATATTTCTGTTACTGAAACCATTTTTGTGTGAGTTCTTCCTAAGTGTTATATACACATTCTGAAGCACAGTAAGCATGTTTTCACGAGAACCTGTTTGTTTATTTCTTTTTATTGTATAAAAAATAAATAAAATATATGTTTGTGCTATATAAATATATATAAAATATACATTGGCGAAGGTAGCGGCCTCAGACCTCTGCCAACGTTTTGACAAGGAGACTTGTCTTTTACAAGTCTCTCCTTGTCGAAACGTTGGCAGAGGTATGAGGCCACTACCTTCTCCAAATTATTATTTCTATCTCGTGACCACCTTCAAAGCCATCTCGTTCTCTATATATATATAGTCCTGCCACGAAACACAACTTGGAGGCATTCAACGTAATGTAAAGATATCGCATACCAATATTTTCCAGAGACAAATAATGCTAATAAAATCGAGAAAAACAAATATACACTACGATTGTGTATGGTATAAACGCCACACGTTGATCATTTTGATTTTACGAGTGACAAGCTACACTGGTCAGTAAAAAAATCGTTTGAAATATTGAGGGCCTCGTTTTATTTGGTCTATGAAAAAATATTCAACCAGAATGCTTAAAAAGAGGGCAATGCTTGGATCACAAATCACGATAAAAAGCTGGCACGGTATACAATGAAACAGCATAGGTTCGATGAAATTCAGAGTAATATTAAGGGAATGTTCAATTAGTGCAGATGAACAACAGGAGTAGTATATGCCCACACAGGGGTACATCGAGCAATCTACAATCACGCTGTAAACAACCGTGGTAATGACTTTTAAGGTGGAGTGTACAAACCTCAAACGGTGATCGTCAGAGTCAAGGTCAAGCTTCGGTGGATGGGCACCCTGTCTGCTTACCGGGCAGGGAGCTCCGGGACCTCTTCAGCTATCAGGGTAAGGCTGACAAAAAAAGTACCAGCGTCCCCTGCTTTTTCCTATGCCATATGGTAAACCAAAACACCCCTTTCCAAACATAATCACACGCTAAAAATGGTCCGCATAGAAGCATCTTTTCCACTTCTTACTGCCATCAACTCCCCGAAACCCGACAACTACCCCCGCTCTTTGATAGTTTAATTTTTAGACAAGTCCAGGCCTCTTTCTTCACAATCGGTATTCTTTGTATCCACGTTTCTTGATGCTATCCTTAGCAAGACGTACGGTGCTAAAAAAATAGGAACTGGGGTGGTCTTTGTGGAGGTTAACACGCAGCAGCAAGCCACAAGCCCACCGCTGACACAACAGCACCCAGTGTGTGATGACTGTTCCAGACCTCGTAACAGAGACAGAGACCGATCTGCTCGAAGGCTTAAAAGATCGAGGCGCTTAAAAAATCGCCAACTCAAGGCAGCTCTCACGACCTACGAGCCAAGAGAACACTGGGCAGACCACCTTCCTCTCATCTTGCTCGGACTACGCTCGGCTTTTAGGGCAGACCTGCGTTGCACATCTGCCGATCTGGTGTACGGCTGCCCTCTTCGTCTCCCGGGCGACCTCCTCACACCTCCACCTGCCGATGGTCCTGCGGACCCCGCCGGTTACATGGCTGACCTTCGTCGAATTTTGGAGCAAATCAGGCCCGTGCTTCCTCGACAGCGTAGCGACCACTGCATCTTCGTGATTCAGGACCTGTCATCGAGCATTCGTGCGCCGCGACGCTGCCCGTCGACCCCTGACTCCATCTTTTGATTGCCCATACTGCGTCATCGAGCGGCACCCGAACGCTTTCACCCTCGACATCAACGGCCGTCAAGACGTCGTCGCCGCTGACTCGGTAAAGCCTGAATACCTCGCCTCTCTTCGACCCAGCCAGTTTCCCATCTCAACAACCATGCCAATAACTTTGCTCCATCAACCGTCGAAAGCTGTCACGTGGGCTTCAACAACGGCCTCCGGCTCTAGGGAGGGAGCCCTGTAGCAGCGCGTGTCCGCCGCGCCGAGACGACGACGACGACGAAGGCGGAACCACGAGGCGCAAGCTCACGCCCGCTCGTGCTGGAGGAATAAAAAATCAGTTCGATCCCAAACGCTGTCGTGGCTGGTTGTCACTACGCGGGTCAAGACAACACTTTGACCCCAGTAAAAAGCGCCCTTTGTGTAAATTTCCGCCCGGTGTTTTGCCAAAACTTTAGAAGTCTACCGCAGTGACCCGTTTTTGGTACACCTTGGTGCAACAATGAAAGTTTCAAAAATAAAAACAAACCCCGAAGGTGCCAACTGAATCGGATATATCTCGACATGTCAGGAGCGGTCCCGATCGCAAGCGACATACATAAAAAGAGACATTCTTCCGACTTCAGTAGCGTCACGCAGTGCAAAGCAGTCTTTTGAAAGAGATTAGAATGAAGCCACATGGCTGTGTGCCTTACGCCACAAGCTGAAGAGATGCGAACTTTGGTAGCCATGAGATATATGAGGCAATAGGCAGAAACCACCACTCCTGTCAAAAAAGAAAACTATGAAGAAATTTGTAAACTAAGAAGCGGTGTAAGTTTGTTCCCCCCGAACACCTCATAACGCACCGCCAGTCTTCTGTGCAAACATCAAGCGTAAAGTCAAATGCTAAAGTAACAAGCATCGACAAACATGTGTGCAAAACGATTTCCAAATAAATGCACAACCGACAGCCTCAACAAGAACACCACGGACCTTGCGTAACTTTCGAAATAAGACGTGGGCTGAACTTCCATGAAGTATCAGGATCACGTATACTACAGCTATCCAGGCAATTATACGAGGAGTTATTTCAGTGTCATTAAAGAAACATTCTTAGTAAAATGATCAGCCTCATGGCACGTGAAAGAGCACCACCTTAACGTGACGTTGAAATGCGACTACTTGGTTCAAAGGAAGCCTCCAATCCTTGCCTTGTTCAAGGCAAAGCACTACAAGATATATCCGGTATATTAGTACGAACGTTATTGGCGCATCTTCAAATGCGTAACGAAATGAAGAAAACGTTTCTGCCCGTATTTGTAATAGGAAAGTTCTAATCGAAGCCATCGCAAAAGGAAAAAACAAACGATATAAAATGTGGTTGTTATTTCGAGCAAGATTCAATATAATGACCAGTAAGTAAGCTGTATCAATATAACCTCTTTTATGCAGCCAACGAATATTCCCGCTAATGAATTATTTGGAGGAAACGTGTGATATCACTTCCTTGAATTGAAACTGAGACCTTCACGATGTAAAAGAACGCGTGGGTGTTGCAACTCTGGGTAAATGAAAAAAAAAAGACAGGCATTCCGTATTAGATTAACAGAAATAATAGGTGTTGGACGGATGTCCGGATAACAATCTGGGCAACAAACGGCGTACCTGTGGAAAATTCACAACATATTGGAGACCGTATGATATATTCAGGGATTACCTAAGAAGGCTCCGGGGAAAAGACTGAACTGGGCAACCGTATTCTAGAGTTGTTTGGGAATTTATGTAGGAGGCATTTGTTGCGTACTGGCCACAGACACTATTCAGCACTCATAACAGTTACCCTTTTTGTATTTCGAAGGTAATATTTGCACTAAGACTGAAAATGTTTTTTTTGAATTTTAGGAATAATCGCGTGTATAAGGTGTCTAATAGCAGTTTGCAAGTACAATTGTTTCGGTCTGACTAGCATACGCAAAGAAATGTATCGGTGAATCTGCAGTAAAGTAACCTTGTATGTGCACTACCTAACTCCAGAAGTCACCATGAGTATGTAAAATGCATCAACGTTACACAAAGTCTTAACACAACTCAAACGTAACACAAAGGATAATTATGACAATATATTGAACGTACTTTAAGAACAGGCTGAATATGATTCCTGGAAGCATTCAACAAAAACTGAGATAAAGCAACACTCCATTTTTTAGAAAGCTATACCACAGGAGAATATCTTAAAATGCCAATATGTTTTGTTAGCAAAATTTGATGCTGCGGCAAAACCGTGTGTAGGCTCGGCAAAGAAGTGAACAGCAGGAATAAGCAATTGCTTGCACTTTAAAACATCTTGCATAGGAATGGTTTTATTTTTGTATATAGATTCAGCAATATTGCGGATATATATGCTTCACTCGGGGGAGTCTGTCAGTTATTGCGCCCCGTTCAGTGATTTTAGCAATACACTTAGCCTATGGTTACAAGCTGTCCTGACGACGATTTGTAAAAAGTGATTTATTCCGAGGAGTATTGATCAGAAAAGCTGCTAATAAACCCACCAAGATTATCATTTAAACATTGCATTACTAGTCCCCCAAGATCTGGGTATAATGTATCTCGAAACTGCAGCTCTATTTAGGAATCAGTTCTTGGGGATATATCTCAAACTTCTTCCCAAAAAAGACGACAGATTCAGCGTTCGTTGAAAAGTCATCATTTGTGTCCGAAAAATAGGAAGACTGCCGACTTATTAGGCTTTATTCAGCACGTAGTAGCTTCTTTTAAAGAAATATCACGGACCTCTTTAGTCGAGAAAAACCTACAACTGAATACGCAACTCTCAATCCTTTTTATATTGTCGTGTGCCGTGTATGTACCTCTAGCTAGATTTCATTGAGAAGGCCGGAAAGGCAAGTCGAGAAAAATGCTACGCGGGAATCGAAACAGTGAGAAGGCAAAATAAAGAGCGCGGATCCACCAGAGTTAAGGCACAACCGTAGTAACGGTGGCCATCCGCGGGGTCCACCACAGAAGAGGCACGGCAGTGAAAAACCACAGCCTTCTAGCAAACTTTGAATTAAAAAAATTTACAACACATTTAGCATACCATTTTATGCAGGCAGATGATAGCAAACATGATTGTATTGGACGTGAAGAAATCAATGAAAGGTAATTTGTTAAGTAACAAAGAGTGAATGGGAGGGAAATCATCCCAAGAGTCATTAACACAAAGTCATTCAACAGTGAAAGACGGATGCATTTCGCGCGTGTTTTAAGTTGGAAAGGCTTACTTCAAAACTAAGCATCACTTAATCATTATTACGAGTCCAGGGCCTTGACAACATTTGGAGTGGGTTGTTTGTTTATATTTCAAATTTAGGAATAGTAAAAAAACTTTTAATTACCAACAATAGCGGAAAAGTTATTTTTTTAGGTCACTAGACTTAGATCGCATACTTACTATTGCACGTATTTAGGCAACTCTCCCTCGTTTGAAAGACGCGTCCTATTCTGCACGTTGGATACTGTACACACTGTTTGGTTACATTATTGTATCCGTACAACCATGAGGGCGCTTTATCTCCACAGTTGCCTTCCGCAGGCTTGATAGGATACGTACACTTGGCTTTGTTGGCTGGCGTAAGTAAAAGAGAAGCATGAGAAATATTTACAATATTGAAAATCAAGTACACGTATAGTAGGCGAATATAATAAAGTGGTTGCTATAAAGAATTGTAAATATTTGAACGTGTACTTCTTTACAAAATGTTATTTTACCAAGTAAGAAGCGGCAGCGAGAGCTTGTTTCACTTGAGCACACAGTCTTACCAGAGCGAGTAGCCACGTATGGGTACTCACAGCTAACTAAAGTTGGAATTATCTGAATTACTTATGTTACACTTTATCGAAAGCTTTTAATTGCCATTTGAAGACTTTTCACAGAAAGAGCGTCCATCGAAAAATTATTGCGTGATAGGTACTGTTGCATCAGGGTCACAATGAATGTGCAGGTGCTAACCGCCACCATCAAGAGTCTTGGATTAGATCACGGATAATCAGATGCGCGGGACGACTATACAATACCAAAGTCCCCAGATGGCAGACACTCAGAGTGCGAAACTGGTCGAATGCGACTCAAATTCAATATAAGGTCATTAAACTAAGGATTCGTCTGGCAGAAGTTTAGGTTACTAGATACTCATCAGCCATGTCTAGGGGAGAGGTACTGCCGAAACCTCTTCCTTTCACCTAAGTCCGCGTACATACGTTCCTCTATTCAATGCAAGTCTCGAATATTTGTACGCTTACCTGAAACGTTTTTGAGCAAGTTGCAAGCGGATAGCGTTGGTCGAAGAGGTGTTTACCGGACCCGTTAGCTTGCGCTTAGCACAACTGGTGCTCAAAATCTATTGACGAATGCCGTCTTATCACTCGATTGACTACAATAAGACCAAAGTAGCTCTTTTGCTACGCCTTCATTCCACCGTAGAAGTATACTGTGAATGGTTTAGCCAAGGTAAGCCGCAAGGTAGAAAGACAATGTAGCATATCATACGCGGCTAAAGAGCTTTTTCGATGACTTCGTAGAAATACGACGTACAGCTCAAACCTAGGACACAATACGCAACTTCATATTCGCGCGGAAGTTCTCAAAAACTGCTAGCGCTTGTGACACCAACGGTAAAAGAGGGCAAACGCGGGCCAATTGGTTGTTAAATTACCTAAGGAAACACAGTAGAAGAGACTGTTGCAAATAAAGAAGGACGGTGATAATTACTATCACACCAAGCATACGTTTTATGGGCAATGCGACGTTACATTGACGAAGGCGTCTCGAACGAGGCTCTGTCGTCTCCCTCGTGTAGTAGTAGCGTGGGTAACAATAGGTGAGGGCAAGTAGCGGCCGTGTTATTGAGTCAAAGTAGCCGCAGTCAAAACGTACCTGTTAACTCCATACCAAGTGATGCGCAGTAATAGTACAGATATTCAATCCTTCGCGATGATCATAATGCATGATTCGAGCAGGGCAAATGAAGAATCCCATGATGCTAAACGAAGGAAACGTACTGCTCCAGAATGAAAACTGGTAACCTTAATGAACAACGGTCAGTCAGTTTTTACATTGGTTTGGACGCGGCACCAAAATACTAAAGAATCACATGAACTCATGCCGCTGTTATTCAGAGCCGACGGTATGAGCGCACGGTGAGTCTGAGAGATGGCGGAGGCGATATCTCTGCGATAGACGATGGCAATGATGCTGTGAAGATGGAAGATCTTACACACAGAACAGTGTGTTATGTATTTTGCAACTGCCCTGGGGAGAGTCACCGCTGGAAGCATTCCAGCGCCGGAAGCGCTCCTGATTGTAATTGGTTGTTTCAAAAGGGCAGCGTTACTCGCAAGCACACGAAGCTTTCCAAGGTACACTATACTTGCCGCACGCATGGACGTGCTGACTCGTGTAACAGCTCGTTGGCCGGCCTGTCCGAGATCGCGCTGGTTAACCGTTTCCAAAAGTTGTCCGGGGATGCACTTAAGCAGAAGTGCTCGACAGACCTCGTCCCCATGCTGGGTCCTAGCAATACATTGCCTGTTCCCTGGCAATTCGGCTCGAGACACCAAGCTTAATCTTCACCGCGTCGGTCAGTGGGCGAAGAATTGTACCCCAGGAACGTCATGGTTTGGGCTGTAGCTTTTTTGTGTAGGCGTTGAACGAGCAGTACGTGTCTGGCTCCATCTGTCAAGCAACATAACTACCTCGACCCAAAATCGGAAGTCAAATCCACGGCGTAGGTTTAGGAGGCTTTTGGTGGCGATTTAAACACGCGACAAACTAACTACACTAGTTACATTTTAGCCCAATAGTGTTTTATGCAAGTGCCGAAATTTGATAATATGATAATGTTACGATGTAGCCTTCCTTAACGAAGTGGTGAAGCCACTGCTATGTAGAGAAATACCCAGCACGCCATGAGGCCAATCGTGGAGGACGAGAAAGACGACGATCGGTGTGGCACCCAGTAAGAGCTATAGTGGTCATCTGCTGTGTCTCTCATTTTCCCCTTTTGTAAATAGCGTAAATACGTTGAGGAAGATGAAAACGTGGCGCAAACTAGACGCAGACGAAAGTAACGAGGTAAGTCATATACAAGATACATTCGGGATTCAGGATTCTTCAGGATTGAGGATTCTTCAGGATTCAGTATTATTCAGGATTCTTCAGGATACAGGATACAATCAGGTATATACAGGATTCTTGTATATACGTTCTGTATATACAAGACATATACGGAAACGAGGTAAGATATATACCTCGTTTCTTTCGTCTACGTCTAGTTTGCGCTACGTTTTTTTTTCTTCCTTAAAATATGTACCAACTAGCTCAGCAACAAGATTTGTTAAGCGTAAATACATCTAACTCTAACCGCATCTACCCGTCTCATCCTAGTGAAGGCGCTACAACGATCCCGTGAGACGATGCAGCTTCGGAGCGGACGCCAGCTCTTAGGACACCATGCCTACCGATTCTGGGCAGCACCATCAACCCACCATGCCACCGTTGATTGTGTTGACCCACCCCCGAGATCCCGGAATTTTCTACGGCACCGGCGACGTCGACGTCGACGACTGGCTCGCCATGTACGAGCGTGTAAGTAGCCAGAACAACTGGGATCCCACGTTCATGTTGGCAAACGGCGTGTTATATCTCAAGTGGAAGGCCCTCACGTGGTATGATACCTATGAACACGAGCTCACTAGCTCGGATATCTGCAAAAAGAGGATGAAGAGGGTGTGTGGGAAGGTCCTCAGCCATCATTTCACGGCCAAGCAAGAACTTTCGACGTTTGCTCAGACGGCCAAGGAGCCGTATTTAGCGTACATTCAAGATGTCATTTCCCTTTGTGCCAATGTCGACTCCACAATGTCTGAGTCTGACAAGATCGGCCACATCTTGGAAGGCAGTGCCGACGACGCCTTCAACCTACTTTTTATCAAGAACAGCTCTACCGTGGATGAAGTGTTTGTTGAAGGCCGACGCTTCGAGGAAGCAAAATGCCACCGCATTGTGCGAAACTTCAATACGCTCCCCAACACAGCGGCCACGTCATCCTGCGAGAGCTCACCACCTCCTCCGCGCGACTCTTCTTCGCCCGAAAATGTGGTACGCATTGTGCCCCGAGAGCTGGAAGCAATGGCTCTACCAACTGTCATTTCCCCACCAGACCACGCAAGACCCACGCTATCCCTGATCCAGACAATAGTACTCCAGGAACTTGATAATTGCGGTCTCGGTTCATTGTGCTCCCTAAGTCGCCCTTGCACCCACGATCTTCCCCCCGCCACTGCTCTCCGTGCACCGTACATGCCTCCACGATATCGCAACCCGGATGAACGGCGTACACCTCACGACAAACCAATTTGCTTCACCTGTCACAGCGACGGTCATGTTTGTCGATACTATCCAAGCCGCTGGCCACCACGACCCCTTTCCGGGTTTTATAGCTATGAACGCCCGATGACCACCCGACCTTTTTTCTCTCGCCGAACCCAGGACGCCCCGGATTCCCGCTCGCCTGTCGAACAACCTAGTGGCCGCCACAGTCGCCCACCATCCCCTCGCCGTCACCCATCGCCGTCGCCCAAGCCCCACCGTTTCTCGTCTCTCCCCTATCGTGGACGCGCCATTCCGGAAAACTAGACGATGCAGCGCTTATAGGTGACGCTGCAATGACGACCCTAGCAGAAAATCTCCTTTGACTGTTTCGCCAGGTCCTAACCTTCTGGAGATCAATGTCGATGGTGTATGTGTTCAGGCGTTAGTGGACATTGGTGCGCAAATATCTGTAATAACTTCGGTCCTTTTCCGACGGCTCAAAGAAGTTCGCACTGTTTTCCTGTCCTATGTAGTGCCAGTCCCCGATGGGAGCACGCCACCCATTCTTGGCACGTGCACCACTCGTGTCACCATCGCAAATCACCACAGCCCTGTATTGCTTCATGTCCTACCGCACTGACCTCACGATATCATCCTTGGACTCGACTTCCTTACAGAAACTTCTCGCACATCTACTGCTCCACGGGTGAAGTTCGACATGTACTGCCAATTTCTCCCCTTATCACTGATGAAGTAGAATGTTTCCTTTGGTAGGAGAAGTTCACCCGTTCGCCACCAAAAACTGTCACATACGTTAATTTTTTTCTACACCTGCCGTACCCGATGGTTCGTACGTCCTTGCCCCAATTACTGACATTCTGCTGTTACGACAGGTGACTCTTCCTCATTCCCTCATTACAGTCACCAACAGTCACGCCACCCTTCCGCTTTTGAACTTTTGGTTCTTCCCCACAAGTCGTCTACGAAGAAATGTCCTTAGCAAACTTGCGTTGCCTTGACCACTGCCACATTTTTACCTTAGCTACTGAAGGGCATTCCGATTTTTGGTACGATACGCCTAACCGCGAGGCCAAATGTAAAGAATTAGTTAACATGATTGGCCCTGATCTAACACCAGAGCAAATTAACCACCTTTGGACCCCTTTGAGCTGATTTCGAGACATTTTTGACTTCGACAACCACCGCTTCGATCAAACACCCTTAGTGAAACACCGAATAAACAGTGGCGACGCGATCCCTCTCCATCGGCGGCAATATCATATATCCGCCGCTGAACTCCAGGTCATACAAAAGGAGGTCGACAAGATGCCTCAAAAAGACAATATCGAGCCTTCGTCCTGCCCTTGGGCATCGCCGGTGGTCCTCGTCAAGAAGAAAGAACACCTGGAGATTCTTTGTCGACTATCGTCATCTCAACAACATTACTATGAAAGACGTTTATCCACTACCCCGAATACACGATGCCCTCGACTGTCTCCACGGCGCCAACTACTTCTCCTCTATCGACCTTCGCTCAGGCTACTGGCAAATCGCCGTCGACGACATGGACAGAGGAAAGACTGCCTTACTTACACCGGGTGGACTTTACCAGTTTAAGGTCATGCCGTTCGGCCTTTGCTATGCGCCAGCGACATTCGAGCACACGATGGACTCACTCCTTCCCGCGCAGAGGAAAACTCACTATCAGTTGTGTTTCCGCAATCCTTTATTTCGTCTCGCAGCCATCATCACTTCAAAGATACACTTTCTAAAGGCTGGGAAATTCTTCAGCGGAACTCATACGCCCCGACAAGAAGGTCTGGATGCAACAACTTTACCGCTTCCATCGCATGAATGACCATCTCGATTAACCTCAAAATGACCATTCCCGTGTGCCCGTCTTGATCTTGCTCCACTTTGATGTATTATTCTAAACGTATTCACCACTCTTCTAAGTAACGATTTGCTTGATAAGGAATCAATGAATAAATAAATAAACACACTTTTTCCGCCAACCACCTCGTTAAGGGGGTTCGAAATCAAAGCTGTAAGCGACACCCACAACGATTACCAACGCCACGTCACTTGAGTTACCACACCTGGCTATAACAAGAGTGAAAGCAGAGTCAAGTAAAATTAACCTAACCACATCATATATTCTTCTTTGATAAGGCTAAATCAACGCATGATTCAAGAAGTGTGATGGGTTGAGTTGTATTGCAG
This sequence comes from Haemaphysalis longicornis, assembly GCF_048455015.1. Taxonomy (NCBI): domain Eukaryota; kingdom Metazoa; phylum Arthropoda; class Arachnida; order Ixodida; family Ixodidae; genus Haemaphysalis; species Haemaphysalis longicornis. The sequence continues at coordinate 87,822,570 of NW_027526445.1, forward strand.
AACAACATGGGTGGAAACTTTTGTACAAAATAAAGGAACTCAAACCCGTTGTTAGACGATCTCACTTCTCCGTCTCTGCCGCCGCCTACGGAGCAGACGAGACTGGTGGAAGAGACGAAGAACCGAGATGGCATGCGCTGGTGTGAGGTTTCTTTGTATTTTATAACTACTTGTGCATGCGCAAGGCAACCACACGGCCGCAACACGTGCCCTGTCATCAGCGCGACGGGTCACGTGACGCTATCACGCAACATTCAGCGATAATGCTAGTGGTAAACACGCAGATATTCTCGGTTATGGCACCATATGTCTCCCCCGTGTCAGCGGGGGTTCGTATCTCAAATGGTAAGACAACGGCCCCTCGCAGCGATTATCTGTTCGTTCCACTTTCGATTCATGGTGGTGCAAGAAATTTTTAGTTTTTAGGGGGGTTTGCTGTTCACCCCAGCGGTCGCCACAGAACCGTTGGGTGGGCAGAGGCAGAACGATTCGCTCTAAAAATGAAGGAAGCTCACACTAAGGAATAAGGCTTGAAGATTGCGCCATAACCTTCATGACCGCCAGAACAATTTATTTCCGTGATTTCCGCCGAATGACTTCTGGTTCGCAGCCGCGATGACCTTTACTCCATTATCGTTGCCATAGAGATAAGTGTCCTTCATTTTCTTGAAGTGATAATAATTAGACATCAGTTGGGAAGGGCGTACGCTTTGATGTGTCTTTCTCGTTTGGAGCCAGTTTTGCCTTGCTTACAACGAACGCTGGAGCCTTTCTCATTTAGAACAAGTGTCTCTATGATTGTGGCCAACGATGGAGGATGTTTTGGCAGATATTGGGAAATCTCCATGTCGGATATGCCTGGGTGTGCAAACGAGCGACAGAGGCGCTGGCGATCTCTCCGAGCAACACACACACAAATACTGGGCATTTTCTTTGCTTATTACAGCCGGGAGGTCACCGCAATCTTTGCCGATCACGCCAATTGGGTACGATTGGCTTTATAAACGTGCGTCATGTATGCTTAGCGTTCCCACGAGGCACGCACTCACGTTCACGCACTCACTTGCCCTCGGCGTTTCCTGGGTATTCCTAAATGCGGTGACCAATCTCTAGAGATTTCTTCAATATCTTTGCTGCTACGATATATTTCCCTTCAGACCCTTGTCGGCTCCGTGGTCAACAACAGCAGATTCATGGTGGCCTTGGTCATTTTGGCTACACGGTACCCTTAGACGGAACTGGTTTAAAATTTTGACGCTCTTGCAATGGCCGAAGGTGTGATTCCTGTGTATTCAGGATCGTATTTAGCGAAGACGTCCTCACCAATCTGGCTTCCGAAATAAGGAAAACGTAATGGAAGAGATCGCCTAAGTATGTTTAATATGTTCCTTCAAACATATCGGCGATCTCGAGGAATCCCGTCAGCAAGGGCAGCGTTGAGATCTTTTAAGGAACGTTCAAACACGCGATTTGGAAATTGGTCCGAGAGGAACGAAAGGGTTCAAAGGATAGTCGCGACTGCGTTTGGACATACGTAAACACCCACTAGTCCAGTCGGTGTCCTCAGCCTTCGAGCTACACTCCCCCAGGCATTTGTAAAGACAGCTTACTTTTCCAATAGTTGACCACCGATCAGAAACTCGATGTGAGAAAAAATGCATGTGGACACGTGATAAATCTGCGTTTAAGGCTTGAAAAGATGCTGCAGTCTGCCCGAAACAACTTTCTTCCTGCCACGTGTTTATAGAAGACATGGTATGGTATTGCAGTTGGAATCACGAGAACTGCAGGTCTGCTATAAACCCTATCAGTGTTTTCAACGACGCAGACACTTCCTATGCATTTAACATGACCCTTTTATTGTCTGTTCGAAAAGAATTCCCTGAAATACCGCCTCAAATACAAATGTTCTAAAAGGGCTTTTAACATCAACAATTTTAAGCCCTCCTAGGAGCAAGGCCAGAAACAGGTTACAGACCTTAACCTTCACAATGTTTCAGGAAGCACATTTTGAAACCACGTTTTTTGACTACGATTGTATCTAGCACCTTGTTGTAGATGCTGTTTTAGTGTCGGGTAGTTCGTGTTGAGACAAATGGAAGCAACTGCATCAACACTTGCAAATTTTAGGAATTTCTTTAAAACTTTCCACGGAATGCGAACCTTCCGAACTGCCTAAGGGAACTGGCTTATTATAAATTCTTTTAACACGTCGTGGAATTCTTTACCAGTCAAAGTGCAGTAAATTCGGAAGAAGGAGGTGAGAAACATGTTTACAGAGTGTGTCATTAAAGCTTCAAAATTATATACCCCTCTCCACTCCGTGCTATAATAAGACTAGGAAACATTTTTGGGTGTTTGTATAGCTTCCCGCATCATCAATGACATTCTGGTGGTGAATGCGGAACTCATTTCCAGGAGAGGCACTATACTGCTTTAGGGTAACCTGACCAACGAAACTGGCAGATGCATTTGGAAAAAAACTTTTTTTTCTTTTTTTGCATTATGGATATAGTCACAACAAAATGCGTTAGATATCCCTGTTACCCCTACCGATGGTAGCTCCTGTCATCACTTTTAATTAGTTGGAAATGAATAAATTGACTGTCCAACCGGCGACAAATGATTAGCAGGTCCTGCTAGACGGTATAGCATGCTCTGGGGTTTTGTTACGAATATAACACGTCCCTCAAAATAGAAAACGTGAGCACCACTGCTTACCCACGGTTTTTTTTCTGTTTTGATGGAGTTTCGATAAATTAACATTTAGCTTTTAGGAAACGTTTTTGTGGCTTTTTATTACAGCATTTATACGCCTGTTCTGGCTCTTCCGAGTCAACAAAACGTGAAAAACTCTACCTGACCCTTTGAATTTCCAGCCTTTTCAATTACCGGGGAACTTGTACGTAGGAACTGCTCAGTAATGTTGATATTGAAGTTTGATATGAAATGGTTTAGGTGAAAAATATCTTTGGAACATCGCGAAAATTGCTTCAAGCGGTTAAGAATGTGATGAGAAATCTTTAAAAAAAGGATTAAGCCCCTGAATTAGTGAAAAAGGCGGCTGGCGGGGTTGTCATATTGGAACGAAAAAAGTCGAATTTTGGCGGCGTGTGTAGCATAACATGGCTGTGACAACATAGCAGCAGCACCCAAACACCGAATTACCAGCTGCGTTTCAGATAAGTGCGGAGAGAAGTCACATCCTTTAATTCCAAATATCTGCATTAAAATGGCCCCTACTGTGAAGCAAGTTCAAGCCTGCAAATTGAAGCTTGCAATTATAAAATACCCAGACAAAAGAACAGAATAAATAAACAAGTAGCACACGGCTTGCCAACACGGAGACCAATGTAGGGTGGATAGAAAGTTCTTGTTTCGGCTACTTGTGTATTGTTTGGAACGGTATCAAGCTTGCGTTCCCATAATGTAAATAGCGCCCCGACACCCACTCTATTTTTGCAGCGCGAAATTGCATGAGCCCAATTTAGTGCAGCGCACAATGGGATGTGAATGCTTCTGCATGCACAACTAACATTAGAAGTTCTTAGATGTCTTCACCTTCCTTTATGCTTGTACGCTTCTTCGGCTGAAAATATATGTCTAATATGTTAAATATATTTGAACAGCCAAAAGAACACTTCGTGCGGAAAACTAATAACATTGCATGCCAAAATACTGAAGCGTGGATTCCAAAGCATACGGTGTATCGAAAGCTCCTACGTAGGTCATATAAAGCAGTCAGCTAACGCTTGCTGTTATCTTTCGGCGTAATTGACACTTTTAATCTCTAGGGTATTTTTAAGAAGTGCGATGTTGTGACTTTCTAGCTTTCTTTTATTTTACAATTTCTGTACATACCAGTGCATGTCGCTGCAACTCATGGGACGTGAAGTTGCAGAAATTGAAGCCTGGACCAGTTTATACAACCTGTCTTTTACTTTAGCATTTTTCACTGGGAGGGAAGATTCAAAATTGCCTTGCCTCTGACGTTCCCAAGAAAAACAAATGCCACCGGCTTTGCTGAGATATCCCTGGATATGCAAAGCGGAGGAATCGCATAGCTTGGTCACTTATTGGTTTAACCTGGATAAAATACGATTTAGCTGTACGTATTACAGTTGAATATCGTTGGTACGATTCGGCATAATACGATTTTTTTCCCGGCCAAGTGTTTCTAGGAACAGTGCGTCTATGTGTATTGATTACGGTCAGATTTCCGCAAAAAAGTATTTTATATGATGAGAAAAGCAGATTTAAAAGACATTTCTACTAATCTTACTTTTCTTTTCCGCATAGTTGCTCACACCACACTCCAACAAGCCACAATCCCGACGTTGCAGAGACACTGAGGCCACGGCTGCGCTTGTTTTGCTGCGAAAACATTGCTCACAGGCAGGGTCACTGCCTCCAATGATTATACGTCAAGGTATGCAACACGCCATCTAGCAAAGCATGTCATACTCAAGTCAGAAGAGGCCCTTTGCTCTCGGCAGGCGTGAATTTCTTTCCCGAATCCTCGTCATGTTCCGCGCATTCAGCGCTGTTATTGGTTGTCTTTCTGCTTTGTTGGTATTTTCGTTGGTGGTGCTGTGGTTGTGAAGCTGTCTTGTAGCTTGAGCTACACTGGCCGAGGTTGAACAATTTCGCGTTGCTCCTGAAGCACATTGCTGCTTTTGAGCGAGGAGCAGTTACGTCACACCGCGCAGAGCTGACCCGCCGTCGCCGTTGCCGCGCGCGCATCGCCGGTATTCGCATTCAAACAGAGTGACGTCATAGTGGCGGCAGACGCAGTGGCGGCGTTGCGTGCCCAGCTGTGCGCCTCCATTGCGCACTAGCCAAGTCTGATGCATCGCCGGGGCCTCTTGAGAGCACCGCTCATTTTGTGCGGAGTCGCCGATGTAATATAGGTGGCATAAATACAGCAGGGCGTTTCCTATACAACAAGGGAAGCTAAGAATAACAATCTTAACCTTAGCTCAAGCTACCTATAACCTGGCATTGGCGAGCTAAGCCACTGCTAATGTTTTTTTTATTATCTCCTCTGGTGGTTGTGTCGCCAGGCCGCTGACAATGCCGAGCATACCCAAGGATCTCAGCATAAAAAATTGGTAGGTGTACGCAAATTCAACAATATTTTCAGACCAAGCTAGTGATTTTGCGTGCAAGCTCAGTTTGCCACTGTGAAGGCTCAACACTATTGTCGGTCAGCAAGAGGAACTTTGAAAGAAGCGACAAGTTCTTGCACCGGGGTGTCACCCAACCTGAAGAGCGAAGCCTGAGAAAATTGGAAATATCCTGCTTATATAGTTCAAGGAAGCTATAGCTGCAGGAGCTAGCGTCGGCGGATGAGTCCTACGGGGAAACATCAGCCACATAAGCACTCTACTTGGGCGTTGAAAACTTCCTAGCATGCGACGGCTGGCCTCACCAATTTACGTACGAGGAAGGCCGTGAAAAACCAAAAAGTACCAGCAGCTTCTTTTTTTACGTTTCGGAAAGGTTTACTCCTACTACTAAAACGAAACTACGTGCCACCGAAATTGAGTGGCCTTCAAGATTGCTCAATAGAAGTGAGGTGCTGACGAAGTTCGCATAATTTTCAGTTCTTTTATAAAAAAGTCTCTTTGGTTAACACGATTTTTGCATAGTACGTGTTGTTTTCCGGTTAACATACATAACGTATCAGGAAATTGCACTGTACAATATTCGTCCAACCGGTGCCTTTCTCTCTTTTTGTCTCTACTAGTGGTTCCATTTTCGACATTTTCTGAACATAACGGCTAGCCCGCCAATAGGAGTGGGGGGGATTTGACACTGCTTGCGACGACCACTGAAAGAGTCCAGCTTCTGCGCCACGCTTAGAGAAAACGGCACAGCTTGATCTCATTCATGAACAAGCTCGCATACTCGCGGCTAGTCACGTGGTCAGGCATGAAATAGCTGCACAGAGCACAGGGGCGAAGCCGCAGTGACTACTGCTGCGGCGAATGCGGCCGTAGGCGGAGCTGAACGTTGAAAGTCACGCGAATGTATTATGAGGGACCCGGCGAAGCAAGGGCCAAATAAAGGTCACAGTTATGATAATATGATAACTCAATCGTAGAATGGTTTGATGTTGGGCCTGTTGGTACATACCTTGAAGAACGGTAAAACCCAGCCTTAAAGGGGCGTACACAAGGAGAGAGTAGACAGCACCAGCTGGTATTGGCAACAGTTTAATGAATAAAATTCCGAAGGGAAAGAAAGGTCAGGGCATGCGCCGTAAAAACTGGAGAAAGAACGTCAGCTGATCACGCAATTCAAAATCGGCTTTTTTTAAATAGTGAGATTGTTTGCCTGGTACTGTTAGTGAGGGAACACTTATGCACTTATCCAAATAATGTTTACGCATTTGATAAGCTTCGATGAGCTCTCGTTCACACTTTGTGATTCCCCTATGAAATATTTTCGTTTTGTCAAGAGGGGGGAGCATCCACAACTTCGGAAATGGGCAGGCAAGTTTGCCACTCTGCCTGAAGTGACCAAAGTATCATGTTCATGATATTGCACAATGTTAAAAAAGTGGCCACCAGACATGGGGTAGACGTAGTGTTTTCCGCACCGTGTAAGCTGGCAAGCCTTTGTCCCAAAATTGAAAATCGCAAACAAAAGGACATGTGCCCAACCCACCAAGCCACAAAATTCACGAAGTGCACTAAAAATGTTATTTACCGCATACCGGTGAAGTTCGGTAAAGTGTATTTGGGCAGGCTTTACGCTGTCTGAACGTTCGTTTAAAAGAACATAAAACTTCAGTCACGTCCATTGCCGAAGTTATGAATGCACCCCACTCGTTCACATAACACAAATAATTCGTATGAGAACCACAAAGTGCGAGAAGCAGCCTATCAAAGCTTATCAAATGCGTAAGCATGGTTTGGATAAGAGCGTGAGTGTTACCTCTTTAACGTTGTCAGGCAATAATCTGAATATTTATAAAAGAGCCGATTTTGAATTTCGTCATCAGCTGACCTTCTTTATTTAAAATTTAGGGCGCATGCCCTGACCTTGCTTTTCCTTCGGAATTTTATTCATTAAACTGTTGGTAGTCCCAGCGTGTGTGTTGTCTGCTCTCTCCTCGTGTACGCGTCTTTGCGCCTGGGTTTCACCGTTCCTGAATGGTAACTAAAATTATTGAAAAAAATACCCGCAATCCCAAACCTTTATACATGCATAGTTCCACGAGTAATAGAAATTTTTAACACACAAAAAAAAAATTTAAAGATGCAGAGAGCTAGCTATCTCGGCATAATCTTGTGTACTTTCGGTGGTTTAACAACTGAAGCATTCGCTTCTGGAATAAAAACTGTCAGGCTTTCTCGCCTCTTACGTTCTATTTTTATGTGGAACGCTCAGCCGAAATATTGAGTTTTAGTAAATTTGGTCGTTTCGAAGTGCACTGCGAAGAATGATAGGTCAAAATATAAGCAGCACGATATGAGCACAAACAAAACGTTCTGTTCCCAAATGGCAATTGAACTGACGTCTCAGGTAAATGCCTAAGTAAACCTTAAAAAGATATACGTTTATCCTAGGAGAACTACAATAAACTGTCGGTTCCCTCCAGCGTCGTAGGCATCTTACTTTCACTTTAAGACACAAAACAAACCAGTCTACAGCATTTGGGCCTTCCTAACTCGTTAGACGCCCCAGCTGAAATTTGCAACGAACTCATCAAACATTCCAATAGAACGAGCCTGAAATATCCTGGCAAGCACACGTTCTCCCTGCACCGTCCCCTGTGCCCAATTAATGTGCCAAAGTGTGGTTTGCGGGAGCCCACATTAAAGTGACCATGCATATGCTCAACTCAAAATCACTTAAAAGCGGACCGAGAAAACCGCCCAAACAAAACTTCAGGAGCATTTGAACGAGATACAGAACACTATTTTATGGGTTAGAAAAATTCCCTTTCTAGGTAACATTTTCCACCCACACGTTTTTGCAAACCGGTGCATCTGCAGGTTCACAGAAATATAAGAGGTAGTATTCGCTTTCGGAAACTGAAATATTCATAGCGCTACAAAACATTCATTCCAGTTAATATTTATCTCACAATGTAATAATATAACAGGAGCGGCTTGAACATTACCAGAAAGTTCTATTAGGCGAGATAAAACTTTCTCGCTATAGCGAACCAAGGTTTTCGATTGGAATATTTCTCGATTCTATTGTGTTTGGTAGCCCTCATTTTTGCAGTTTTATGGCCTCCAAGCAACCTACCACTAATATACATCTTTAAATACGTCTGACAAATGTGCATGCTCGGAATAGTTCAGCAATTACAAAAAAGGTGTAAATTTCCGGAACATCATTAACATGCTTCCATATATATTGCCGCGAACCATGTACGGGTTTGTTTATTTATTGTTTGTTTTTAATGCCCGGCCGCGCCCGGCTCTGTTATCTCTGTCCCATGTGAAGAAGCGCGTGTTCCATTCTTTATTTTTATGCCGCATGGGCTATCTCATTCAGATAAGCAGAGTGTTTCGCCCTAACGCCACTAGCCCAGAATTATCTTCTGTGATCTACAATGTTCTGGATGTGAATCGACGGTTCCAGAAACTCTCGCACCGAAAGATAAAAGCCTGCATAGCAGACGCCGCGGCATTCGATTCTGCGACGCTCGCCGTAGCAAGTCACTTTGTTCAACGCTGCTTCGCCGCCTCTGTATTCTTTTGAGTAGTTAGGGGAGCACAAGTTCGCTCCAATAAACTTGTTTCTCCTTCAAGACAACTGCGTCGATCGTGTCTTTGTGACAATATCGTCTTTATAAATAAAGAGGTCAGGGAACTCATCCATAAACGCCTTAACTTCGTTGACACCAACTGCGTTATTGCATTGCGTCTTAATCACTATGTTTGAATTATATATTAAGAGCACACATAATTAAAAACCATTAAAACTCCTCCATTTTGACAAAAAAATTCGCAGATTTTAAGAAACGGAGCCAATCACACTGTTGGGTAGTGCTTACTTAATTGCAACAAGACAATCGGAAAAAAAGCTCAGTTTCGCCTCCATCACCCTTACATTGAATTTCAGCGAGGTTTGTTGAACTTGCATTATTGCATGAAGAATAAATACTTTTAAGAAATCATACCTTGATACTTACAAAAAACGGTTGTACAGAGAACTCCAATAGAAATGAAAAAAAGAATGGTCGCTGGGAAATGCATAGCTGAAATTTTGCCGCGTCCCTCCGTGTGTTATATCTCGAGTGTCATACCGGGTCTTTATATAAGAAGCGGCGAGAAAGTAAGTATACCCTCAAAACACTCCTGCTTTTTTACGGTAGGGTGAATGTCGCTGGGAACTTTGCTGCTCTTTCAGCGACCCCCTCCGACATCTGTAGTGTTTCTGTCAACGCATTTCTTTAGAAAATAGCTACTTACGAAAAAAACCAACTATTAGGATCATAGGAATATAATCATGTATATTTAAAAGAAACAAAATGATTTCTCTTCGGGAAAGAAGCTATTTCAGTTCGGTACAGTTGTTATTTTATAACGTTCATGTTGAAAGCGCAAAAAACTGAAAGGGACAAAGACGAGAACACGTGGCACTTTTATTGAAATTTTATTAATACATAATGAAATATATACCAGCAAAATAACAGCGGACCACAGATACAGAAAAGAAAAACATGACACCAAAGATTAGAATACCAGGCCAATTTGGTGCAGTCCCACGTTGTTATATAACTACCATAAAAAGTTCCGTTTTAAGACCGCTGACCTATTTTCCACCAATGCCATCGATGTGCCACTTGCACATTCCAAATGGAATAGTTGCATTTCATCCGCCTGCACTATGTCGCGCGTGAGCTTATCTAAATTATGGAATGATAATACCGAATGTTCTAAGTACGACTCATATCCGCGTAATTCACGGCTGTGAGTTCAGAGATTGCTGTGTTGTTCAGAAGCTAGCGCAGGTTGAGTTCACATATGCTGAAGCTTGTGTAGCCCGACATAAATGAGCATGAACCTCGACCTGACCTTAGGTTCCTTATTTACATCAATTCAATTCTTGCCGGGCATAAAATACGACAAACAAATGATCAACAGTGTCGACATATTCATTTATAATACGTTAATTTGTTTTTACTAGAAGGCAACTTAACCGATCACGTGAGCTATAGTTTCTTACACTGCAGATGTTTATATCTTTTGTAGATCCTGTCCTTGCCGTAATATCTGGTGTTATTTTTGTGCGCCTGAAATCAAGTCAGCAAAATAAAGGTTCCATGAATTATCGAATTTCTTGCTTTTCTGATAGTACTAAATCTTAGGACAAAAAGCGCGCAGTTTTAATTAAAATACGTTTGAGAAAATTCATATTTTCTTGTATAATTTAACTTACAATGTGCTCTACATGAACTATGAAAACTGATTTAAGAATGTGTTGCTTTGAAAGAAGTGAAGCCAAGCAAAGCCAACGGTGTGACACGTCGTCGTTCCTCGCTCCTTCGTTTTGGCAATTTTACGTGTATGAGCTTTGGAACTGCTGCCCAGCTTGCTGTGATCCTCTCCGGAGACCCCTGGCACCTCCGCGACATATCAGAGACGGCGCCTGAGGTAGTGAGACGGCCCTCAGGCCAGCGTTTCATCATCGTCGCCGAGTAGGCCTAGCATCCGCCGGCACCGCTGGCCCCAGAGCTAGGCGCACCACGGTTACTATGGCAACACCAGGGCTACGCGACGCTGCAGCGCGACAGCATGGCGACTGAAACTACTGCCGTTCGACATCTTGCTGCGCCGGATCCGATCGAGGAACAAACAACTACCGTAACGGGTAATGGTGGTCGTAGTGCCTCTAAGAAGCGATCATCTGAACAACCATTCGATATGCCTGTTACGTCCACTCAGGACACCTATCTGCGTAAACGTGACAGTGCCTCTGCAGCGCCTGTGGTGGCGCACGGAGTATCGCTGCTGTACAACGTGGAGAATAAACCATGGGAGCGCTTCAACGTGACGACTCGGCCCAACAGTATCCTTCATGCCACCCCGGACTTCTGCCTCCAAACTAATGGGTTTCAAGGTTTCGCTATTCACCGTCCCACCAACACTATCTCTACGTGGGTGCGTTCGTAGCATACGTTGACCGTCTTTGCGGCCTGAAAGAGATCCCTCTGCCTGCCCATACTGCAGTGGGGTTCAAGCGTACCTGATCAAGAGTACCTCCGACCTTCGCAGGTATGTAGTCTTCGGCGTCGACCCGGACGAGTCACCGAAAACCCTTGCGCCTAAGCTCAGATGCACGCCCACATGATCCTGCAAGCCCGATACATGGGTTGCGGCCGAACATGCCTAGTCACCCTTTAAGGCACGACTTCTGCCCCAGCTCGCATCACATATTATGGTGGTATCCGGTGATTCCGCTAGTACAAGTAAGTCATTGTCTTTTGCTACCGGTGTTTTCGGCCCGGCCATATGCGTTCCTCATGCCGCAGCCTGAACAAGAAATGGAAAACTCGCAAGAAGCTGTAAACGTAAATGTGATATATGCAGAAAGGACGACCACGATGTTACGTCCGAGTATGCCGTTAAGCGCAAGGCTAATGAACCTGCTCGTCGCCAGAATAGTCGCGTGAGCAAATCGAGACACCAAGACACGTCCGATAGTAGAGTTGCGCTGTGTAACCGATACGCAGTTTTGACACCCACCGATGAAGAGACGTTCCTTCTGTTAAGCATGGAGACTGAGGCCGAGGACACCCTTACGTATAAGGAAGTACTCAATCATGGCAATACATGCCGGAATCGTAAAAAACACCTGCATGAGCCGGCACTGCAAGGTTCTGGGGAGGTGACAGAAGTCCAAAAGCGTGTCGGTATGATTCGGGAGAAAGTCCGACGTCTTCGCCAACAGAGAAAATTGCTCACCCGTTTGTCTGAACCGTCAGCGACCCCTGATTATCGCACTTTTTCTCCTGCTACGCCTGCCTCACTTGCACCACCGCCATCGGCCAAGCTATCTCTGATCGCGCTCCACAACTTCGTAGCCCAGCAACTCCAACATATGTCATCGGTTTTGTTGGCACACCTTCCATCACTGCAATGATTCCGAGGGGCTCCAAGTGTGTGCAGCAATGGAACTGCCGCGAAATGGGAAGCAAAGTGGGGGATCTTCGCTGGTACCTTGATGTGCCCGTCGCTTTGCAGCGACGAGCTGTAATACGGAGACCACCCGCGGAGGACCCACGAGACCGGTCTGCCCAACCCGATTCCATGTACCGGTCATCTGGGATGAGTAAGGTGGCGGCACAATTTTCTCGGGAAAAAAGATACTCTCACCTGAATGAAAATGGGTGGAAACCTCACTCCCAACATCGTTGTTGATTGTTTGGGTTGCGAGGGTCAAAATCGTGGAGGTGGGGGCTGCCCGAAACGCCATCACTGCCCCCCGGAATCCCACCTGCCAAATCACAGGGAGAGGGCGAACCCATCGTCTGCTACTCCGGACACTTATCGGAATACTTATCGCAAGAGTCCCCGCGTGGGCTTTGCTCCTATAAAGACTAACTCCACACCTATGCTTCGCCTAGCTTTTTGGACTGTCGGTGCAGGGCTGTCTGACACACCCGGAAAAACCGCAGTCTATGTCACCGACTGTTAACCACAGACTCCGGTTAATCTAGAACTGTGGTGCAATGACTGAAAGCGAGTATTGGCCGCGTTATTGAGCCTTCCTCACCCTAAAATAATACCACTGTCCTGCTACGTGCGCCAGCACATCGCGAGTTCTCCTGCGACAATGTTGGGTTCAGCATATCCTCCGCGCGCACCCAGGGAGCACGTTGTTGGTAGGCGGAGATTTCAATGCACCGCATCCGACATGGGGATATCCCTACTGTACCGCCCGATTAACGATAGCATTGGACGCATTCACTGATGCGCAATTTCACGGTCCTCAATTCTGTGGACACCCAACCAGTCAACAGGAGCATCTGTACAACCGTCCATAATCCCCTGACCTTTCGCGGTGGTTTGGAGCACGGACAGTGTCTTTGGACCGGTAACCGAACTGCTGGGGAAGTTACCACTATCCTATTCGCCTCGGTTTAGCTCCGTATATAAAAGGCTCAAACAGACGCCAGTGCTTTGTCACAGACTGGGACTTATTTCAGAAGGGCCTGAACACGTCTGTCTGTGAAGAAACCTCAGATGCGCTGCGTGTGCTATGTACCGCCCGTCGGGATCCCACGCACACATCCTGGCTAGAAGAGAACAAGCCTGAAAGAAACCTCCATCTTCTAAACCTGTGGGCAGCTATACGCAGAGCAGAACTGGCGGCCAATTAACAGCCCACATATCAGGAATTATGGTCCGCTGCACGGCCTCACTGCAGCCGCGCGCCGTCATGAAAAATAGCTATCCCGTCCACGGTGGTTGGACTGGTGTGCCTCACTAGGCCCATGTTCTACAAGTGCGTCTGTATGGCGAACTTTGCGTCGTGTGGAGCGTGGTGTCCACCCCCAAGGTCCAGCAGGGACAGCCGGCCTCGCCTCTGGACGCACTCCGAGCCAATTTACCCCAGACGTGTCCAAGCAGTTATTTCCGAAGTACGACCAAGCTCGACCAGTATTTGTCAGCTTACATATTCTTGCACCGGAGGCTGGGTCCCTCCCAAGGCAGGAAGATCTTGACGGGATACAGGCTCCATTTACAACTGCTGAGTTCCATGCAGCTATTGACAAGGCTAAAGTGCGCACAGCGCAGGGCCCGGATGGTGTAGCATAGGAAGTCTTCAAAAACACGGACGGTTCCCGTCTGCAGTGGTTGCTGGACTGGCTCAACACTGTCTGGGCTTCTGGCTACATTCCACGTTCCTTGAAACAAGCCGAAGTGGTACCTATCACGAAACCTGGGAAGCCCCCAGACCAGTTGAGTAACCTTCGTCCTATCGCACTGACATCCCCCGTGTGCAAGCTACTAGAACGCATGCTTGCACGCTCATTTCCTGGTGGCTGGTACGATCCGGACGGTACCATCCAGTTTAAATAGGGTTTCGTCCACACCTGGGAAAAGAAGATGGCGGCAATATGTCATCCATGGTACTTTTAGGTGTCAGGAAACGTAAGCTATGTACGACCTTGGTCATGGACGTTGAAAATGCGCATGACAACGTGAGCCTCTCTGCTATAATCGGTATAAAGCAGATACTCAGCCTTCCGCCAGCATTATGCCGCTTTGTCAAGGCTTTTCTTCACAACGGCGCGTTCTCTATCTGCATAAGCAGGGAATGAGTGGGACACTTTGTTTCCGATCGAGACGCGCCTCAGGGCTCTGTATTGTCTCCCTGCTGTTTAACTTGGGGCTAGTAGCCTTGGCGTGGCAGCTGGGTAGCCTACAGAACACGTTTTCACTCGTATCTGCGGACGATATCACCATGTGGTCGGTGCACGACAAGTTGTGTGGTAAAGAAGAAGTCTACAGGCTGCCATGGTCATTACCTCACAGTGGTGTTCGCTTATTGGCCTGAAGCTGTCTCCTCAAAAAAACACAATTTTCTGTCACAAATTGTAAGGCTCAACAACGGCTGCTGCATACACCGATATCCATGTTCTTGAATGGTGAACCCCTTACCGCCACATATCATATGTACACTGCGAATGTGAATCCGTGCAGCAAAGTCGGCATCCTCATGGGTCCACTCCACACGACAAAAGGCCACCAGAATGGTACCTTGTTCTGTTACCTTGTTACCTTCTACCAATGTTACCTTGTTACCTTGCCAGACTTCAGGGGTGCCTGCTCTCGAGTCATTCGTACGCTAGTGCGTGCTATCTTCCAGCATCGACTTGTTTACCAAGCCCAGGCAACACCTTACCTTCCGTGACTGCGATCGCTTAGAAACTGCAAATACAGAAGCAATGCGAGTTATCACCGGGCTCCTGGCATGACGTCTATCCCGACACCTAAGGCCGATGCGCAACTGAACACGCTGAATCAAATCGTACATCAGCGTCGATCGGCTCGTCGTTTAAAATTCATTCGATTCTTGTCGCGGCAGCACTTGCACACTACTACGATCGTCCTTCGCTTCTGCTACGTCACTTAGCGGAGCCCTCTCCATGGCAGCGACCTCAAGCTACGGACAACCGGCCTCTAGAGTGCATAAAAAGCAGTCATCCTCTAAAGAATCAGGCCAGCCCACCGCTCCCTGTTGAGTCTCCAGATGTGCTTTAAACGCATGCGGGCGCAGGGGCCTCCGACGGAATCCTCCACACAAGCCTTCTCTGCCCCATTATGCCATCCCTCAAGCAGACATTCACGTATTTCAAGGAGCCGCAACTTCCTTCTGTGTTGGCGGAGTCGGTTGCCATTCGTGATGGCCTGTGTTCTTTAGCTTCTGAGCTCGCCACTGCCCTACCACCGCGCTTGCTATTATACACCGATTGAACTCAGGCTGTTCGAGAGCTCCGGCGCGGCAACAGCACACTGGGCATTACATTCGAGGGGCACCAGGTACTCCAATCATAACCGTGCCCTGTTCGCGTCCTCTGGACCGGACGGAGCACGACCACGTATGCTCTCGCCGACTCGGCCTCTCACCAGCAGCAAGTGGTGTACCAATTCCCATTTCTGCAGCTCTCACTGGAATACGCATTGCTCAGCAAGAAAGATATTCATCGGAGCTCCACTCGTGCCCTTCTCCCTCCGCGTAGGTGTGATCTTCCTGGCAGCTTAACCCGCCAGGAAAAGGTCGTGCTTCCAACAATCCACCTGGGCGTCGCACTGACGCCTGCTGTGCGAGTAACGTTGACTTCTAGTCTTCAAGAACCCTCTGCGAGCTCCCCCTACTATTTTGCCCCTACTGCTTAAGTGTTATTGGTACACGTATTAGGGTCGTGACCAGGGCTTCAATCAACCCCAGCTCGACGCATGGGGCCCACAGGACCTCGCCCAGGCGTACCTCCCAATATTCATAGGTGGGCGCACTGCCCACCTCCCAAGAAACTGCTGGAATTCATTTCCGAACCTGGACTCAATAGTTTTCTCTAGTGCGCCCGCCTCATATTGTGTCTTTCTTTTTATTTTTTGCTTTCGTTTTGTGTCGTACCCTTGTCCTGTTTGGTCGATTATTTCCCTTTTACCTATGCCCTGTGGGGAAATGGCGCAATTTAAAAAAAATAAGAAGGTGTTGTTTTTTTCTGAAGGAAAGTGATCTCACAGCCTAGCAAATAATTTTGTAACCATAAAACATCATTAGGTTCATATTGCCGCGAACCGTGTATACGTTTATTGTTTGTTTTTCCTGCCCGGTCATGCCCGGCTGTGTTACCTGCGTCCCTAGCGGAGCGCGTCTTCCATTCTTTATTTTAAGTGCGAATGCACTTTATAAGCGACCCCAAACCATCCACCGCCGGCGGCGGCGGCGTCGGCGTCTGCAGTGCTCCTCTATATTTAAAAAAGAAACACCATCCGGCGCCAGGTTTCGATCCGAGGACTTTGCGGCCGCAGCGCGACGCTCTACCGACCAAGCCACGGACGCGACGGTGATATCAGCATTAGTGACGCGCCTTATATCTTTAACGCATTGAAACTACGTCGTCAGCGGCGTGCGTTGGCGACTCAGCGGCGTTATAGCGGCTTGATAACTGCGTGGTGTACACGTGATACTACAAACCCGATGGAAGAGATGGAAGAGAAGGCGGCGAGGCGGTGGGCTGCGGGGGCCGAGCGCAAGCGCCGCAAGCGGGCCGACAACCGTGCATTCGCACTTTCACATTCTCCCCCTCGGGGAAATGCGGGGGAATTTTTTTATGTAGCACGGGCTATCACATTCACATAAGCAGACTGTCTCGCCCTAACCTCACTAGCCCAGAATGATGTTGTTTGATCTACAATGTTCTGGATGTATATCGACGGTTCCAGTAACACTCGCGCCAAGAGATAAAAGCCTGCAGAGCAGACACAAATGGCATTCGAATCGCCGACACCAGTTCACGCACGTCACTTTGTTGATTGCTGTATCGCTGCCTTGTAATCTTTGAGTTGTTAGGGGAGTAGAAGTTCGCTCCAATAAACTTGCTTTTCTTGAAGACAACTGCGTCGTCTTTGGCTACGTGGCATCTGGTAGGTGAGGTGTGCATGCACCCTGAACCCTCTTCAAGTCGTCAATCAAGCCCAACTTGTTCCAGCCGCCGACAGCAAAGCCAAGAGCCGCAGTTTGGAGTACTGCCACATAAATTTCAGGGGGAAGACGTCACGGCCGTTGCCATGAACGAGGAATCCACGGTGACCACGAGGCATCCTGTAGTACTGCAGCAACCCCGGGAACCACCATCATTTCATGGATCACCCACGGATGATCCTGAGGACTGGTTGGACACAATAAAGCGTGTTCGAATCTTTACAGGGGGAGGACGAAAAAACGGTTTGGAATGTCTTCTACTATTTGGAGGATGCAGCTCAAACTTGGTTCGAGAACAATGAAAGCTCTTTGACTTACTGGACTCCCTTAAAGAGCGAGTTCCTTAAAACGTTCGCCACCGTTCGGCGAAAGGAACGAGCCACTTTTTTGTTCGAAAAGCGCACGCAACACCCCAACGAAGGAGTAGTATTCTTTGTTGAGGAGATTGAGAGGTTTCGACGTGCGGATCAGGAGATGACAGAATAAAAGAAACTAAAGTTTCTCATGTGAGGGATAAAGGGCTTTTTGCTTGCCTTTTCCGCAACCCTCCTAAGATGGTAACCGAATTCGCATCTTACGTGGCCGCGATGGAGATGGCGCTGGAAGTTCGAACGGGGAAGTACGATCACCTGCCCAAAGCACTGGTTTCCGACACCGTCGTTGCCGGGAATACATGCTCCGACACACTGTGCGAGATAATCCGTTCAGTGGTCAGGAATGAGCTTCCGAATCTTGTTCCGGCGACACCGCAAGCTCAAGTGACTTCCCTGACTGACGTCATCTGCGAAGAGTTTCAACACGTTTTCGGAAGCTCTATGCCATTCGAGGCACCTCGCGAGCCACTGGCGATGACCTACACCACGTCTGTTCTTCAACCCCGCCCTTCTCCAGCCCGTCTACAAGAAGCTCCGCCGTACCGCCGTTCACTCTCGTCACTGTCCGCACTGTCGCCGCCATCTACGTACCGCCGTCGGCAGCCAAAAACCAGACGCCCAGAAAGACCGACGTTTGGCGCACCGCCGATAATCGTCCGCTGCACTATCACTGCAGAGAGGCCGATCACACCAATCGTCATTGTCCATACAAGAGACCTGGACTGCGTGGTTTTTCCGTCGACGCACCTCGCCCTCTTCCTGCGGAAAGACCGCGTGACATCGACGACTACCTTTCTCAAACCAGCCATGGCACAGCCCGTTTCAACCTTTCGCCGTCACCCTACCCGTATCAATCACCGAGCCGCCGTAGCAATGCTGACTTCTCACGTGAAAGGTACCCCAGCCCACGCCGTAGAAACTAAAAGCATCAGCTTCGGGAGGTAAAGTTGCCCAACGGCGGAAAAATGAAAAGCCTCCACTGACGGAGCGACTCGCTGAAGACAGTGATTTACGACATGAGCTTATCCCGACAACCAGACCTACAGCTGACTCTGAACACGACGTCAGTCACACCGCGCGACGCGTACCCGACATGAAAGAATCTGCCGCTAAGACGACGAGAACGACGACAACGACGACCGTCAACACGCTCAAGACGAGATGCGACGACTCCGACGCACCCGGAACCCGAGGAAGGCGGCAAGTGACATCAAGGTGTCCATCGACGGCTCTGATGTAGTCGCCTTCACAGACACCGGAGGCGACTACTCAGTAATGAGCGGACCATTTGCGTCTAAGCTGAAGAAAGTTGTCACCAGATGAGATGGTCGGCACATTCGCACAGCAAGAGGCCTCCTCGTGGCTCCAAGTGGAACGTGCAACTCGCGCGTCACCATGGACTGCACAACGTACCCTGCGGCGTTCGTCATTTTGCCTAACTGCTCCCCTGACGTCGTCCTTGGAATAGACATTTTGACGGACAGCGGTGCAATAAATGATCTACAGGCCACGTCTATAAGTGTTTCTCCGATCGCTCTATGACGCCTGAACCGAACCCCAAACACCGTGCTGCTGTGAGGATGGCCGATGATCATGTCCCCCTGCCACCCCGCGCAAGCTAGATGATCACGGTTTACTGTGAAGATGCTGTTCCTGACGTTGACGCTATCGCAGTGTTATCAAAGGTTGCTCCCCAACCATGTTGCCTCCGTGTGCGCTTTGCGCAACGCCAATCCGAAGTTTTGGTCACCAATTTCACCAAGGAATACCAGCGTTGAAACAGAGGCGCTGCAATTGCGTTCCTCGAAGAAACGCCAGAAACAAGTGACGTGATCGTGGTCGCCGACTTTGAACGCTCACCCAAAAAAACACCTTCAAGTTTCCGAATCCCTTCGACGTGAATCCGGCGTTACTGCAAGAAGAACGGAAGCAATTATTGGATTTGCTATGTTGCTACAGCGAGTGTTTTTCGTGGAACTCAAAATTACGTAAGACATCGCTGGCGAAGCACCGTATAATAACCGAAGTTGTAGCCCGACCTACCCGACAGCACCGTACCGCGTCTCCTCACACGATCGCGAAGCCATCCGGACTCAAGTCTACAGTATGCCCACCGACGACATTATACAGCAATCTAAAAGCAGCTGGGCTAAGCCGGTCGTACTCGTGAAGAAAAAAGGCGGCACTTTAAGGTTCTGCGTTGACTACCAGCGACTAAACAAAATCACCAAAAATGACGTGCACCCCCCGCCTCGAACTGACGATGCCCTCGACCACCTCTGCCATGCGAAGTACTTCTCATCGATAGATCTGAAGACCGGCTCCTGGCAAATTCAAGTGGACGATAGAGACCGACAGAAGACTGCATTTATAACCCCGGATTGTCTATACGAGTTCTAGGTGATGCCAGCTCTCCTGTGCACGGCGCCAGCAACGTCTCAAAGAGTCATGGATAGTGTATTATCTGGCCTGAAGTCGCACACCAGTGTCGTATACCTCGACGACGTTGTGGTTATCGCCTGAAATTTCGACGAACACCTCGCAAGGTTAGAGACTGTACTCGAGGCTATTCGCATGTCGGGGTCAACGCTGAAGCCTAAGAAGTGCCGCTTCGCTTACGAGGAACTGAAGTTTTTTGGGACACCTCGTCAACGCCGCAGGAGTCATGCCTGATCCGGCGAAAACATCAGCCATAGCGAACCTCTCCAGACCAAAAAACTCAAAGGCCGTGCGAAGATTTCTCGGAATGTGCACATACTACCTGCGCTTCGTCGCAAACTTCGCACGCATTGCAGAGCCAATCACGCTTCTTAAAAAAATAGCACCCCTTCTGCCTGGGAAAAGGCCGAAGAAAACGCATTGTGCGAGCTGCAACAACGCCTGTAAACCCTTCCGTGCTGGCTTGTTTCGACGAAAACGCCGAATCAAAAATGCACACCGACGCCAGTGATATAGGCTTGAGAGCTGTTTTTGTCCAAAAGCAAAGCGGTTGCGAAAAAGTAATCGCCTTTGCCAGCTGTGGTCTGTCGAAGGAGAAGAAATATTACTCAGCCTCTGAAAAAGACTGCCTCGCAAATTAATGGGTCATTTCAAACTTTCGTACATACGTGTATGGTAGACAATTCAAGGTGGTGATAGACCACCGTGCGCTGTGTTGGCTCACCAATTTGACGGACCCCTCGGGACGTCTTGGGCGGTGGGTGTGCGCCTGCAAGAGTTCGAAGTTACAATCGTCTACAAATCCAGCAGGAAACACTCCGACGCCGACTGCCTGACCCCTGCCCATGTCGACCCACCACCACAATACTCCGATGAAGACGGCGCGTTCTTCGGAGTCATTGCTTTGAGCCAGCTAGCCGCCCAGCACCGTTCCGACGCCAATTTGCGCGTCATGATAGACTATTTCAAAGGACGCAATGTCGCCGTGCCTAGGGCGTTCAAGCGGAACTTACCAGCATTCACCCTCAAAAACTCCGTCCTCGTTAAGAAGAATTTCAGCCCCAGAAGGAGAATGAATTATCTAGTTGCCGTCCCCGCAGACCTCAGTGACGAAATTTTTGAAGCGTGCCACGATGAACCGTCTTCAGGATATCTCGGAACAGCTCGCAGTATAGCAAAAATCAAGTCGAAGAACTTCTGGCCCGCCTTACATCCGACGTCACCCACTACGTTCCGAGTTATCGTGACTGCAAGTGACGAAAAACGCCGAAGGCAAGACTCGCAGGACTTCTGCAACCGATCGCCATCCTGTTGAGGTACTTTCAATAGATTAGAATGGAGCTTCAAGGCTCGTTCCGTACGTCACAATCACAGAACAAGTGGATTGTTGTAGCGACAGACTACTTAACGCGTTACGCACACACTACCGCTCTTCCCATGAGGACTGCACAAAAAGTCGCCAAGTTCTTCATTAACCAAGTTGTGCTCCGACATGGAGCCCCTGAAGTCCCTATCACTGACTGCAGAACGCCATTCACTGCGGAGCATATGCAAGTAATCTTACGCTACAGCAACACGGATCACCGAAGAACGACGACGTACCACCTCCAAACGAACCGACTAACAGAACGTCTGAACCAGACGATCCCGTATATGCTGCCAATGTACGTCGATGTTGACCATAAGACTTGGGACGAAGTGCTTCTGTATGTCACGTTTGCGAACAACACGGCTCTCCAGGAAACTACGCAGATGACGCCGTTCGACCTTGTCTACGCAAGACTGCCGACTACGATACTTGACGCGATTCTTCATTATATAGAAGACGACGACCTCAACCCCCACGTCCAAGGATACCTTCAGCATTCGGAGGACTCCCTCCAGCTCGCTCGAGTTCGTAAAACGGACTGGCAGCTGGTGGATGCCGTCGCTACAACCTCCGACGCCGAGTCGTCGAGTGCCACCAAGTGGATCGTGTTTGGGTTTGAAATGCCATCCGACGATGCGAAATAAGTGAGAAGCTTCTGCGACGGTATTTCGGACCCTACCAGATTGTACGACGTGTCGGCCAACTTACCTACCAGGTGATCCCCAGTGGTGATTCCGGAAGATCAAGACGACGCACGCGGCCCGACGTTGTCCACGTGGTTCACTTGAAACCTTACTATTCAAGATGACGGCCTTTTTTGTTGTTATTGTTTGGACTCTCTTTTATTTTAGCATTTGGTCGATGCACCCATAGAAGGGGGTAATGCCGCGAACCATGAAAAGTTTATTGTTTCTTTTTGCTGTCCGACTATGCCCGGCTGTGGTATCTGCGTCCCAAGCGAAGCGCGTTTTTTATTCTTTATTTTTATGCTGTACGGGCTATCACATTCAGATAAGCAGACTGTATCGCCCTAAATTCACTAGCCCAGAATGATCTTCTTTGATCTACAGTGTTCTGGATGTAAATCGATTTTTCCAAAAACTCTCGCGCCATGAGATAAAAGCCCGCAGTGGAGACTCCATGGCATTTGAATCGCCGACACCAGTTTAGTAGGTACCTTTGTTGATTGCTGTATGCCGCCTTGTGTTCTTTGAGTTCTTAGGGGAGTTGTCGTCTTCGGCAACGTGACTATATGTTTAAGTTCACTCTTCTTTTCACACGAAAGGGTTGTATTCCTGGGTACACCAAGATTTCAATAACATCACATCGGCCACGGCGATGACGCCAGGACCAAGAACACAGGATAAACGCCAGCAACCGATTCATTTACGTGGCAGGTGCTGCAGTCTGCGAGAGGTGAAGCGAGGTAGTGCCTCATGACGCACACCAGCGACGACAGTTGGCGTAAGCGTCCTCGTAGCGATGCCGACGGGAAAATGGTCCGCACACCGACTGATTTGATGAGAGGAGAAACGTCAGCAGTAAGCGGAACACGTTCACGTTCATTTATCAAACTTCAAACGCTACGTTACCTCTCACGATCCACCAGCTTAACTCGGCGCAACGCAACCACCTGCCGTACACGCCACGGAGCAGGAGCGAAGTGGTCGCACTTTTCCTAAATCGACCCACTAAAAGGACTGCAGTGAACTAGCAGGACGTCGCTCTCCAAGCACACGGAGAAGACATCCGCCATACCACCAATGCTGCCACTTTTGCTGCAGATTTTGCTGCACATTTCACTTTCGTGCTTTTCCTATTCCTATCAGAGAGGAATCAACCGCAGTTTTTTTTTCAATGGAAGCAGAGTCATGGTTTCCAGAAAAAGTTTATTTTATTTTGTTACACGGGTGATTACTTTATCTTTATGGATTTAACTCGATGTGTTTTCTTAAGAAGCGTTTTTCGGCCCAGTGCCTGTAAGTAGGTTACAGCTAAACGGTAGCTTCACTTCTTTGTAATATTTTTTTGGCATGAAGTGTGCTTTCTTAGCTTATTACGCGGCGAAGGACACCATCACATATTTCGTGTAAAAAACTACCCAGTAGATAATAAGCACATCGCTGGACGAAAGCCTCCGATGGCTGTCAAACGAATCACACGAATTGCACCGCACAACAAAGGCAACCATGCAATAGAATAAAATACGGCCTAACGGCCCACATGGTTTCACTGCAAGCACGTTTTTCCAAACACCACTTTCGAGACCTTGGTTCTCGCCTCGCAATATTGAAAAGTAAGAAAACTATGTTGTGACAACACACGGCCCAACCCTGCTTACCAAGAAACCGACATCCATATTTACCCGCAGAACACATACCGCCACTTTCACTATAGCCGGCCGAGGCATCACGAAATACCTAAAATTGTTGCCAATCACAAATTACCCAAGAGAATATTTTGTATTTTTACGTACTATATAAACGGAAACAACGGCGAATGCTTCTATACCATCCCATGTTTTCGACGTTAAATTTGTGATACAGCCATGTGCCGTATGTTTTCACTTTGTAATCGTCGGTCTCGTGCCCCGGAATCAGCTTACTACTGCGTGATCCGAAAAAAAGTTACTTTCTTATTACGCTCAGTTTTCCCATTCCTCTTCTCTTTTCTCTATCCCCATCTATAAGTACAACTTCGGAACGGTTAAATGCGGTTAAAGCCAACCTTTACCTCGCGGGGAAACACTTGGGCGAAGTGAGCACAACAATGAGCAGATACTCCTACCGATTTACGTCTCCTCTGCCGATTCAGTCTGACTCCCATTGACGAGGGCAAAAAGACGACTGATAAATAGTACACCATATGGCCTTTGCATTTTTGAACTTATGAAACCCAAGGCAATATCAGAAATTTCCCACAGTAGAGCTTGATACCATTGTACTTTTTAATGCCTACAGTGATACCACTACTTACATGACAACTCATCAATACTAATTGATGGCAACTAATGCGAAATTCAAGCCTATCTGAAAGCGTAATATGAAGAAAACGCTTAGCCTCAAAAAGGATGAAATTTTTGGAATAGCGAGGGGGTGTTACCTACCTGAGTTGAACATCGGCCGTCATAAAAATGATTCTAGTTTAAAACGCACAAAAGTTTCGCAATATTCACAAATAAATGAGCACAACGCTTACGATTACCTAAACAACCAGTTTAATTTTGCCACATTTTGGTGAAATAAACATGGATGGTGGCACCATGTGACCAATACAGCAGGAACAACGATTATCATCACGTTTTTGAAATTATATTAGCCTTTCAAGGTCCCGAGTTTTCAAGAGGACCTGCCTTACTAGAAAATATATCGAAACCCGTTCATGATGTGATGTATGAGTTCTGTTACAATTCTTCGCTCCGCTACCTTGTGCACGCGTGTTGCAAGCTTTTTTTACAGCGGGACTGGCAGGCTTTCGCAAATCAGGTTAGACAAGAAGGGTTGTGTTCAGACAGAAGGGGTGGCGGCAGAAAATTTGCCATTTCCTAAGTGGTTAAAGACAATCTCTTACCACATCGTGGTTAAGCACAAGCCTGTTTCTACTATTTGGAAAAATATACATTAGCGGCAAATATTATGCCTTTGTAACTCATATTTACCTATCAGTTGACGCCAAAACAATCGTTTCGGCTTCAAAAACAAACGTCAGAACCAAGTACAGTAGAACCTCAGTAAACGAAAATCGGTTAAATGGAATTGCTGCTTAAACGGAAATGTCGGCTGCAAGTTTATTTGGCTTTGTATTCAGCTAACGAAAAAAAAAACTCTCGCTAATTAAAAAGAACATTTTGCATCACCATGTAAACAGAACCAGAAATGGAACTTTCTGTGGCACCCACTCGCACGAGAATCAGCTTTTTACGGTTCCCACTGTTCCTTTATTGTTTCTTTTCTTCCTCCATGTTTTTTAGCCTAGTTTCCTTTAGGGCTCTTCTCGGTAGTGGTCAGCTGTGTAGGCGCAACGAATGCAGCATCGTAGTTCTTGTTCCAGTCGTTCGGTCTTGATTGAAGATGCCGAGGTGACAGGGCTCAGCTCCGGGAGCTTCGTTTGTTGCCATGGTGGTGGTATTCGCGCTTCATTACTACGTTGTCGTCTTCTAACATCGGTGGCTAGTAAGCGCTCGTGAATTTGAGGCTTCTAACCCCCAGAAATATGCAGTTGGAAGGACTCAAATAACAAGAATTGCTGCATTTTCTTGTGCACTTTGACTCATTGTTGTCAAATCAACTTTCTGAATGCTGTGCCTAAAGCTCTTGTTGTTTTCCTGCTTTGTGAATAATTATCAGTTACATTCACCTTCTAGGGCTTAGAGTTCTATGATATGGTATTAAGAGCGTGTCGCACAGAAAGTTTCACTTTCACATATCTATTTCACGAAACGTAACTCCTATTAAGCGGAACAAATTTGTTTTGTCTCTTGAAGTTCCGTTCACCGAGAGTCTAATTTACCTGCCAAATTCCTACCCACACGTGCCCATTTGCATTTTGCCTTCCAGGATTCCTTCTGCATCGCCTAGAGCACAAAGGGGTCTCCCTGAGAATATCTTCTTTACGTCCAATGCCTAGCGTTGCTTGGAGAGAACCCGCTGTCAAAAACTGGCGCTGCTTGCAATGGAGCAGCAGGACACCAAGCTCTACGGAACAGTTTTGAATGGCACTGTAAACAAAGGCCAATAAAACGTGCCCATTTTTTACACAGAATCACTCATTTTGTCGTCGCTTTCAAATGGGGCAACCCTGCATGGCAAATCTTCTGGTAGCGGGTACCCCCCGGCGCAAACCTCAACTTCTTCATCAGCTGGCAGAGTGGCCGTCTCCATCCGCGAATTATGAACTAATAGCTTGATGAATTCGGGTCATCGCCTTCTGCGCGGCGGTTGATCACGCGGCAGTGGCTACAATACGATGATAATGAAGGCGGGAGCACTTCACGTGGCCTGAGCCCACGCGCACTTCTGAAAGTGGCCGGGCCGTACACGCGAGGCACGCGCTCACTTGCGCTTCGTATTTCTTTTGCTAAAGCCACTCAGCGATGGGCATGCCCTGTGTCCTTCTCCGGAGATGCTGGGCAGTCGCGCGAGGCTGACACTTACGTGCGCGCTGGGTTGTCTGTCTCTGAGGGACGAATTTGGGCTGGATTTATTATCTCCGCATTAAAGACTCTTAGCGAACCTCAGCCAGTTAGACCCTATGCACTACGACTACAGTAATAACAAAACACGACCATGCGGGACTGATACCCCAAAGTTAGTTTTTACGTAGTTACCAAGTGTTCTATGAATACATGGTTCGCATCAACCGGGCAGAAATGTGCATAGAAGACGCTTTCTTTAAAAATTAGTTCCTAAATCTTTGCAACTTTTCAGGCCTTTCTTCAGACACGTTTCTCTGTTGTTTGCAAACCATGTTTATCTTGTTGCTCAAAATTGGATTTAGCAAAAATGTTTGTCTCCAGTCAGTCATGAATATTGGAGGTCAGTCGATTCGCCCGGAGGTGACCATAACCACTTGTATTTGGCAGCTAACCGGTTTCTCACAAGTTTTAACAAAACCGGGGACTTAGCCGTGGTCGCCTCCCTGTCTTAAGTTTTTTAATGACAAATACGTTGCTGACCGAATCGCAAAGATGAACAGAAGTAATGTGTTTTGTTGGCTGCACCTTAGGCTTGTCATTGTAATGAACTGTCGGAAACATATAGAAGACATTATGCTGGTGAAATAATTTCTGACATATCTATTCAAGCAAGATGTTAGAGATTGAGGTTCACTTTTCTGAACAGGTGTTTTTTTTTTTTTTTTGTTTAATTGAAGCACAAGTTTACAGGATGCGTGTTTCAATTCGCAACATTAAGTTCCGCGACGCAGTCTGGCAACACTAGCCAAAACAATCAATATGGCGTCGCAAAACAGGTCTTCCGTTCCAGTGGCGCTTGCTGTCGTACTAAGAGTCTTAATGCAGTGTTTATTTGCGTTGCTTTTGGCGAGGAAGAGCGCATAATTTCAGCCGACAACCTTATCTTGGTCGGGCCGTGAGTGAACGAAGCGAAGCCAACAGCCGAGATAGTCGCTGTGTGCATCCAAACGTCCGATGTAACCGAGGAACCACATCGCGTTTGGCTCGCGATAGGCTGCCTCTTCAGCAAGCCAAAATCATGGAAGGGAAATGCGCGTGCGCACAAGGGCTGTCACAGAAGCGCAAGCACGTTGCTGCGGCTGTCATGCAGTGCTTCCGGTAAGTCATGGAGTTTTAACTACCCCTGTTTGGGCTGTGATAGAGCTCGCGTAGCCTTTATGAATATTCATCTGGTGTGAGCGCCAACTGCCAAAAAAACATAAGTCGGAAGAAAGAGCGCAATAAGAACACTTTCCGTGTTTGGTACGTTAGCAAAGCACTCTCGTATGACAAGATTAGATGAAAGCGCATTCTTACAAAATGCGCAACGCGTGTTCTTTTGCACCTTTGCAGATTTGTAGATTGTGCACTTCATTGTGTGCTGTCAAACTGCGTCAGTTATGTAGTGGGCTCCGTAGCCCTCGCTCAGCTGTATTTCATATTGTGGCGAAAACCGAAACACTGATTTTCGAGGTATGAACGTTTAGCATGCCAATTTCTGTAATATAGACATGAAGAAGTGTCGGTGCCTCTATTACCAGCGACGAAATGAACGACAGCCTTCTATGTCATATTTCTTAAGTAATGACATGAGTAAGCTTGGTACATGATGTGTAACTCTGTGTAGTTCAGCAATTCCGCCCAGTTTTATTACTTTGCTCATGGTTTTGATATCTGTCTTAGGTTTGTTCAACATCACCTTTTTAATTTATGTCGCAATATGGTCTCTTTGAATAATTTAAAACAAATAGGTTGTCGCTTTACATTTGTGTTGCATAAAATGTAAAATCAGTCAGTTTTATTCTGGTGTTGTTATCTAAGTACAGTTGACTTTCATTACTTCTACGTCTTGCATCAGAAGCCACACATGAGGGTCGCCTCACATATTCATATTTTGCTATAGAATAAAAACCGTTTCTATTCTTAACCCGTTTTATTGGGGAATGTTCCCGCTTCATGGCAGGTAAGCCCCTTTCTCACCTATGCAAGTTGTGCAACAGAGCTAAAAGTAGATATCCTGAGAAACATAACTGAGAGAGTCGAGCAACCACCTTGCTTGGGACATTGCGCTGTATGGTGTTAAATTGACTTCTGTTTTTTTTTGGTATTCGGTCATACTCTTAGGCTGTACCAGCGTTTGAAAACTGGTGCCTTTGCTGAGGACCTTATGCACAATTCAGTTCCGAAAAGTAAGTGACCTGTCTCCTGCAAAAAATGAAACATTGAGTTACCTCGCTTTATTTCACCAGAGCTTGCATTCCTGGATGTGTGCAGGGGCTGAGTAAACAGAAGTTGAGTGGAGCTATTCAAGACTATGTATTTTCTCTAAATGTGCAGGAACACCTAAATACAACCTGTTCTGTAATATTCAGTGTTTCTGCTGTTGGTCAGGCTTTGGGCTGCACCGTCACAGGCTGTTCATGGGTAACTCCCTGTAAACTCTCATATAGGCTGTAACCAGACACTGGTGACTGGTCAGAGAAATCCTGTGAAGAATTAACGTTCGAACCATCTAGGGTGTAAGCAAGTGATCATACTCGTCAGTGTTCACACGAGCTTGCGACGCCAGTTCTGCAACAGCAGTACCTGTAGCTTGCCTTTGAGTAGTGAACCGGGGCTCTTGTGCGCATATTGAAAAAAAAAGAAAAAAAGGAAAAGAAAGGGGCCGTGGCAGCTGAGGAATAATGTTTTCTTAACGAAACTAGCACACCCAAGCTTTACACTTTACTTTGACCATAAAAATGACATACACCTTCCAGTATTCTAAAGATTCAGGACTCCTCAACTTGCTGCAATTTTGGTCGATGGGGAATTTGCATTCGCAACACAAGAGTAATGGTTCCGTGGAGTGGATTTCAAATTATCTGTGTAGTGCATCTATTTATAACGTGGTGAGTGCTTTGGGACACATTTTAAAGAGAAACCAAATATTAATAGTCTCACAGTGACCCGATGTATGGTAACGAGAAAACGGGAAGATTGGAAGCACTGATCAGGCTTTAACAGAATCTGCAAGGCTTATTTGTGGCCGCGCAATGTTGTAGCAATGGGCTTTGTTAGATGGATGAATCGCCGGCATTATTTGACCCTGTCTGAATTCTCGTTACCCTTAATTGAAAAGAGCAAGTGCAATTCGCTCATTTTGTCTTTTGAAAACTTTTGTGGTGCAATGGGATAGACATTATATTCATGACGCTAGAGGCCCATGTTCGATGTCGACTGAGGGAAGTGACTTTCTTTTCCGAGCCTCTGTTTAGGTGCGTGACGCCTTCATACCGTACCAGCTATAAAAACAAGCCGGTCCTGTAGAGTGCTCCACACTTAAAACGACCGGACAGAAGGTCTATGGTAAACGATTTTCTACAACGAATCATGTCATATCTACAAAGAATGTTGTTGAAATGGCTGGCAAGTAAAGAAAGGTGGATAAGCGCTTCTCTTGTAATTTTTGGGCCAACCTTCGTTAGAAAATTATGTGAGGGTCTTCTTTTCTCAGCTTATCGGAGTTATCACGATAAGTCTGTATGTTACATTATATTACGGGTTAAACTTGGCCGAACAGATAAAAAGTGGTTCTGGCTGCTACAAAATTTTGGGTTTTGAATTTAAATTCCTATTCTTCTCAGCAGCAAACGTTAGTGCCCACCCACGAGCTTTTGCTAATACCCTGGTAAAGCTATGAATTTTCCGCGTATGTCCCGCCTGTATTAGGACATATGTGTCTGAGTAAATATTTATGGTGTCGGGTATATTTCACTAGAAATAGAAACAGCAATGCATTAAAAACATGATGTCGCTGCCTAAAACTCAATGTAACACACGTGGAATATTTGTAATGTAACACACGGGAACTTTGAGGCCTGAACAATCATGTGCCCCCGAATATTACCCACCTATTTGAACGTGTATGTTTTCCGTGCCCCCTATTCCTGTGCTCATTTTAAAGCCTCAAGGTTAGTGCGGACTCAAAAAGATTTTGCCCCCAGTGAAAAAATCATATTCCCTCAACAGTATCTTAACAGACGTTACTGTTAGTCATATCACCATTGTGTCATTGCCTAAATTTCTTACCTTTGTTGGCTCTTCACTCTGAATTGTTGGCTGGAGGCTCGAAGATGCCAAAGACTTAGTCTACAGAAAGGTGCCCACTCTTGTGGTGCCTTTGCATGCAACCCTTGCTGTTAGGCGTGGTGACTAACCTGTGACCCAAGAGGGAGAAATTTAGTCTCCAAACCTTCTCGCTCCTGGAAATTTTACGTTTCCAAAAGGCTCGATTATGCTCGAAATAGCAAAGCGGGGAACCCTGATTCTATCACGACAAAGGGCAGCGGTGATCTCTTCCAAGCATTTTTCATGGTGAGTGACGCCAAATTACTTGTTAGGCGCTACTATTGTCTCTAGATGCCGTCAATTATGAGCTACGGTGACCAGCCGTTCCAGTAGAAATAAAAAAAGGCAGCTCAAACGATGCGTTACACACTACTGGTAGCAGGATTGGCATTGGCGCCCACTTAAATTTTAAGTTAGTTTTCCATTCCCCCAGAGCTGCGCGATCTAGTAGAACCAGGCATAGGAAACAACGTTGTTATTATAGCATCGAACATCATCATCTGCCTCTAGTTGCGCGTGTATGGAAAGACACGGCTTCGAAGAGAAAAATTGTTGTTTCTGGAGCTCTCTCCTCCGCTTCAAGGTTCGTGTTACCGTATTTACTCTCCAGATTTTTTATGAGAACAAGCCGCCCCTTACGTACATGTGTCAAAAAAGTTCCACCTTCTATTTCCCCAGGCACAAAGAAAGCATGTGCCGCTAAGATGAAGAACGGAAACTGTGCAATATATCGTTTCGGTATTTATTTCGTAAAACCAGCCTACTCCTATCTCATTACAACACGAACGGAACCAAGAAAGAGCCATTACCATTTGCCACTCTGTCTGTTCAGCAGCAGCGTACGGCGCATCCCTTTCAGGGGTCATCGACAGGTTAATATTTGAGACAGCATTTACATGGGAGGTTTAAAGAACTCCACTGTCATTGTAAAAATTCCTCCCAGAGTCCTGGGTAAACACTAAGGTTAAACAAGTATAGAAATCTGTGCTTAAGAATCTTAAAATATCAGGCTCAAAATTATGGCTAGTGCACATTTCGACGATACTGAATGTGCTCTCACTCCAGAGAACCAAAACTAATGTTCATTTATAAGCTATATTTTATTGCACGCAGTCAGAACTGTCCAAACATTGAATATGAAAGGTCAGGTATACTAGGTTTTTATCAAGGAAAATGTCAGTAAGCGACTCCTTTGCATAATAACCTCCCCAAGGATGTTATTAATTGCAAATTGTTTGCAGTGCTAACGAAATATTACCAGGCTATAAAATTTGCTTTGTGTTAGTTGACATGACAAAGCTCTAGCAGGGGCATCGAGTGCATAATCCCGTTTTTGATAATAGAACCTGGGTTATGCACATTAATTTTTCTAAATATGTTTGTTTTTTTAATACAAGATGCGACTAAGGGCTTTCAGTCCAATACAACTACCAAGAGGGGTCTAAAAGTGCTGTCTACAGCTAGTCTAAACAAGCAAGACCAACAAAAGTTACTTGTTTACTGCACACACAAATGCGTGAGAACAACACATGTTGCTCCTGGCTTACAGAGCGTGCGTATAATGGGTTCATAATACATGAAGAGTGTACACTTTGCAATCTATGGCCCTAAATTGAAATTCGCTTACACGAAATTGAAATATTACGCGCCTCATTGTAATGTTCGGCGCAGTCTACGCGAAATGGGAACCCGTTCTTTTTCACAGGCGCAACATCGTACCTGCACTAGCAATGTAGGGCGGAAGCACTGGGAAATAGGGCAGAATTTTTCTGTACCGTAACCGAAAGTGCCACCCTACCCTAAATATTCAAAGAGTGGCGTGGCCTAGATAATAAAAATCCGAGATAAATGTTCAACGTTTCTCCTCCCATAACTCTTGACCTATCAGTACTCTGTCTATGGAACCCTTCATTGGTTGTAGAAAGGCGACAGTATATAATTGGGATGCCCATTGTCGTTCGTTGAACGCTGATCATTAGCGGCGATCAGCTACACCAATCCCCACCCTTCTAATACTACTCAAATATTCGCACACCACCCCCGCCAGGATGCACGAACCTATCCCGCGGTCTTTCTATTTGAAAGTGTTTCGCAATTTGTTTTCTGAAGAGTAAAGTGAACATAAGAACGTCAACGAAGAGGTCATACGAAGTTCTGTACTTATTATGGTTGGCTCAGTTTTATGTTATCCTGAATTTTTGCTTTTGAGCTCCAAGAAAGAACTTTAAGGGAGAAAGGCTTGGTTAGTGGCGTCACCTCGCACACTCCGATGGGGTTGCGTACTAATGGACATCAGAGCGCTTGGCCAGATTATCAAATAAAGTGTGCAGAGGAACTGTTGTTAGGCGCAGAGAATCTTTAGGATAATTTTGCGGCGTGTGACAGGATCGGCTACTGAAGTGGGCAAGTGCTAATTTGACGTGGGCAATCTGGGGCATGGCGTTACCTCTGGTTAGTCTATGCATCTGAAAAATTGATTCTCATGTGTGAGAGTCTAGTACGGGGAATCAGACGGCATGACGGCTCGCGCCTAAATGGCTGCGGAAGAGTTTATATGAGCTACAGCTTCATCAAAGCTGGAATATTGTTTTAGACAACATTGCGTATTTTTTTGTGTGTGCGCAACCTATACAAAGAAGGCATAAAACATATTGTGGAGTAGGAGAACATTTATGGGAAGGCATCAAGCCTAGCAATAGTACTAATGAGAGGTGAACTTTTATATAAGGTGAGGCGTGTACGCCGAGAGCCATTACGAGCCACGCATACCTGCATTTTTTAGCAGGACATAGCTACACGAAAGCCTCGACAGCCGCAAAGGTCAGAGTGGCACACGTGGCGCAAGAGTGGCACACGTCTTACGTCTTCTGCCAGGTGTGCTCTTGCGCCGCCTTTCCGAACTAGTGGCTCAATGAGAAGCATCTTGTTTTTGTTACTTTGGCATTACTGCAGAGTTTCGAGTTAGGTGGGTGCTTGGTCTACTGCCGCGATAAAATTTTAGGTGGTGGGTAAATATTTATTTATTTATACTGTAAGTCTTGGACAGGCTCACACAGGAAGTGGGCTCAATCGATCAATCAATCAATCTGTTTATTTGGCATCTACACACTTACAGATGCCGGGAGCACGGACAAAAAGCCAATAAAGTGGCTTGACGGGGTCCGTGCCCCTTAATGTACAGGTCATGTAAAAGTGCACATTCAAATTGTAGTACAAGCTGTGCATGCATAAAATTCGCGTTTATACAATAAAATCAGCTAGCAACAACGCCACAGCACCACCGCATTTAGCGGCATAAAACGCAAACACAAATACACCCGCCCAATATTACACTAATACTGACAACCTGCAGGGTAGAAAAACAAAATGATAAGACATGACACCTAAGGAATCGAAAAATACTGACATCACGTAGTTCGAAATACAGAAAAATACAGACAAATATGTAGGAAGACCGAAAGGGAACAAAAATTACAAATCACAGGTTATATTCCGAGTTTAGCAACGTAGGCAAAGTATAACACAGCAGCTGTTTGCCATAATTTGTTCTCGGGATGGGAACAAGCCATGGTTCTGCATGACGTGTATTATGGCTGTGACTGAGGGGTGTTAAGTTTGCAATATGTAAAAAAGAAGAACTGCATCTTTTTCTTTCTTTGTGATACCGTTTAGTTAGTGTTTCATTATATAAATGCGTAACGGGACTGATATTCATAGTTTCAAAGAGTGTTCCTGTGTGCGCATCATACGTCGAGTTCGCTACTGCTCGCACAACTTTCTTCTGTATTAAATGGAGTTTGCTAATGTTGGCATTTGTTGTGTTGCCCCACACAAGTAAGCAGTAATTGAGGTGGGAGAAAAAAAGAGAGTTGTAAATCAAAAGCTTGATTTTTTGGGGTAAGAAAAAACGCATCTTGGTAAGAATCCCAGCAGAACGCGAAAGTTTACCTACCACATTTTCAACGTGTTTGTTCCAGGTCATGGTCTCTTCAAAGTAAACACCGAGACTTTTAAAGTGGGACACAGTACTCACAGCAGATGCTCCGATGTGCAGGTAACCAGCAATATAGGCTTGCGAATTTTGTCGCCTAAATAGCACGGCTTTAGTTTTTGTGGTGTTAATTTGTAACGCATTGATTGTGCTCCAGGCGTTCAGCGTTGCCAGCACATCATGCAACAATCGTGTAGGTTCCTTTGCCGTAAAGAATAATGTAGTGTCATCCGCGTAAATAACGAATTTTGCAGAGGTGGAAATATTCACAATGTCATTTATGTAGAGTATGAAGAGTAATGGCCCAAGGATGCTTCCTTGGGGTACTCCTGAATTTTGAGGTTTACTAGCAGATATTTTATTATCAATAACAACAATCTGGCTCCGAAACTGCAGATAGCTTCGTAGCAGATCTAACAATACACCCCTGAAAACATAATATTCAAGTTTTGTGAGCAGAGTTACACGGTTAATCCGGTCGAAAGCTTTTGAAAAGTCTACGAACACCGCTAGCGTTAGCAGCTTATTTTCAAACGACGTTAAAATTAACTCTTTTTGTGCCAGTAGCGCTGATTCCGTCGAAGACCCTTTCTTAAAACCAAATTGGGAATCGGTAATTACACTATGTTTTTCGCAGAATGTGGTCATTCTTCCTGTGATTATTTTTTCAAGGCCTTTAGAAAACACGGGTAGGACGGATATGGGCCTGTAATTAGATAACTCGTTTTTAGCGCCGCCTTTAAATATCACGCTAACTTTAGCCATTTTCATACGGTCTGGAAAAACGCCGTTTAAAAGTGCAAGATTGTACACATGTGCAAGGGCAGGGCTGATTATGTCAAGCGTGTACTTCACGGGTCGTATTTGCATGTCATCGTAATCACATGACCTGCTATTGCGCAACGTACAAAAAACGGAACAGATTTCAGCGCTACTTGTAGGTGTTAAGAATGCACTTTTGCAATTTCTAGCTGCCATATATTCGACGATATGAGGGTTATGAGTATTGTTTACAATGTTGACAAAGTAATTAATAAACTCATCCGCTAGCTGCGTTCCACAGGTTGGTTTACCATTTAGCATTAGTTCTGTGCTTCACGTCAATTCTTTTTCCCTGCCAAGTAGGGAGTTTAGTTTTTACCATAAAACATCCGTTCGTTTCATTGCCTCCTCGTTAAAGATGTTGAAAAGGTAGTTTCGTTTAGCCTGTCTAAGACAGTTTGTGACCTTATTTCGGAAAGCCTTAAATGCCACAAGATCAGCGGGGCTCCTAGTTTTTAGGAAACGCCTATAACGAGAATCTTTCTCTCTTATAAGATGCAAGGATTCGGGCGTAATCCATGGCTTTCTTGATTTTCTGGTGCGCAAACGCTTGCGTGGGAAGTGTTTTTTATAGACCGATATAAATTGTGTCAGAAAGGCTTCGTAGGCAATATCCGGATCGTTTGCCGCATATACATCCTGCCAGGTTATCGTAGCTAGTTCGTTACGAAAAAGGTCTAAAGTAACTGCATTGATATCTTGGAATGTTGGGCCGGGGCTTCGTAGAGGGTGTTTCGTTTCAGTAGTGTCTGTCATCAGAAAGATAGGTAAATGGTCACTGATATTTATACCAATGGTACCAGACTCAATATTGGGGTCCTCAACGTTTGTAACCAAAACATCAATTAGTGATGCAGAATCGGGTTGAATACGAGTAGGCACAGTGACAGTGTTTACAAATGCATTCGATGTCAATATTGTTGCAAATTCACGCTGTGCTGATGTCGGAGCTAACATATTGATATTTATATCACCACCCAAAACAAGTTTTAGACGGTTTTCGTTTATCCACCCTAAAAACGCATCGATAAATGATAGGAAGGCACACATGTTCCCTCCTGGTGGCCGGTATAAAACTGAAAAAAACAAGTTTTCCGCTTAGCATTGTCAGACTCTCAAAGTCATCAGTAATCACACTGAAATCGTCGATGACTTCGCAGCTAAAATTATTTTTTGCCATAAGTAATATGCCTCCCCCTCTTTTAGTCGTGCGGTTTAGGTAGTAAGTATTGTATCCGGTCATTTTAAATATATTCTACGTTTGCTGATACCACGTTTCGGTCAGCATGACGACATCGAATACGAAGTTAAAGCTCAGAAGTAGAGCATGCAGGATATCAGCTTTATTGCAAGCTGACTGAGTATTTACGTGAAAAAAAGATAGGCGATGTTTTTTAGCTAAATATACATTGGTAACGTCACTAGTACTCAGCTGAGAGTAAGCCATCTCGGCTTACGAAATGATTCGATGCGCGCCTGCTTACACATCAGGCTATTGAATTTTCTCTAGGTCCTGCTCGCAGGTTATGCGCAGTGTACGAGATGTGTCTGTCTTGCGGGCAAAGATTTTGCCGTCGTTTGTCCAGGCGTACTTCCAGTTTCGTTCCTTCTTTCGCGCGACAGCTTGCCCGAGCAGTTTTTTTAAGAGTAGGACACAAATGCTCATTGACGAACACCGGTAAGGGTTCAGAGAAACCAAAACTGGACGCGCAGACCCGTTTCGTGTGTGCCTTCTCAATTACAGCGTCTCGCTTTGCACGTGAAGGAAACTGCACAACCACATTCGGGCAACCCTGATCTTTCCTTGGTACACGATGGCACACATCGACGTCAGTTTCAGAGATCCGTTCATCGATAGCATCGCCGAGCATCCTTAGCATAGCTGGGAGATTTTCCTTGTCAACGGCCGGGAGTCCTTTGATCTCAATGTTCCTACTTCGCGAGTACTGCTCAAGGCTGGTCGTACGTTGCTCGGAGGATATTACAACTTCATTCAGCCTTTTGCATTCTGCTGCTAGATGCAAGTTCTCTTTTTTCAGCGCTGTGTTCTCTTTCTCAATTTTCGCGGAGCGCTTAGCCATTGCGTCAAACTGAGTGCTGAAGAAGTCAATAGAATTCTTTAGTTCTTTGAATTCCCTCCTCAATTCTTTCTCCATCTCTGTCCGCATGTCTCTCATTTCCTGCCTCAAGTCCTTCAAGAATTTAGCAATTTCATGGGGCATCTCGTATTGCGACATAATACAACCACAGTTTGGCAGCAGCGGAACAAAATGCAATACGCCAGGCGGAAAAAACACGACACAAACCTGTGTTTCAAAAGCGTGGCGATTAGGGCAGTGTACTGCGGTGGCCGCTGCTGCCAAATGAACCCCGGAAGATCACCGCAGATGCTTTTACGGTGAGGGTCCCGCCGGTCATCGATGCGCAGATTCTTCTGCGCAGGCGTCACCTCGCTGGCAACGTCAGCATAATGCCCATTACA
Organism: Haemaphysalis longicornis; assembly: GCF_048455015.1. Taxonomy (NCBI): domain Eukaryota; kingdom Metazoa; phylum Arthropoda; class Arachnida; order Ixodida; family Ixodidae; genus Haemaphysalis; species Haemaphysalis longicornis. The sequence continues at coordinate 87,860,517 of NW_027526445.1, forward strand.
CACTTTGGTACAAAAAGCAAACACTGGACGATAACGAGAACACCAACAAACAACCACGCCTTTGCCAAAGAACATAAAAATATAAGAAAACGCAAGAATGCTCTCCGCTTGGTTTTTAGTTTGACAGAAAATACTAAGTGTACCCACAGCAATGATGTTGCAGATGAACGATTCTTTTATAACACACACAATGCCGTAAAACACTTGCAAACGGATTCAATACGGAATAGAGTAAGATAAGGCAGAAAAGAGTTAACACAAACAAGCGCAAAGAAGAGGTAACAACTTACATGGGTATTTTTTTTTAGGTTTGGTACAAAATCAAGATGTAGCAAAAATTATTTGGCGGACGCCTTTACTGTTCTAAAGACAAAGCGAACCACAAGTCAGCGTTCCTAGCGAGCTTTCAAGCGCTGTGGAGTTGACAACATCGGAATATAATCCGTTCCAAGTTCCGATGGCCAACAGAACAAAGAATACTTGAATGTATTTCTACAGCTGCTAAATAGTCTGAAAGGTTTGTCATGATTAGTCCTTGTTGAGTGTGAGCGAGGAGGTTTAGGGTAATCACTTTGTTTATGGTTATAGCTTCCTGATAGAAAAGATAGTTGAACTTCATAGCGGGACAGTGCGACGTGAGGAAAATTTCGGAATGCGCGGTACCATGCGCAACGAAGGTACACTGTCGTGTCTGGAGTATGCGATGTAAATAAGACGAAGTGCCTTATTTTGATTTTTGTCTAATTTGCCTACAAGATATTGTTGATGTGGGTCCCATATGAGGTGGCGCTGCCAAGAGTTTTCTACGGATTAAGGACAATTGCCTGAAGGCCTATATGCAGGTATTTTCGATGTGAACATTCCATTTGAATGTATCGGCGAATATTATGCATAAATACTTTATGGAATTTCGTTCGGGACATTGGAGAGCCATTCAACGTGTAGTTAAATCGGAGAGGTGATCTCTTCTGAGTTATGCTCATACAGTCGGTTTTGCTAGTGGTAATTTTCCAATCCCAGGTGTCGCACCAACGGGCTATATTATGGAGGGACGAATTTAGCGTCCCTTGGTCTGCAACATCATGCACACAAGTGTAAATAACACAGTCGTCGGCAAAGAGTCGCACGGTACCTCCATCTTCAACGCAACCAGCAAAATCATTAACATATACAAGAAAAAGTTAAGGGCCCAGAACGGAACCCTGCGGAACAACTAATAAAACATTAGGACCGTCAGATTCCGATTTGTTTAGAGATACGTGCTCAGTGCGATTTGATAGATATGCTGCTGCCAACAATAATATTTGACGAATTATGCCAATAGATTTGAGCTTTTCAATTATTTGTTGTGCGGAACGCGGTCAAAAGATTTCGAGAAATTATTAATATTGCATGAACTTGCACTTTGGCATCTATTGTTGAAGCAATATAATGAGTTAATTCTAGAAGCTTAGTCGCCTTGGACAAACCTTTGCAAAAACCCTGTTCTTTTGAATAAATCAGGTTATCTTATTCCAAAATATTTTATTATTGCTTTATTTCAAATGTGTTCCATAAATGTGTTGCAGTTTAATGTAGCAATATGCAGTTTGTTGCAGCCTTTGTGTATCGGAGTGATTGTTACGCAAAGCCGGACACCATTGTAAAGAATGTAAAATTTGCAATATCAGCGTCTAATTGTGGGCATCACTATCTGTTATTGCTATTATCATTTCCGGGATACAATAATCTCCCATACGTTTTTTTTTCTGGTGCCAGTAAGCATTTCTAACGCTCAGCAGCTTTCTACGTGGTCTGAAGGCAGTCAACGGTGTCTTAAAAGAAATTTACGATGATTTATGGAATTAACGGTTCACCACAGTAATACAATTAGCTATTTTGCTGGGAAATTAACAGAAATATATATTTCTGCCTAGTTAAAAGTGGGATGAGGACACCTTTTGAGAACACCCACAAGCCCTCGATGAGAAAGTATCCTCGCACGGGACAAGATTAATCGGAAATGTATTTCAAATTATGGCAGAGCCTATTATATAACCCAAAACTTTCGCATTCGCGGTTGTCACCTAATTATTCAGTGCCTACAGCCCACAATAGCGAAACTGCGACGATGAGGACAAAACTACGCAGAATAGAGTTAACAAAGTGTGACGTTGATTGGTAAAGTTTGGACTAGGTAGAATTTGGAGGCAGCTTGAGAGTTCTGTTTACTCAAATTACGATCGAGAACGCACCCACAAATTTAACTTTGAAGAAACTGCGTACCGGCAGAGTTGCTTCTGAAATAACACTACTGCCGATTTCAGATGGATCCTAGCTGACCCTGTCAAAATTATTACGAAGCAAACTGGAACAGTGCTGGGTTGGTACAAGATCACTCTGAGCGCTGACAAATCTGAAACCTGTGTCATCTTTTTCAGAGGTTATACATCTCCGCAAGATCTGCGACAAGGTTCAAGTGCACTTTAGGAGCATTGAAGCACTTGAGATGCTACCACTGATGTCATTTTTCGTGATCTAGAAAAGCTTATTTCAGTCGCTGCCTTGAGATACCATTGTGTGCAATTACCAGCGATCGTTTATGAAACGGGGTATGGCCTATTTTGCTACTAGAAACGTTTGTGGAAAAGTAGTGAAATGCACGATAAAAGTGAGAACCTGGTGTCTTCTTTGCAAACACCTCAATGTGTTGAAGTGGGAATGTGGGCAATATTGCAGTCTACAGGTGGAGCACAGAGAGTTGCAAAAGAGCATTATCTGTTTTGCTCATCAGACGATACTGGCGCAACATTTGCAGCCCCTCAAGTACCATTTGCATCCATAAAGTAAGAGTGTTCTTTTATTCTCGTGTACATAAGAGGCAGCTCTTGCATGTTAAAAAATTTTTGGAGAAGTGCAACACAAATCTCTACTAACAAAAGCTAGCCAAGTTTTCGATGACTAACAAAGGGAAACGTCTCCAGACAATGCAAAATGACAACAGTTTGCCAACACTACTTAGGATGACAAGTGTTGTCGTTCTGCCACCGTGCCATTACAAACTGAGCGAATGTTCGCCTGACAGCAAATGTCATGCACCTACGGTCGTGACAACCAGGACAAGATGAATAATTAGGATTGCTGCCAATACTTTGAGGAAGAAACAATGAGACAAACTACACAACGGTAGTGTGGCCACTCAGCGAAGTATTATGCAAAAAGATGTGTCTAAAAAATTAGATGTGAGCCACTTGAGGAAGAAATACTAACACTACGAGTCTTAGGAGGAAAAGATGCGCAAGGGACGTTGCGGTTTGACCAGTTGTATATTGAATGGTATGTCAGTGCCCGTAGAATCGCGAAAAATTGTGTCCGACTGTAATGACTTTAGTCTGAAACGAAACGACGAGAGGTTCAATAAAGTACAAAATTGAGGCATCGACACAAAAGGCATTTCTCAAACGAACGTTACGCTGAAGATTTATTCACTCAGCTTCTTGAGAGACACTTGCACTGCCACATTGCGGAGAGCGAAATAGGAACCCTACGCACCAGCTTCACAGCCATCGAACTGCAGCTGAGCAGGATTCTTCAAACACACCCCAGTAACCCACTGGAGACATCCACGCACAAAAGTATTTGCTTTTAACTGATATGTACAGAAATCCCAACCTGTTTGCAACAAGTTTGTGAGCTAGACATTATCGGCATTCAGCAACAAGGTTCCCCTATGAACCCGTAAAAAGGGACGCAGAGAGGAACTTCCCACTCCTAGAACGGCGGTACAGGATGAGGGAAGATTTGAAGCCGGACGCAGACCTTAATGACACAGTCGCTATATCTAAATAAAATTCTTCAAAAGGTGATAAAAACTTTCCGCCAATGCTTCATGTGTCCAAGCATGCACAGATGCTCTCCGTCAGTACACATTAAACAGCTCTGGAGAATGTGATCTTCTACCAGGGCCAAAAAACTTACAGTACGTCTACTACCTTCTGCATCGATTCATAATATTAGGGGACATTCCCCGACACGTCGCATTGGTTCAATGCGTCGCGTTGCTGCCTGCGCTAGACACCTCAACAACAACCTAGAGGCTAACGCATACCTCCGTTCAAAAACTTTGAACTCCTGCTTTGGTTAAGGCAGTAAAAAGTCGGGTTGAGGACACTTGCAAAAAGACTCACCTAAATCAGACTCCACAAACACGGCAAGGCCGGATTACGATTTCTCTGGTTTGAAACATGACCACAGTAAAAAATGCCAATTGTAGAATTGGGAGCGACTTTGTTCCTCCTGATGGCAACTTACGATGCCGTATTAACTCCTTTCAGAAATAGAATACTGGTTTAGCGCAGGGTTTGATGAAGGACACGATCGAAATATTTACACATACTCAACGCGACAAGCACTCTAGTGCAGCGTTTCGTGAAGTCGTTGAACATAGACGATCGAATTAATGGGGCTCACTCTACACATGAAGCAATGTAAAGTTATCCGCCAATAAGAAAGAATGATAATTGTGCTCTGATGTACATAAGAAAGGGGATTTATCATGACCTTGAAGTGGCACTGCTTTTTAAATCTATAGCTAACCGCAAACCGCATTTTCTGCCCTCTCATGTTTTTTTCAAGTACTTGGATTGCAGTTCAATACAATGTATCATGCTTTCAAAATAATTTATGGTCCCGATTCAAACCTAAGCGGGTGTACGCAAGAAAAAAATGTTTGTCATTGCATTGATAATGTGTTCTACCCACTTGGTTTTCTCAGCCTTCTGTGGTCACTCCGAAAATACTGCTACAGCATCAGCGGAAGCCGCACCTCGATTGGGAAAACGAACAAGCTGAGCGCTTGCGCATTTATGTCATATCGTGTTTTAATGGTTCGAAGGAGTCTAGGCCCTCGATTACATCTAAATGCGATGTTCGTTGGTGTAAATTTACAGCGATGCATAAATCTTACAATTTCGTACAGTTATACGAATGCCTGTGCCCGAAATTGTATCGTCCGCTTGTATCCAAGATATCACAAGCAAACCCACCACTACATTTAACTGGCAAGAGTAGAGTCAGGTTTTCCAAACAACAATTACTTTCAGCTTTCCTTGCTGCATGAATGAAGAGCAAATACATCAAGGGTAACGATGACCTGAACCCCGCACAAGTGAACCTGTGGTCAAACATTAGGATAAGGTTTTGCTGGACACGCAAACAAGCCATTACATGGAACATATACACAAAGGAGAAAGTTAAAAAGATACGAATACCACAACAACCGACCACCAGCGACTATTTCAAGTAAAACAACAATTGCGATACCCTTCTGACGCGAAGAAGTAGGGAACTTGTACAGTAGACGTCATGCTTGCACAGGAATGTTTGGCTACATGAAACATCCGTCTGACCTACCTAAAATAAATACCCATATGTACGGGGTCATCTTTTTGATGCGCATATGAGCTCATTTAACTGAGGTTTCCAGTACAAATATCTGGATGCACTAACATTATCCGCCACAACTAGCTTCTCTATGCTCGCGATTCATAGTGTGGGTCCCCAGGTACCCTAGCAATCTTCGAGTTAAAGATAAACGTGCCGGTTTATTCCCTCCAGATAATGTTAACAATGCGACATCTACTGTATCCGACACGCACACGCCTGCTCCACAGAATAATGTGGCCTTAGAAAAACTCCCTTTACCAACAATTTTATCGCATAGCACCGCTCGTTTGTTTCTTTTCACGACGGTTGAGGCGATCATCACCATCAGTGACATTTCTATGCAAAGACCTAGCAGTAACGCGCCCATCAAGATGAGCTTGCGTGCTCGCCGCAACAAGGTGGGCAGCGTTTCCCCCACCTCTGTCTTCAGATGTGATGACCTCATCTCACCGAACTCCAATCGCAAGGCCAGAGATTCTAACTATGCACGGAGTATATACAGCCAGAAACACTTCTCTACCTGACGAAATTGGCACACTAACTTCTCTTTAAACTCGCCCTGATCCAGGAACGTCCCTCAGGTCGGAACAACATAGTTTGAACTAGCCCCCTAGGTCTCCTCAAAGGATTATTGACGAAAAAACGGTGCACCAGTTATACTTGCCTAAAACCGGCCAATGCCTAACTCCTGGGACAGGGGAAGATAAAGAATTTATTACAATAACAGTACATGAAGAAAATCACCATAGTGATAGGCTAATATTTCGATATCCGTATGTGTGTGCACGAAGTCTACTTTTCAGTCGGTTTTTTCTTCCGAACACTCCGTACCTCGGACTGGTTTAAAGGCCTATCATGCTGTGATTGCGTAAAGGTTTCCGGAAATACATCATCTTGGTTTGGCAAAGGTTCGGGATAGCCTTTCACTGGGTTACCTCGAAACTACCAGCAATAGAAGCTGCCTTTTTCGGCAATTATAGCGTTGTCCGGGCCTCTGCAGCCCTAGATTTATTTTTTTCATACATAATTACTTTTCTACACTTGTGCGGTCGAGCCCTGGTGCACATTTGACAATGCACTGGTCCTCTTAAGATCTTGGCTAAATTACCATTGCACTGATATTTCAAGCACTGACTTCATGACCCGATGTATTCGGTCCCTAATAAACTGAAGAAACCAAGGAACAACCGGTTCATCAATTGTGATTCCTAGTTAAGCTTCACGATCACAATAATCGGCGACGTTCCTTGACGACCGCTTTATTTATGCTGGAGGCGGTCACTTGTCTTCAGGCCGGCATTATGCCTTGACTTTAGCTGTTTCACGAACCTGGTACAGGTACTTAATGAGAAAACTTTTGAGTTTTCTACTAGTCTCCATGTATGTATGACGGTTACCACCTCGTATGGTTATGGCAAGTAGGGCATAGTTCTTGCTAATAAGGTTTTCAAGGGAATGCAGTAATGACGGCATGCCTTGGAAGAAAAATTATACCGGCTGAGGAACCCTCACTTGTGTCGCTATTCCCCATGGCATTTGCATTGTTTAGAAGATGAGCGTTTGTGGATTTATTTTTAGGAACTGTCTCATCCAGCAGTCTAATGTCCCCGACCACAATGTTCATATCTTACTTAATTAATTTATGTGCATGTGCGTGTGTGTTTCTGTGTGGCGCTACACTGTACTTAATTATTCACTGCATTTCGCAACCAGTATTTATAGCTCATTGTCTGTTTCGCCCTTGTTTCACTCTGCAGTTCTAGAGCACCACCAAAACAAGCAGTAGTGCTGTTGGCTGGCACTACCACGTAAATAAAGAAATGAATAAAAGTAAATATAAATAAATAAACAAATAAATATCAATAAATGAATAATTAAATAAATAAATAAATACACAAAAAAATAAATAAAATAAGGTCTTTGGGGCCATTTTGGCCTTAATCGCGCTCCTGTAGTTGCGTGTTTGCTTTGTAACTGAATAAATTCTGGCGCGTACTAAGACTGCTCGAAAATTCCTGTAGTTGCGCCTGTGGGCAGATACGACTCGAGACAAAGAGAAAGCCTCATGCGATTTCCAACGGCGACGTGGTTCAAAAGTTTAAAAAGTATTCATTTATTTCCCGATTTCTGTGTAAAAATATGACATTATTTCCAAAGAACGGAGTTTACATGGGGCCATTCCCACATAAAGTTTATGGTGCTCTAGAAAGAATGCGTTGGCAGCAGCCAGAAACGAAGGCCACCTCGAAGCTGTCTACTATGACCTTAGCACTGAGTTCGATGCACTCTAAGGGTCGCTGTGTTTTGTAAGCCTTTCCGCACCAGCAATCAACAATCCTCTGCTGCCTCCGCTGCATAGCTTCGTTACTATAGTTTAGGGCTACAAGAATTATCACAATATATCAGGATGTAGTCCGCAAGAAGCTTTGTACTGCAAGGCCCCACTTGGAGTTTTTCCGCCGTTGGAAAAGTTTTTCTTCTTCAAATCAGGATTCTTTAATGTTGCCAAAAATATCCGGTAATAAATGAGTAAGAGAAATTATCCTTATTGACTATGCATTTCTGCAGTTTCGTGTTTTGGACTGCTCTAAGAAAATAAATTCATCTTATTCGTGCAAAAAAACAGAGTTCGGCATTGCCTACATTAACGAATGGATATTCTATTTTTTACCCTATAACTGAAGACGCCTTGAATCACGAGGGTTTTGGGAGTTTCAAATGTTGCTTGAGTAGTTGTTCACTTTCTCAGCCCAGACAAATGAGATTGCGAGTGGACTTTTTCAAATGCTGGGCGCCGCCAGAGGTACTAAAATGCATTTTTATATCCAGAGCATGTTCAGTTTTGATTTTGCTCCCCGTCACTCAATATTCTTATGTGTTGGTTGTACGAAAAGAACGGGTCGGTCAAGTGCTGCGGAGATACGTTGAGCTACTGAATACTGCTGACCGGAGGACCATTTTATAATTTTGGTGTACTTTATCACGCCCTTCAACCTTACTCCAACATAAAACGAAGGCTACTTGAAGTGTACACTTATCTTGAAATATATTCCGACGGAGCGTGTGCTATGCATGTTTTATACTGATGGAAGGTAGAGACCGGATAGCTAATTGTGAACAAACAGATACTCGCCCCCATTAAAACATGGCTAATATCGCAGCTAAAGAGAAGACACAAAAGGGAAAACGAACAGACTCTACGCACAGCTGCTTCTTAAACAAACAGAGGCGCCATACGTTTATAATTATATAGAGACATGTGAATAAAAAAGAACATAACACATTCCAAAATTCTTTCTTGACCACATATATCTAAGAATTCAACGTAAGCGATAAACGATATCACAGGCGTTTCCTTTGCACACGCGCAACGACCCTTGTTACGACAAAATTGAAAGTTGGGTGAGTTGGTAGGTATTCATGATGAAATGTAACAGCGCAATAAACGACAAAGGGCCCAAAAGAAATTCAGACGACACGCGCGGATTCACAACAAGTACATAATTGGAAGGGAACGCAAATTTATAGCCATCACGTTCACTCGGTAGTCATGGAAAAAAACAAAAATTGTGAAAACTCCGATAAAACCACGTAAATACCTGGTAACCATGCACAGAGTTTGGTGGGATTTAAAAAACGTTTTCCTCTTCGTACAGTGACAGAGAAGGCTGGCTTGCACACCCTGCTCGCCCCTTCTTGGTATGATAATTCAGTATGTCCTTATGTATGGAAAAAATGTCGTTTTCACCAACACGCAGCATGCAGCCACATGCTCGGTAGTGCGCTGATAAGTTGAAATAGATTGTCTTTGTTAAATTATTCAAATTTTTCCGCAGGCACGTGTTGACATATCTACCCGGTTGCTCAATACACACTTTTCCGCAATAGAGGGTCAACCGGTACACGACGCCGGTACAACAGGGTGCCAACTTGTTATCGTCGTTGATGCTGCAACCTCTTTTTGATTTTGTGGGCTGGTGATTTATCTTACTCTATATGGCCAAACAAACACGGCTATGCCTGAGTAAGGCTAAGAATGCTACATTCACCCCGTATATTCCTGATACGTTTTTCAAGCCATGTGATAAGCCGTGCAGGTAGGGAATGACTGTTCTTTTCTCCTTTTTATCTTCTGTTTCTGGAGATCTGGTTTGCATTTTACCATGTCTGTGAGCCTTTTGCATTATTGTGCATTGTACTCGTGTGGTACCCGGCTGCTTCACGCCTATTAACCTGGGCTTTAAAAGTGACCTCAAATTCATTCACACACAATCTTGTTAAGGCTGGCCGAAGCGTGTTCAGTATTACGCCGTTCTTAATATTTTTGAATGGTAGGATCTCTCGTCTAGGAGTGGCGTTAATGGTCGGGGACTACACCCACAACTTACGTGAACCTCTTTAAATTTTACATTTTGGTAAAAGTATTGTAGGCTGTGCTCCTTGGGAACTTTAACCGTGAATTTAAGCTCCGAACAATCCGCCTTGAAAACGTTTAGAATATAAGCGACTCTCTTGCGATAATCTGTTGCATGTTGCATCATCATACTGCCATCTGGAATAATATTCCACAATCTTGATTGCGTAGCTGCAATCGTAGGTCGCCCTCTCAAATTCGCCACAATCTTCATTCCTAGCTTGAGAAATGGATGTTCGTGAAGGTAGACCGATTTCAAAGGTGTAGCTCACACTTTGACGCCCTTGTCTGCTTCCTGGCACATGCTGTACATCTGGATATCTAGCATGATTTGATGGTCCTCTTCTGACCACAAATTATTTTTTCATGCGCCCCATGCACCTCATATGCTGCGGCGATGACCGGCTGCGTGAGGTATGTGGAAACCACAAGCAGTTCTCCGCAAAAGATGAGATTTTCTATGCCAGAAAGTTCGTCACGTACTTTAAAGAATGGATGAAGATCGGCGGATAAGGATTTGTGCTCAGGCAACTACGATTGCACATAGAGTTTGCTTTTTTGTATTGTGCTATCTTGCAACTGCGTTTCCTCAAACAGTTCTCAGGTAATTTCGAAAACTGATACCACCTCATCTAAAAGCGTTTGTTCTTCCTGGAAAGACGACGTGGGCAAGCGTGAAAGTGCGTCCACCACTTCATTTTGCGACCCCTTGCGGTACTCGACTGTACAGTTGCACCGCAGCAGGCATTCTGCCAATCGCTCTACCATCAACGGGCGCCTTCCTTTCTGTTGAGTTGAAAGCATTACCACTACTGCTTCATTATAAGTGAGCAATGTGAAGTGGTGTCCCCGCAGATACACGTGCGACAGCTCACCCGTCAAAAACACAGGCCTGTTTGTTCCGTTCTCCCAACCAATATTTCTTCTCAGCTGGCGAAAGAACATGAGACGCGAAAGCGACAGTGGGCAGTTTATACCCGTTCAACTGCTATAGGACCACTCCATGCTCGAATTCTGATGCGTCAGACGACACTTGGACTGGGATAAACAGATAATTCGCAGTATAGTGCTGGATGCAAGCACGAGTATGGAATTTCTGAAAGTAGCATTTATCTCGCCAAACCAAACGAATCGCTGCCCCTATCTAAACAGAACATGCATTAGGTCAACAATGTCAGCGAAGTTGGGAATGAACCTAGCATTATATACGACCATTCCTAGCAATGATCGAAGGGTGGTAGAATCAGTGGGCGCTGGTGTGTCTCGGAACAAAGCAACCTTTTCGCTTTACGGCACAATACCGTTTGCGGTTAATGATATGCCATTGTTGTTGCGGTTGCGGATGTTGCAGCGATGGCGTAGAGGTAGAACACCCGCCTCGCGTGCAGAAGGACCGTGGTTTGAATTCCGGTGCCGGACATTTCCCACCGGATTAAAAAAATCCACGTATTGATGGAATTGCACAAAGGCTTGGGGTGCGGCCTGACCCCGGCGACCATTGCCGGTAATGCACTCCCTCACCAGAGCAGGATTGGCCACCCTGGTGTAGTAACGGCCACAACCTCCCATGAATATGCCAATTAACCCTCGGCCCTCAGTCCCCAGCGGCTGCGAATCAACTGACCACGGCGGCGGTCAGACCTGTGACGCAGCAGAGGGTGCTAAGAATGCCTGGATCCGGACAGGCCACCAATAGAATCTGAACCTGGCAACGTTTAACACGCAAACCTTATCTAGCGAAACAAGTCTCCAGGTGTTGTTCGCGGAATTAGAGGGCATTAAATGTGATGTAATAGGGCTTAGCGAGGTTAGGAGGGCAGGCTAAGCCTTTACGGTGCTGAAAAATGGACACATCCTATGTTACCGTAGTCTATAGGACAGAAGAGAACTGGGAGTGGGACTTCTTGTCAGTAAAAGCGTAGCTGGCAACATAGACGAATACTATAGCATTTCCAAAAGGGCAGCAGGTCTTGTAATTAGGCTCAATAAGAGGTACAAGCTCAAGGTGGTGCAGGAATACGCACCCACATCCAGCCACGACGACCAAGTAGTGGAACACTCATATGAAGATGTGGAAATCGCAATGGCTACAGTATACCGTAGTTATGGGGGACTTCAATGCTAAAGTAATCAAGAATCAGGCTGGAGACAAGGCAGTTGGAAACTATAGTCTGGGCTGTAGAAATAGCAGGGGGGACCAACTAGTTGAGCTTGCAGAACCGAATAACCTACGCATAATGAATAACTTCTTCTGTAAACGGGAGAGTCGGAAGTAGACCTGGAGAAGGACCGAATGGGGAGCACAAAAAAATAGACTTCATATTATGCGATAACCCCTGCGTCGTGCAGGATGTGGAAGTGCTCGGAAGGGTAAGGTGTTGTGACCACCGTATTGTAAGATCTTGAATTAGGCTAGATTGCATGAGGGACCGCAACAAGCTAGTACGAAAGAAGCCAATAAATGAGCTAACAGTAAGACGTAAAGTAGAAGGATTCAGGATCGCGCTACACAACCGCTATTCCACCCTTAACGAGAAAGCCAGTGACAACCTTACACGCGTTATCACAGAGTGTGCAGTAGAAGTGGGGGGCACTATGTCTAGACAGGATACTGCTAAACTTTCACAGGAGCCGAAAGATCTAATCAGGAAACGGGAAACAATGAGAATCTCTACCGCAGCTGACAGAATAGAACTAGCCGAGCTCTCGAAGTTAATCAATAAGCGTAAGACAGCTGACATACGGAAGTATAATATGGAGAGGATCGAATACGCTGTAAAGAACGGAGGTAGCCTGAAAGCAGTGAAGAGACGTCTTGGCGTGGAGAAAAATCAGATGTATGCAGCTAAGAATAAGCAAGGCAATGTCATCACAAATAGGGATAAAATAGTCGCAGTGGCCGAGGAGTTCTATTTGAGATCTGTACAGTAGCCGCTACATACAGGATAATGCCGAACGAGACAGTAGTTCAGAGGAGATAGACATCCCACCAGTAAGGACCGAAGAAGTAAGGAAGTCTTTGAAAGAAATGAAAGGGGGCAAAGCACCTGGTGAGGATCAGATAACAGCAGACCTCTGAAGGATGGCGGAGAAATTGTGCTTGAAAAACCGCAATGGTACCGGAATCTTGGAAGAACGCGAACATCATCCTAATCCATAAGAAAGGCGACATGAAGGACTTGAAAAATAACAGGCCGATCAGCGCACTGTCAGTCGTTAACAAGGTATTTACCAAGGTAATCGCTAACCGAATCTCTGCAACCTTATATTTCAGTGAACCTAAAGAACAAGCAGGGTTCCGTAAAGGTTATTCAACAATAGACCATATTCACACGATCAATTAGGCGATAGAGAAGTTCGCTGAGTATACTGAACCCCTATATTTACCCTTCATAGATTATGAGAAAGCCTTTGACTCGATCGAAACCCTAGCGGTGATTCAGACATTATGGAACCAGGGGGTAGATGAGCATTATGTAAGAATACTAGATTATATATACAATGGGTCTACAGCTACCGTCATCCTCCATAGGGAGAGCAGTGATATACCTATAAGGAAGGGTGTCAGAGAAGGAGACACAATCTCTCCAAAGTTATTCACAGCATGCTAACAAGAAGTATTCAGAACGTTGGATTGGGAACAGGTGGGAGTAAGGGTTAATGGAGAATACCTCAGTAACCTCAGATTTCCTGATGACGCTGCCTTGCTAAGTAACTCGGGGGACGAATTGCAAAGCATGCTTTCCGCACTGGGGGAACAGAGTAGAACCGTGGGCCTGAAAATTAATATGCAGAAAACTGAAGTAATGTTTAATAACCTCGGGACGGCACAGCAGTTTGAGATAGGTGGCGAGGCAGTGGAAGTGGGAAGCGAATATATCTACTTTAACAAGTTGTGACCCCAGATCCCAACCATGAGGCAGAGATAATTAGAAGGATCAGAATGGGGTGGGGTGCATATGGCAGACATTCTCAGATAATGAATAGCAGCCTACCATTGTCGCTGAAGGAGAACGTGTATGACAGCTGCATCTTACGGGTACTCACCTACGGGGCAGAAACTTGGAGGCTCAGTAAGAGGGTTCCACTTAAATTGAGAACGACTCAGCGGGCAATGAAGCGGAAAATGATAGGTGAAACATTAAGGGACAAGAAGCGAGCGGAGTGGGTCAGGGAGCATACTGGTGTTGAAGACATATTAGTAGAAATTAAGAAGAAGAAATGGACGTCGGCAGGGCATGTAATGCGAATGCAAGATAACCGCTGGTCATTAGGGGTAACAGAGTGGATCCCTAGAGAAGGCCAGCGTTGCAGGGGGCGGCAGAAAGTTAGATGGGCAGATGAGATCAAGAAGTTTGCGGGGATAAATTGGTCACAGTTGGCACAGGACCGAGGTATTTGGAGAATAATGGGAGAGGCCTTTGCGCTGCAGTGGGCGTAGATAGGCTGGTGATAGTGATGATGATGATGATGATGACCGTTTGCGGTTATCCTATGGTCCAAAAACTCAATCTCCGGCGTATGGATGACGCATTTTGTGCTCAGTTTACTCCGGCCTCTTGAATACGCCTCAGCACTTCCGTAGAATTTGTCATGTGCCCCTTCTGGCCTTCCATAACACAATGACGTCATGAATATCAAATAGGACAGCCCTGCCACCCTGCAGAAGTTTCGACATCATACTTTGAAAAGCAGTTGGTCCTGAAGAGAGCCCAAAACACACCCGCTTAAAAATAAAGAGGCCGTTGCGTGTTATATATGCCGTCAAATCATGGTTCTCGGGCTGAACCCTGACCTTATGGAAAGCGAATGCGAAGTCTTGCATCGAAAAGTGTGTTGCCCCCACTAGACTGTGCAATAGCTCCTCTGTATGAGGAAGGGGAAAACTATCTGCTACAACGTGAGGGTTTAACCTAGTCGGTACTTCATAGTGCAAATTTAAAGCACAAAAAAATTAGACAAAAGAAGAATGACACAAGGACAAGCGTTTGTTTGTGTGTCATCGTCTTTTGTCTACATTTGTTCCGCTTAAAATCTGCACTATCTGCTTCAACGGCTTGGTTTCCTTGTCAGAGATCAACGCATATGCGAATACCTCCATCCTTCTTTTCAACAACGACAATGCGGGACACTCATTCCGATACCTCTACTCGCTCTAATCACGTGCGTTTTTTTCCTAAACGGCGGAGTACTTCCAAGACTCGTTGCTGCAGCGAGAACGAAAGGCGCAGGATTTTTGAAGCACCTTGTGGTACTATCGATCGCTTTTTGACGCGGTGCACAAAAACATTCGCGACGCAAGTCCTGGATTGAAAATAACCCCAAAGGCTCCAACTAATTCAGCTGGAAGGTTAATGTGCTGCTGTCCTACTGTATTTAATGAGGCGTACTCCATCAGAGTGCGAGTACGCATCGCTGTCGTTTCAACGCACTGCAGTGACGACCCATCATTCTGCAGACCAAGCGCCTTCATTGCAGCAATGCCCAAAAGCGACGTGTCGTGTTGATTTACATGAAATTGAAGAACTTCTGTGCAGTTATTGTGCGTGACATCTACAAAGAAGCAACCAAACACTGGAATTAATTTAAACATAGCTACCAGATACCTAAATAACACGTGCAGGGAAGATCGAAATGTGACTTCGCCTATTGAAGCCATGGCCACATTATCGCTATCGTATGCTAACATCCGCAGCCTAATGCCAAAACGGGATTTGTTATGTTCCTTGCTGGACGATTGTGACTGCGATATTCTTGCCCTCCCGAAAACCTGGCTATACACTGACATAACCGATAACGAAGTTCTCCCTGATCGTGGCAATTTCAACACTTACCGAAATGACCGTACTAATAGGCGGGGCGGAGGAGTTCTTCTCGCAGTAAAAAAAAGTTTACAATCATATGCCATCAAAGTACACTCCAACATAAAAAATATCTGGGTAGCATGCTTAACCAACTAAGCCACACTGCTCATCGGAAATTGTTACCGACCTCCTGACTGTAACCATTCATTTCTGGAAGAACTGCGCAGTAGCATCACTGAGGCCATCCATCTCTGCCATACCGATTCCATATTCATTCTTGGCGATTTCAATTTTCCCGCGATTGACTGGAACCAGTTTTCTACCCCTTCCCGCATGTGTACAGAATTTATCAACCTAACCTTAAACTTTAACTTATCGCAAATGGTGAATCAGCCCATTCGCGGTTCTAACATCATCGACCTACTTCTCACCACCGCTCTTGAAACAGTAAATACCATACTCAACATAAATGGATTCAGCGATCACAGTCTTCTTCAAGAAACCCTTAACATTCGACTACCTTTCTCTGGCATTGAACCTAAAAATATCCGCGATTACAATCAAGCAAACTACAGCAAAATCAACGCTGAACCAAAAGCGTTCTACAATTAAATATTCCTGTCATCCTTTTCCAATCGTGACGTCAAGGATAACTGGGTGCTCTACAGAAACAAATTATGGGCGCTAGAAAATCGGTATATTCCACTTGTTTCCGTTAAAAATTATAAAACTAACCCCTGGTTTACGAAATCCATCCGACAGCTCAGAAATAAAAAGAAACGTCTATACCGCGCTGCAAAACGACTTGGTACGTCCTCGGCATGGGAGGTGTACAAACATGTTATGAAAATATACAGTTCCAAAAAAAAAAAAAATCTGCTAAACAAAAGTATTTCTCTAATGATTCGCCTTCCCTTCTGAAATCAAATCCTAGAAAATTCTGGAAACAAATATCTCCGGAACACGTTGTTCAACAGATTTTCTTGCTAGATGATCAATATGCTCCCCTCTCATACAGTCACTGCACCTCAGCATTTCACACCTTGTTTCATCCGTTTTCACCCGGGAAGACCACACCGATGTTCCGAACGTTCCCGATCTCAACATAGATTACATGCAACCTATTGAAATAACGCCTGAGGGTATCGCACTTTTTTTCACTAGTCTTAAGATATATACTTCAGCTGGCATTGACGATATAAATTCCAAAGGTCTGAAAAACACCCTTTCGGTTTCTGTTAATATCCTGTATCACATTTTCAGACAATCATTAGCAACACGCCAGCTTCCCATTGACTGGAAGAGAGGTAAAATATTCCCCGTGTTTGAAGCCGGCGATAAACATTCACCCGAAAGTTATCGCCCCACCTCTTTAATGTGCGTCTGCTGCAAACTTCTGGAGCATGTCATCGCTTCTCATGTTTTCCGGCACTTAGAATCTTACGACTTCTTTTTTGTTAACAAGCATGGATTTAGAAAACGTTTGTCGTGCAAAACAAAGCTGGTGAAATTTACGTCCGAAATACATTGCAACATGAACAATAACCTTCAGACTGACTGCATTTTTCTCGATTTTTCAAAAGCCTTTGGTCGTCTACCCCACTGTCGTCTGATTTCTAAATTACCTTCACTTCGATTAGACTCGCTCACTTTATCTTGGCTTCGAAACTTTCTTTTCCTCCGCCTGCACATCACGATAATAAACAATATCCAATCCCCTCTTTCCCATGTAACCTCAGGTGTATCGCAGGGGTGCGTCCTCGGCCCAGCTAAAGCAAAATATTTCCAGCTATTCGTACATCATTGATGATTATCCTCTTTCGCACGCATCGTCCTACAAGTACCTAGGTATTCATTTCTCACGAAACCTTTCTTGTTCACACCATATTACCACCATTTGTGCAAAAGCTCAAAATCATTGGGATACTTACGCCGCAACTTGCATAGCTGCCCATCCCATATTCGTCAACTAGCTTATCAGACCTTCGTTCGCCCACAACTTGAATTCGCCGCATCCATTTGGCTCCCGTACCAAAATAGCCTAATCAACATGCTTGAAGCGATTCAAAATAGGGCAGCCCGACTGGTTCTTTTTTACAAGTATTTTTGCCACCTCATGTATGGCTCCAGTGTAATTATTTCCATTCGTTTTTACTCCGGTTCCTCCCGCTTACAGATTAAGGCATGGTGTTCGGTAAAACAGCACGCGCTCTTCTTTTTCTTTCGTTTTTGTTACCGCTTCAAAGTTTGTGAACGCCTCCATTTTTGTACTTTATAATGTCCTTATACACACTAGAGAAACTCTGTTATCGCCCTGTATTATCCATTATTTTGAAAACAACAACAATTTGCTTTTTGCGCTTTGTTATACAATACGTTTAACTACGTGTGTGCAAGGTGTTTTTTACTAAGTTGTATTGCGCATATCTGTATCCCGTCCCACCACCAATGATCCCATGTGTAACTTCAAATTACTTTTTTTGTGTATTTTCTTCTTTTTCTCCTTAGAGACATATAACGTGTTATTTGTTGTTCCCTTCATTCAAATTTTGTTGTTCCCTTACAGTTCTGTTATGACACTCACCCTTTGTTACCCCCCTTACAAAATGCCCTGCAACAAGGGCCTGTGAGGTAATTTTAAATACATAAAGAAATAACCCAGTAGTGTAATTCAAGGAGCTGAAAGCGTCTGTCCTTGAAAATGCTGCAAAACAGGTCATGGGTCAAAATTGAAAATGATGATCCTGAATTCACGAGGAAAGTTAACTACGTTCGACCAACTGCTACTGATATGTAAATTGCGGGACTATATGCGGTGTCGCCACACTCAGAATTCTGAATACTTCTTCAGATGCCCAATTTTCGCCTTTTAGTTGACGAAACGGAGCGGTGTCCCCGTTGCAGACAAAGCGAAAATGACCCATGAAACCGCCATCATGACACCGCTTGTTTTTCGCTAGGCAGCGAAATGAATCAGTGTTGCCCTGAGGTGAACCGCAGCGGTAACAATGTGCTTGTTGGCTGAGTGAACGCCTCCAGCGGGCGACGGATGAAGGTGCGGGCAGCCCATTGTTTACGCGATCATTTATGCGCGTAACATCTGCAGTCCCACATTCTTGGAGATCATTGTTTGCCTGTTCACAGTGCGAAGCAATAAGTACAGCTCGAGCGAACGAGAGAGAAGACTCTTGAAGAAGCAACCTCTCGCGCATGTGTCGGGATGATACCCCCTTAACGGACTGATCACGCAGGGAATCTTCCTCAAAAGGAAAAGAGCACGTAGGAGAAAGCTCACATAACGCGGCAACGCACTCATTGGATGCTTCACTGACTTTCTGTACCGCCTAGCGAAACGGTGCCGTTCGACCACAACATTGATTGACGTGAAGTGTGGATGCAGCGCTGCGACAGTGATATCGTACGACGGCGCTTTATGCTTTGTCAGGGTAGTGTCCTTAATAGCTCTCAATTCTGTGTCAGTAGTTGATAACTGACCACGCTTAGCGTTGGCCGAAGATTGAAGCGGCAGAGTGTGAAATATTCGCTGGGCTGCAGCAGCGAGGCTATGGAGTAGGACAGCCTTGTGATGGTCTAGAACGCAGCCCGAGGCACCCGATGCGAGCAGAAAATTCTTGAACAGGGAATTCCATGGCGGCCAGGTGAAAGCAGGGTGGCCGGGCTTGGGCAGGAAGGGGAAGCTATTGCCAGGGAAGAATCACCTACGGAGCGGGAAACCTTTGGAGGTTTCCCGAAAATCATTAAACTCCCCACTGCCTCTTAAATGCGCGTCGTCGTCGCCAATGTAGTAGCGGCATGCTCCACCGACAATTTAATGACTAGACAAGTTGAGTGCACATAGGAGCAAAAGAAACGTTATTCCAACTTGCCCATGCTTATATACTTAAACAACACTGTCGAAACCAGCGGCAGTGATCGCGAACAGTGCTGAGTTTTGTATAGTTTACGAACTTTTTCTTTGAACGCTGGTGAACTTTGTGTGACTTGACTAAAGTAGCTTGTAGCCAGCCCAAACATTTTTGTGCTATATGTAGAATTACCACGTTAAATAAAAAGTTAGTGGAAAATTTTCTTTTCTTAGGGCAGTGCTGTTACCACCACTCACTGCGCCCTGATGTGTGTGTTATAAATTATTATTAGCACCCTCCCCTTGGGTGTCCACTAGCCTAGGTGAACGGTCGGCACATCATTCCCGCTTGGCCGAGGGGGTTGCTCCAAATGAGCCTACTTCTTTTTTTAAGTTGCTTACTGTTGCACACGATATAATCGTGCAGCCCCAAACCGTCATCAATGAGCTCCTTAACGCCATTTCTCTCAATCTTAAAATAAATAACAACTACTCTGCATTTTAGATGAACAATCGCAACTCGCAATATGCTTCCATATTTGAGATGACTCGAGTGTCGCAGTCCCCATTGACCTTACCATTTTGCACCAAAGATGGTGATCGCCACTCCTACTACGGGGTTAAAAACTACATTACGTACTGTGTATAGGGTCGCCACCTGCTAAACCGATTTGCACAAATGTGACTACTCTGACGACGGCTGCCGGAAAAACAATCAAAACCGAATTTGACGCAATATTCCTTGAGTGCAGAGGGTTGATAAATGTGATAAATGAGAAAGCCAGTGACGCTTACAACATAGCTCAGTTAAGGAGCAAGGGGAAAGAACAGCTGCTTTTATAAAGTTTTGTCGGCAGTGCCGCTTCATTCTTTTCAGTATAAGGGAACGGTTTCCCCTTAACCGTATCAGGAAGGGTGAGTTTGCGTATGAAGGCGTTACTAGTAGGCGGAGAATTCCTTCTGCTTCCTTTCAGTGTCTTCCTTTCCGCGTTTAATTGCAGCTTGCGCCTAATCGATGAACTTTTTCTACGACTACATTTTATAGCACAGTTCAACCTTTCTCTGTACTAGTAATGCATTTTCGCAATTTTCGCATCCTACGTGCCAAGAATATCTCTGAATAGATGGCAAAGAAAACTTACTGCCAGGATTGCACGCAGTGATAAGCTCATTGCGCGCGCACCAAGCACTTGTGGAGCGCATACCAGCGGAGAAATGCCGTAAGCTTTTTTAAAAAAGCTGCAATGTTTAGCGCGCAAACATAAAACCGAGTACTTAAGATAACGTCAGCCTACACAGGCCAACCTACAAAAATGTGCTCTGATAAAAATGCCTGGTGCTGTTGTTGAAAGCTATCTTTTTCGAGTAACTCTACAAATCTCAGTGAGTACAAGAAAACTTCGAGCAATTCGTACATACTGCCTAAACCCAAAATGTTTGGGGAAACAATGCACTTAAACTCGTTTTTCAATTCAAACAAAATGAATCTCCGCTTCAACTACTCATGCTTTTTTTTTCTGCCCAGGTTGTCTAAGGGAGTCGTAGTCTTGTGGCTTTAGCCACTATAGTCTGTGAGCGCCTTAATGCGTTTAATTTTCTTCCATCTGTCTCTTACGTGTTGCGGTGCTGTTCACTTCTGCAGTCGCGTGTTTATTCATTTATTTATGCCAACTTGAGGGCCAACGGCATTAGAGAGGGAATTAGGGCAAAGCAAAAAATAATATCAAATAAAAATCTAGAAACAATAATAGAGTGAAATTATGAACATGATGGAACAAAAATCTCAACCGTGAATCAAGAAAAAGAGTTAATATCTACTGATTATGCTATGCTTCCTGGAAGATTAGGAACTGCCAGATGTCATCAATTGATAAAGTGCAAAAAAGGTGATTCCAGGCGCGACTTCTCCGGTGCCAGAAAGAGTGAAAACAATGTATTTTGTGGACATGTTGTCTCTCTTTCTTTTCGCTGTAGAAGCGGTGGATGTGTAAGAAGCTTTGGTATGAGCTGGTCACGCAGCGCAGTCTGATAACGAAACATATCAAAAGGAGTTACTCGTCACCTTTGACGCCTAGTCGAGTGAGATTGAAAGGCTTCATCAGATTTTATTGTACTAATGCTCGCGGTCAGCTGCAGTCGGAAAGAAACAAATGGAAAATATGTTGACCAATTTCTAGTGAAGTTTGAAGATTTTCTTTACATGGCCCCCACACCGCGTGTGCCTGTTTCAATTTTTTTAAATATTGTTTTGTACAGAAAAAATTGCATTAGAGAAAGAGCTTCAAGAAGTTTCGGTGAAACATGCAGGTAGCCATATTAACAATATACTCAATGGGCAGGTTCCGGCCTAAGTTGGCGGAAATGTTACTGCCAAGGTGCTTGTAACGAGCTAGTAATTTTAATAGGAGAAATAAAAATAAAATGACGCTGGAATAATTTTAGTGCAAGAAACACGCCTTGTGTGGCGTTCGTTCCGCTTCAGTTAAATTATCCACGCTTTTGACCAATTAACGCCACAATCAAAGTGAGACTGTACTGCAGAATGGTAGTGTCGCTATAGGGGTTTTACATGGCAAAATAACGTGGGGGTCGGCAAACCAAATTACATCACACTACATGAGGGGAGGCAAGTAATTTAATTAAAAAGAAAGAACTTATACCTGGGAAAATAACGCGGGTGTCGGCAAACCAAATGACATCATATTACAGGAGGGGAAGCAAGTAATTTGCATAAGAATAAAGAAGAGCGGTGCAAAACCCGATCCCTGCAGTGATCAGACGAATGCGCGCAAGTGCTTTTCGGGTAAACGCACTCGAGCTGTGAAAGCTAAGATTTAAATACATCGAGTCGGCGTCAACCATTGTTCTGACACGTTTTACCTGCAGATTACAGTATATTTAGCGTCTCAATGAGCCCACAATCACCAACATGTATCCTAAGGAGCGCGCGGCTACCTCACAGTTGATACTCCAAAATATGCATCCTAAGGTAAAAATTGGTGCTGCTTGCACTTGTGGTTCAAGGCTGGAGGAACAGCATAGCTGGGGATACCACGCGATCAGGTGGAGACCGAGCAGTTGCATCTCGCAAGGAGTTAGGATACACAATGAACCCAGAAGTTAGGATACACACAGAAAAATATTTTGAAAGATAACATGGGACCTTTATGCTGGGCTAAAAGGTCCTCAGAGTTAGTCCCAGCAAACCACTAACATCTCTGCGACGTCCCAAAAAGATCCGAACGTCTATGTCCCCGCAGTATCTCTATTAGACATCCGTACAACGTGCGATATTTTTCTGAAAATTTTTGGATGTTGAGATAACGTTGCTGGTACCTTAATGTGGGACGTTATTTCAACTATGCTGAAGACGTACTCTAGATGTTGCTGCTGCTTCATTTGTGGACGGTATTTAGACATATTTTTCTGACGTTGTTCAGATGTTGCTGGTATGTCTGCTTGTTACTTCGTACACGTCTATCACAGTTACATATTTTTAGCTATATCTGCTATACCTTATTTTCAAACTCTCCGCAGCCGTAACCTTTTCATGTTACCGAGGGTTTTGTATGTGTTTTGTATGGGTTTTGTACCGAGGGGTTTTGTGCAAGTTTTGTTATCCACCAATATTGCTTTTACAGAAATATAAATGCGGAGGACATAATAAATAAATTATCTTCAACATATGCCTGAACAAAATTTGATGCCTAAAGGAGTTTTCATTCACTGAAACCACCATTTTACTTGGTGCTTGTGCTCGCTCTCTCCGATGTTTCTTTGCGCGCGGTTGAGATTTTGTGCTTGTCAACACTAGATCTCGCGTATGCGCAACTTTTTTCGTAACAAAAGACTTAAAATAGCGTAAACTAGCTCAAGGCGTGAATTGTGATACCGCTCCGGAAAAAAACATTGCCGGCGTCGCCCATGCATTGCTGTGAAGCTGGCCCCGTGAGGAGCGCGAAGAGTCTGAGCTAGGCGTCAGCCTCTGTATGCAGCAGCCTTTCGAACAAACGTAAAAGCCGGAGGCTGACAACCGACAACAGCGAAAATGGAGGACCAAAACAAATTCCAATCCTTCAGGGCTGTCGGCTTTGGCAGAAGGCATTACGATTCCAGCTAATCGTATATGTAAGGTAAAACAGATTTGGCAACCTTGCCTAACGCTCGAAACTATTGTATAAAGTCACTTTACGTTGTCACGGCATGAGAGTGTGCCGACATGCACTATGGGGCACAAATAATGTAGGTTGGTTTCCAAACAACCTTCTGTGTGTATAGGCGCGTGCTGGTTTTATACCAGGGAGTATGCAGGCTTATTGAGTATGTAGTATGCAGGCTTATTGAGCAAGACGAGTAACCGGTATTGCAAACATACAGTAAGGCATTTTTGTTCAAATTTGGAGGGATATTTTGGTACATTTGCCACAGCCATATTATCCCAATATTCAGATAGGCGTTATAGTAGAACTGCACTCAAGAGGAGGAGGACCAGCCGGAGAAAACTTTAACAGTAAAATCGAGCTGGTTAGTGGGCAGGCTCCTCAGTCCCAGACGAGAGAGAAAGATTCATTCTTCAATTCACCAAACGTCACCCCGAGTTGCCCAGGATTTGTTCTTTGCGCCTGAAGTGGTTGGAAAACAATAAAAAGCTGCCTGGACATATTCATTGGTTTCGAATTGTGTTATACTGAAAATTGGCATGTACACTATTTGTTGCGCTCGTTAGCGAGTATATCAAGTTTTTAACACCGTAATCATGGCATAACTTTTCGGGTTGAGATTGAGTTCGTTACGATAACGATGGTTCGATAGAAATTAGGTGCGCGAAAGCTTTCTTCGAGTACTGTGGACAACATTATCTGCGGCGTAGCACAAATCTCATTGCATTGCATATCCACATGAACATTGTGAGCCTTAAAAACATCTCCAAACCTCCTGGGACGGTGCAGAAAAATGAATGCGTTGGGCACATAAAAAAAAAACTTTCATCTAACACAAGTCAACAAAAACGAAAGAAATGGAAAACACCCGTTTTATTTCCTGCCGTGCGCCCCGCTGCTTCATACGTAGCATTACACTGTTGAGTCGTCATAAGAGCATCTCAGAAATATTTCGGGGAAGCTTACGCATTTTCAATACTTACCAAGGAGCTCTGAGCACTGAAACTCGCAGATACGCTAGGTAGGACGCGTTACGCACGACCGTCAGAGCGGTGCTCTCTGAAAGACGTTATCGCTCTCCTCGTGTGTTGTAAACTTGTGCGGGATAAAGCTTGAAATTATTCAGAGCTGTCGGAATCTGAATAAAAACACGCTTTTTAAGGCCCCAGAGCATCAAAGCGGGCGATTTCTAGCAAAGGCACTGCTGCCAGTTACAACCGGACGATCGCGGCGCGCATGTAGCAGACGACAGAAGAGCGGGTCCCTCAGACGTCACATCCAGGGGGCGCCACTCAAATATCTCACCGTCATTTCGCGCAGTGCCCAAAGTTAAGTATAAATTCCTCCCGCTAAGATAAAAACTACATAAAATACACTAAATGTGTACTAACGCTACAGTTCGAACTATTGAAAAAGTTTATTGTTGTATATGCTGTTTTGAGACCGCAAAATAACGACGGTGCTATAAAGCCAGATCATATGAGCCAATCCAATCCACTAGTCATGACCTTCGGCGTTCAACGGGTGCAACGCATGCAACGGCCAGACGCGTGCTGCGCCGTTCAGTTTAAACGTGTTACAGGATGAGAGCCTTGAATGTTACTCAAATGTCTACTGTTACTACTGTGAATGAAAGAAGACTGTGCAGCCGTGTGAATTGTGTTGTGAACTCAATTCGTCTGGAAGAGCTCAGCGAGCCGAAAGCGCGACGACAGTTGTCACCGATGCAACGCTATTTAGACCGTTGCAGTTGCGACCTTGTTCATCGCCTTCCCCTCGTGAGTATTGTGCATTTCAACGTCATTACTAATGAAATATCACGGTTTATTAGTTTTGCCAGCATGTCTCTGAAAAGGCATATGGGTTGTACGTTGTTGCTGCGTTGTGGGAAACGTGCCTTCGAAATAACGCGGTGGCGTTACAGACGGGGCGGAGCGATAAGCAGATAAACGCTTGCGCGTTGTTCACCGCAGAAGCACAACGTCGCATCTCATCGCGAACGCGGCCACAACACACACACACCCACACCACTTCGTTCGCTTGCCTGGCTACAAAGCTTTGTTTGGACAGTCAGCGATGTCACGGCGATACAGAGCTGTGCGAGGGAGATGTGCTAAGCACTCGTAAAGCAAGGAACTTTCTCCATCGGAGGCAAATTACTGTCGACAGAAAGGCGGAACCGTGAATGCTTGTCGCGCTACTTGCCGCCTGTTAGAAACGCAAGCGGCCTTACGTAGGCACGCTATTTCGCTTCCGTTCGCCAAATGCAGAAGCGGCTTAACGTACGGCGCATGCGCAGTGAGAACGACGCAAAGAATAAGCGTTCGCTAACTTTTTGCATACGGTTGCGTACGTTATTCTAAAACTCTCTAGTTTCCGCCCCGTCCGCTCCATTGGCCTACGCCTTCCCTCGAACCTACCAGTCGAAGTTCAAACTCCTGTGAAGCGTGCCTCAACAAAAGCAGTTGTTGGTGACGCGATCTTCAATGGATTTACAGCGCACGTAGACGAGAACATAAGAAGAGAAAATAGGACAAAGCGGTGAACTCGAGTTTTATTCAGACACGAAAGACATAAACCAGGACACATCCGATAGGAATGGCAACACCACCTGACGTAAACATCATCTTGCGCCCTGCCAGCTACACCCGTTGCTCCTACTGGCTCCGCAATGCTGATTTGCCAAAGTGGACTAGCTGTGTGGAGGTTTGGTCCATACTCTTTAGCACAGCCTCGTTTCCCACTCGTGCTGAAGGCACAACGCCTCAGAAGTGTCATCGGGATTTGTTTGCGTTC
Organism: Haemaphysalis longicornis; assembly: GCF_048455015.1. Lineage (NCBI taxonomy): Eukaryota > Metazoa > Arthropoda > Arachnida > Ixodida > Ixodidae > Haemaphysalis > Haemaphysalis longicornis. Next base: position 87,886,980 of record NW_027526445.1, read on the forward strand.
GCAGCGTAGAAGGCGGCTTTTGTACAGTCAGTAAAAAAACAGAACGACAGATTGTGTACCTGAACGGGAAAACTCTGATGTGCAGCAGTGATGTAATGAACACGAGTGGCAGGAATTTTCATTGTTATATCCTGTGCGTATATATTTCTGCGATTTGGGCAGAGAAACTGTAGAATGACAAAATTTGTGCGATGATACTCAGCACGCCATGGAACGGAAGCGCCCAACCACTAAGTGCGCAATTGAACGGAAGATGATAGGTATAACATTAAGCGACAAGAAGAGAACGGAGTGGATCAGGGAACGAACGCGTGTTAATGACATATTAGTAGAAATTAAGAAATGGAGGTGGGCAAGGCATGTAATGCGAAAGAAAGATAACCGTTGGTCATTAAGCGTAACAGAGTGGATCCCTAGAGAAGGCAAGCGTGGCAGGGGGCGGCAGAAATTAAGTTAGATGGGCAGATGAGGTGAAGCTTGCGGGGGTAAATTGATCGCAGTTAGCGGAGGACCGGGATAATTGACGATCTATGGGAAAGACCTTTGCCCTGCAGTGAGCGTAGATTGGTGGGTGAAGATGATGACTCATTCCTAAAAGAACGCAAAAAAACTCAGCTCAGCCTCAAAGAATGCAATTGTAACTTTTGTATTTTTAACACGCCGTTCTGCTGAATATAGCAACCTTGTTTTCGCGCAAGTTGGTGTCTCTTTTATGTCTAGCGCTGAACTGCAAATGCAACACCAAACTCGTAACAAGACTGACTACAAACTTTCACTTGGGGAAGGCCTACCCCAATAGCATTGCTATACAGTCAATTCATCCCACCTATGCAACGAACAAAGCCTGCTGTATGCCGTAAAATTGAGCCAGTATCAATTGCAGATTGCGTGTATCATGTTTTACTTCACGTGCGTCTTGTTTGCGTCCTGATTATCCCGTCCACCAGTCATGTTTGTTGTTTTCCTAAATGCCACCTAAGTCTTTATATTTTGCATGTGCTTCATTGCTGAGACGAATATTTTTAAACTTGTTTATCTCCTGGTGCAAGCCAATGCCATCTATGCCCCACCCTTCACTGCATTGTAAGATCGTGCGGTGTGGCCTCATTAACTGTATATTGATGCAAAGTTGAATTGTAAAAATATTCGGCTGGCTTGTGTTCAGGGCCTAGTAGGTGCAGTAATAACCAAAGTGAGAGGGGGAATCTATTATTTTGGTTTCATTCCTACCTGTTTTTAAGCAATGCCGCAGCCACCACTGTCACATGTCTGTTGTTTAAACGCTAACGTCACTGAAAGAACATAAGCAAAATGCACTTCATTTAATGAAAGCCTGCCAAAACAACTCACTACAATAGAATTCTAACCTCAGAAATTCGAATACTGTGGCCACTGGAAAATTTACATAGAGTTTAAATTAAGGGAAGTCTATGTTTAAATTTGAGTGTGCAGTAACTATTTCTTGCACTACCTTGATGTTTCCTGCTGTACAACGTATATTTCAAATAAAAATGTAGGCCTAACAAGACAAGCGAACAGGACAACAGGACGAGTTTTTTAGTGATGTGGTTTTGAAGGTTTAGTTATGCATATATACAAACTAGCCCACCTCGCCATTGTGCTGCAGGATGTACGTCCATGGCAGAGACGCTGTCCGGGTTTGTGCATGTTTCCTTTTGCCACATTTTGTGGACATGGCTTCATCGGTGTATATATTGTCACTTCACTGAAAAAAGTGGTTAACATAGACACAGAAAAATATTTTGCAAGTTCAGGTCGGACCCGTAGCTGGGCTAAAATGTCCTCAGAGTCCCGATTCACGAAATATAGTGCGTATAAATAGTGGTACCTCACATTAGCAGTCATAATTTTAAGGTTGCCTTAGTAGTGCCAATGCTGGCATTAAATTACATCGACTCCGATCGACTCCGCTCTCTTCCTTTCCCTTAATGTTACACCCATTATCTAACGTTCTACGGCCTGCTAAGTAGTCCCTAATTTCAGTTAGACCCTTTTATTGACCCTGGAAGTATCTGCCCCGTAGGTGAGTACCGGTAAGCTGCAGCTGTCATACACTGTAGTTTTCAAGGACAATGGTAGGCGGCCACTCTGTATTATACCAGCCTTAAAAGCTGTATTAACAACATAGATTTTCCTGTACCCATGACGAGATTGAAGAACTGGATTGCAAGGGAGGTGCTACTGCAACAGTCCACAAGGCGCCTGCTCGAGCTACTTTTGACGGTCAACTTGGCGCAGGAGTTCTCCTGGTTTGGGAAAAAGAGAAGCACCCTTTTTTCCACCTGCGAACGACATCCCGAATTCTTTGTAACTAGATATCTTCGTGTTGTTACAGACATCAAATTCTTTCATTAGACAATGTATAGGGCCCAGATTTTTATTGTCAGTCACATCCTGCGCAAATATCAACATTGTCGACAACCTGTGGCTTCTTAGTTTTATTGCTAGAGGAGGCATTTATATTCCTTCAGCCTTTGGATCATGAAATTTCTACTCACTTTCCAACCAATCCGGTCCGCAACTATTTTGACAGTTTCTGGCACCACAACGAAGAATGAAAACTGTTCAAGAATCCCTACCATAACTGATGATGGAGGCATGCACCATAGAACCACTGTTGAATTATTTCCTTGCTTCGATGCATTTTTATTTTGTGTTATTGTTCCTTGAGCGTATCACTTGGTGTGAATCATGTAGTTGTGTATATCTGTCTTGTTGTAAATATTATTCAATCATTTCCGTGTTCCCCGTTTTTTCGTTTGTTGCCAAATCATATCACTTTGTGTGAAATATTGAAATAGTGTAACATTGTATTGTTTTCCTATCCAGACTTGAATAAGTTGTTGCTAAAGTTTTTTGTTGTTTTATTGTTGTCCTGCCATTTCGCTAAGTGTGAATAATTTCATCACGTAAATTACTACTGCTCTTGTAACCGCCGTACACTCATTTCTGTATACTCACCTTTTCTAGTGTCTATAACCATTTCCCTAGATGTTGGTTTGTTTAAAGTATCTCAAATTTGTATGGCACTCACACCCACCACTCAACACCACGTTTGCGTTTCCAAGGTGCTTTTGGTGTATTGTTCCACAAATTGTTCACTAGATTTGAACTATTTAGTTCCGTAAATTTGCTTTGTTTTTGTAACCACCATTCAATCATTTTTTTTGTTTCCACACTGTTTTTTTTTCCACACTGCTGTTTTTCACCCATTTCACTTAATGTGAGATACTTCAAGTTGCATAACTATCTTGTGCTTGTACGCTGGTTTTACATGTCATGTTTTCTTTTTTTCTATTTTTGTCAACCTTTTTGCTGTGTTTGACTTATTTAATTTGTCATGAATATTTTTACTATTCTTGCAAATATACAATGTGTACCCTGTGGGCCAGGGCAAATAGGAATCAAAATAAACTGGTTGTGTTGCGAGAGCATATTACATAATTTTGTGAAGTCAACATAAACTGTGTTACTGAACTCTTGTGTTTTATGTGTGCATTAAAAGCTTTCTTACTACCCAGCTACACTTACTTACATCTAGGTTGGCAAGACTGTCATTTTATAGTTTAATTTTTGAATTGTTTCCCTGATAGTTTATTTTCAGAATGTCTGTACAGCCATGCTGGTGGTACAATTCGATAACGCTACTGTTGTTGCCTTAGTGTCAAGGTCACTTGTGCTCATCAGGACTGGTTTGCTGTTACTTACTGCCACTTGTTTTCGATGCGACATTTCTTGTTTAGAGCAGTGCTTCGTGTGCTTCTGCAAGAGTGTGTGGTCAGCTTGTTACTTCACATATAAGACTTCATGCAGTATGCAGCACTTCAAAAGTGGAAACATTATTCTAGAAACCAGGTGACAAGTAACAGCAAACAGTGCTGAATAGCTAGTAAGACATGTATTTGAAATATTATTGCCTACAACGCGTAGGCAGCCTTGAAAAGGGGGCTGGCCAAACATCGAGATACAGTATAAAGAATGTAAATTTCCATTATACAGGTTCATCTCTACAATATAATACTAACGTACACTAGTCATGAATATAACAAACTAATGCTTGTGCCGAAGACAGAAAAAGAATGTAGAACAGACGTCTATAAACGTCTTGCATGCGTACCACTACAATATCCATACGACGTACCACTAAGGTAACGTCCCGCAAACAGCGTATAAAAGTACCATGAGACGTCTACAGTACGTGATCCTTCGTGTTATTTGGATGGGTTTTTTGCAGTTGTGGGGACGTTGATTATATGTAACTCTGACCCCAACAGTACGTCTCCTGGACATCTGCAATGTCTATTGCTGACGTCTCCGGGATATCTGAACGACGTAACGTGGTTTGCTGGGGTGCTCACGTCATGTAGGTTTTATAAAAGTGTATTCCTCACATTTGCAGTCATAATTATTTTATGATATTGATATTTGCTTTTTTCTGGCGCCAGGGCAAAGAAGGCCAAAGAGCGCCAACACAATGGGTGTGCCGTTTCTGGTATAAACTTTGAAGTAAAATAAAAATGTGATGGGTTACCTCGGGGTGTATAGAGCCCCTTATTTAAAAACAAACTCTTGAGTGAGCAAGATGATTACAGACGTTAGAGTAAAAAATGAGGGTTCAATCAAAGCTACCCCACTGAGGGGCTTTGTTATCATATGTGGTATGAAATGCCTTTTAAAATCCAATATCTCCAAGGTAAGCAAAGAGACGTTTACTAGGAACGACTGGTTAATCGCCTAACAACAATGATGGATGAAGTGGAATCATTTTAGTGTACAGCTCACAGAAATGCTTCTTTCTCGCACAGTGAAAGTGCGGATATCCGACGAGAGCGTGCATTACTGATAGACGATGTCCACAACTGTTGCATCTTGGTGGTGGTGCTGAATTTAAAAGATGGGAATGAGTGGCATAATAATGACCTATACGTAGTCTGCGCATGCGCACTTCTGTTTTTCTGTGATTTTTTCTGTGTAGTAGCGGCCAATTTTGGGTTTTATAGTTTGGAGTTTGTTTTCTGTCTCTGTGTCCCAGTGTTGCTGACAGCGTTCTTGTAGTGCCTTAGGAATGAGCGGTTTTGACAACGATTTCACAGCGGAGTGCTCCTGCGGCGGCGCTCTGCTCAGCGAGCTCATTGCCAGGACTTCCACAGTGTCCTGGCACCCAGCAAACTATTATGGTCTTTTTTAACGCATACACTGATATTGTTTCTTTGTGACCTTGTTCAATATCGCATTTCTACTTTTTTGCCTGAGCGTAATGCTGTTACAACACTTAAGGAGTCTGGGAATATAATGGATTGTTGTGTTTTCGTTGGTGTTGTGTTTTCCAGAGTTATTACAACAGCATGTGCCTCTGCTGTAAATATACTTGTGTTCTTGTTTAGCGTTCCTGGGCTGGAAAGAGGGGATCATGTGCTGCACATGCCACGGCTGAGGAAGATTTTGAGGAATGCGTATAAAAAGTGTAGAAAGTGTTGAAGGTGTGGCAAAATGAGTTCCTTGGGTGCGCGTCTTTTGTCAATTTTCTTGAAAGACACGTCACAGATGACAGAGACCAGATTCCATGGTGCAATAAACTCAATGATCTTTGTTTTGTATGTGTCGGTCAGGGTGACACCAAGGTCCTCTGCCTCTGCTTCATAGATCAGCCAAAGAGAAAGAACTCACTCAAACTCAATCACAATTTTTTTCATTCACGCTGTACTCAATCAACCTCAGACACAAAAAGCTTGTCTTTTCACAAAATTACTCATACTCACTCATCAAATATTCATTTGTAACATACTCACTTGTAGTCAAACTCATTTGTCCTCAACAGTATTCGTACTGAATCTGTACTCATGAGTAGTCACTCTGTACTCATGAGTAGTACTTATTCTGCAATCAAGAGTACTACTCATTCTGCACTCATGAGTACTCATTTTGAATTACTCATGAATAATCAACTCACCTGCATTGTTAGCTAGGTCGTATCTCGAATGAAAGACTACATAGAAAAAAATAAAATGTTTAATTGATTAAAAAAACACAGATTACGTATAGATCAGGGCAGAGAAAGAAAACGTATCACGCAGTGGACTGTCGTCGGGCAACTTACTGCGTGAAGGCACGTACATGTGAGAGAGCGAAACAGAACGTAAGCACTCGCGTTGTGTCTAGCGTCGCCTCTTATTTTCAGGAATAAAACGATGTGTGGTCCGGGGTCGTGCTCAGGATAGCTTGGGGCTTGTCGATGCGGCCGTGGCCGTAAACTGCGGTTTTCTGCCTGTCTTCGGGTGATAGCTTTTGTCGTTTTTTTTCGTTTCCTGGCACGCTGATACTCTCCTAATCGTGCTCCAAAACCGAACTGTGCCTTCCCTCAGGCGCAATGAACTTTTTCCGTAGATTGACGTCCGTTCGTATCCAGACCACTGTCTTCTTATTCACAGATGCTCCCTGCTGGCTTTTGTCTTTTGTTGTTCTGGATACTAGAAACTTTGTTAAGAGGGTGTTCGTCTCGTTGAGGTTCAGTGAATTTCAAATCTGCTTAAATTTATTCTGTGTGTGCCATGGGATTCACTTCGTCAAACCTGAACTTGACAGTGTTTACGGCGTTGCGTTGGTCACTCCGCTTCGATCGGCGATTGTGTTCGTGTAGCTCGTCACGTGCTTGATGCATGTGGGGGCTTAGAGGTCCGGTTTGTCCGGTGGCGAGCAGCGCTGTGTAGGGATGGCATGGTTCTGCGCGTTGAGCACGTTGCTTGAATTGATGTGTGCGTTGCGTATGGTGCGGGAGCCGTTTGGCTATTTGTTTAGTGTGCGATAGTGTGGCGTTTTCGTAGGGTGGCATGGCTGAACGGTCAAAGTCGTTGCGACTCCGTGCTCTCAGTCGCCGTGGTTGTTTCGGGAGTGAAACCATTGTGGTGGAAATGCGGGCATAGTTTGTGCCGTCTGTTCGGTCCCACATTCCTTTGCGTCGCAAGCGTGACTTCATCGTTGGGACATTCGGTACCTTCGTCTAAATCGGGTTCATTCGTTGCGATCTTCCCGTGTCCGTGTCGTCGCTCAAAGCCTCGTCTTTTGCGCGTTGTTTCGAGAATGCTATAATCGGTGTCTCTCCCATATATCAGGCTCCGTTCTTCCCCGAGTTCGCTTGCTTGCGGTTGCGTCCTCTTGTAGGAAATGGTGTTTGTCATGTGAGACTCAGTTGGAGCGCGGTGCCGGGGATCTTGTTTGTTCTGGCTCGGACATGCCGCGCGCGCTGGCTGTGTCGTTTCTCATTGACGGACCTACCTGCACGAGTGTTATGTCGTTCGTCCGCTCGACTCAGGCTGGAGCAGCGGGTGTCGGTGAGCTCGTACGTTCCGGTAGGGCTCAACCGTGTGTGCTGGGTTTTTGTTGCTTGCGGCCACGTGATTCCTGCGGTTGTAACATTCGCTGGCCAAGTCCGGTTAGCAGCAGTGGGAGCGGAGGACTGCACAGCGTTCCGTGCGCTGTGCCTTTCGTTCGCCTTTGCCAGCTCCACTGGTTCAAGTTGGATGTTGTTCGTCACCTCTGGTGCGTTTCGTGCACTGTGCATCTCGTTTTATCTAGGAAACTTCCATGTAATTTGTGTGCGCTCGTTCGCCCCGTATGGTGCATTTCGGGTGCCGTGCGCCTTGTTCGATTGTCGTGGCCGTATGCACCAATCCGGATGCGATGTCTCACTGGTTGCGTGGACCGGCGCTAGTACATCACTTGGGGAAAATGTACGTAATGGCTCCGTTGCGTTCCGTACTCTCAGCGTTCCGTTCGTGTACGTCTCTAACGGAATAGCGGGTGCCAGGAAAGTGGTGCCTTCTCGCCCGTGGTGCCTTCAGTGCCGCTTTAAGGTAGCACTCGTATCACTTATTTTCGGTTTAACGCCACAACAGCCCGCCCCAAGCAGCACACACACATCAGCAATGATTACTGCGCAAAACATGTTTTCTGTAATAAAATGCAACAGCAGCCCAACAACGTCTTGCAAGGATATTTTGAGGTATTCGCGCAGCTGCAATCACAGGTTATTGACCTCCAGCACAGCGTCCGGGAAGGGCGATGGCACAGAAATCGCAAACTGAGAAATAATTAGCCCCTTCCACTTTGTCGAATCGAAGAACAGCTTCCTTCCTTCATCACAAACACACAAGTTCAGGCACAACGAAGCAAGATAGAGGTATGGCTAAATGGATTAGCAAAGGGCGGCAGTATCTATCTTCCCAAAGACAACAGATCCCGTCGAAGTTATACCTATTCGCTCGTCCATTCCACTGTGTCGGAATTTGCAGTTCTGTTTCCAGTCGTCTTTCAAGCGCCACCCCATAGGTGTAAAACCCCAATTATTTAATGCTGTGTGACTCAGCAAGTTAATATCAGTAAAAACAAATTTTACAACCCGTAACGCGCGGATTGCAAGGTGCTGAAATGCGATGTGTGTATCAGCTCCGCTATGGTTTGACGTTCATTACTTGATTGCCTTTCTTATCGGGCCGGTGTTGCTGTCACGCTTTGGTTTATTACGAAAGAGAAACGCGCGACACTGCAATACCTCGCGCTACGCAGCGCGAATTTGCAAGTTTCATGGCGCAACCGCCACAAGTGCTCCCTCCCAGATGTGTTCACTTCTTGGCTAAGGCTTGCGTGTTCGCCGATCCACACGGCGGGCCAAAACGATTATTTAGAGCGTGGTCTGCGCATCACGTTATAGGACGGCTCCAGTTCGCGTGGACCGCCTTTGGACCGCGCATGACCGTGGCCTTCGCCGTCCAATTATTCGCCGAGGCTTCGCGGTCTGCATTCTCGACGGCGTATTGCCACGTCAATCACCGTCGTCTGACAGCGGCCACGTGGCGTGGGCGGAGCCGGGTCCAGTGGCGCCAATAGAGAACCGCGTGGGCACGGCAACGTTTTCGAAGCACTCGAAGGATCACCAATCACCCCTTGCCCTTGTTGGATAGGTGGCGGGCTGGGCTTACAATGGCGACGCATACTTCATTCGCTTTTTCTTGCGACTAATGGCCCCTACTAGTGCGATGTTACCTATGATTATCACTTTGTTTCAGCAATATGGACATCAATTTAAGGAAGCGTTCGGTTCGATCGAGCGTGACGAGCCGTATGCAAACCGAATAGACCCGCCGTCGCCACTCGTCCTGTCCCCTTCGTGCGAACGACGGCGGCGGCTGCGTGAGCGCGCCCGCCCTGCCTGCATGCGGGTGGCTGTTATTGTGGGGATGAAACGGTTCGTGCCGGCTTGTGCGCTACAACAATTTGTCGCGGCGAAACGGCGCCTGTGTTCAACCTTCTAGATTTCGAGTTCAGACGGACGGCTTTTCGCGGTCCGCTCAGCCAGCCCGCCATGTGGACGCGCTCTGCTATGGATCGGACCGCGGTGGATCATGACGTCTCATCACGTGACCGATTGGACCGCGGACTCGGCCCGTCGTGTGGATCGCAGCACAGGGAAAGGCGTACGGGTGACGCGCCGCTTCTTTCTTTCTCTCTTGGGATGCTATCACGGTGCTAGGTAAGGACCTGATGGCAACAGGCAATGGGATGCCTCTCATTGGTAGATGGCGTGGGTTAACCAATGTCAGCAAAACAAGCAAAGAAAACAGCGGGTTTTTCGCCGCCTTGTGCCGTCAATTGCACACCCTTTCTTTTTACTTTCACGCTCGCTCTCAGCGAAGAGGGAAAAAATCGCCTTTCTGATGCATTTCTGACGCCGCCCTCTAGTGTTTTTTTATTCTTACTTTTATGACTTACGGTTCCTGTTATAGCTCGAAAGCGCAGCGCGGCAACGTTTTATTAGTTGTGTGCTCCACGGTACGTACAAATAATGCGCTGTCGACGCCGGTAGCGTCAGAAAGCGCACGGCTGTTAGCCATGCTTGTATGGCTATGATTCCGTGTATAATTCATGTCTGTAAATAATTACTCCTGAGTCTCCATGTGTCTTTGAAGCGCGCTGGGTGCTGTATCCTAAGACGTTCACTGTCACTCTCATATCACTTTCGTAATTATTGTTGGGGTTCAAATTTCCGTAATGTTTTACTTTTTTGAACAAAGCTCATAAATAGGAAGCATGGTACCAGCTTTAGCAGCGAGGGAAAATTTTGCCAATATGAAGCCTTCAATGAAGTATTCTTTAACCTATCGCCCGAGCGGCTGAATCGCGGTGCAGTGGGCCAGTTGTAGAGAGGGCACATTATGTACGTAAAGCTACTTAACGATGACCCTTGTAGCTCCTTTGTATACAGGGGGCGTGATACTAATTTGCAATAATAAATTATCTTTATGACACACAGACAGACCGACAGGCTAACATTGTCGCGCTCAAGTGGCCAAAGAAAGGTTATCGTCTTTAAAACCAGCTGGAAAGAGACGCTGCCGCCACTGTTCCGCATTCTGCGAACAGTGCGCAACCGCATCCCTTTGCAACCACCGCCAGCCCGCAAAATAAGAGATAAACAGAAAGATGAAAATCGGCTACCGAGCGAAAAGTCAAAGGGGGAGGTCCCGCCGCGGTAAAGGGCCAGGACAGGGGCTATACGCGTCGTTGTGTCTGTTCCCGTTAACAGCATGGTCAAAACCCACACGCGTCTTAACTTAATCGCTCATTTTTGTGTGCGTGTGTAAGCGGTTAACCAGAGTTCCGGACACACATTTGATGCACCTGGCGACGCGCCGGCGGTGAGCTCGATACGCGCCTCCGTCAAACAGCCCGCCGCAGACGTGCCAGAACATGACGGCACACGGCGCCGCCGAGTCTACTGTCCTTTTCCCATTTAGACGGCCGCACCAAATCCTGCCTGGGACGACCGGCCCGAAAAAGACACGCAGCGAGTACACCCTGGAGACAGCGCCGCTTAGTCGCCTTCCTTTTCCTGTCGTGGCTCCGCTGACGCAATCACTGTGCCTTCAAACTGCGGCCAGTGCTAGGCCTGATTGGAATGATTCGAGCTACACGCGGCGACGGCGGATCCCCGGGGGTATAAAATCAGCTCTGCCGCAGTGGCTCTGCGGCGGCAATTCATCGGAGGCACTGAGGTGAGAAGTGATAACGCCTTTGTGTGAGCCATGTAACGGTTTTGCTACCTTTGGATATATTGTATATAAATGCAGCTAAAAATCACAGTCGGCTCGACATCATCGCTCTGCTCTGCGCCGTGTCGATGCCGGACTGAGCAGGGCAACGTCGCAACAGTGGCGACTGAGATCGAATGGCCCAGTCCCAGTAGTGTGTGGGTGTGTGTTCGGGGCCGTGGTGGGGGAGCGGGGCGCGGAGAGGGTATCACTCGCTGTCGAGGGCTGCAGGGCACCCAGTTGCTGCCGGTCCTTGACAGCCGTTAAAGCAGTGTCCAGCTGATCTGCCGTGCTTCGTGTACTCGAGAACAATGTTTGCAGAAGCGTTTTTCGGAGGCGTGACAGCTTGCACTGACGTCACTGTACTGTATTGCCGCGTTGGTGGGTTGGTTGCACAGCGGAAATCGGCAGCTCTTATCTCGAGCAGCGCGGCTGAGGCTCACAGCGATCGATCAAGAAGTGCGGTGGCGTTGTTATATGCAATCTACATGTTATACGAGACGTTTCAAGACGGGAGATTAAGCGACAATCCTGGCGTTTGGCGTTGGCGTTGGCGTTCATCATTTCAAAACGATTCCTTCACGAGGCTTCCCACAGTGCGAGCCTAAACTCGGCAGCAGTTGCTAGCTGGTCGCAACGCCTGTAAACAGTAATGAACGTATGGGAATAACAACCACCGAAATTCACCGTCATCGTCAGCGCCCTCATTACGCGGTGGCATAAACGAGAAGCGGCGAATGGGGTTTCCCCTCGAAACTAAAGCATCCGAAAGCAAAACGCTCCTTCAGCGGCAAGATGCCAGTGCTCTTCAACAAAATATGCGAGGCTAAACAAGGCATCGCACGCGTTCAACTGGATAATATGATGTCCGATTCACAACTCGCAAACGTGCTTAGGGGCACTCGGATATTTTATTTCCATTGCTGGGTCAAATTCCACCGCTCCGGCTATATGCTCACTTGTAAATGGCACTACGCGAGACCATATTACTAGAGAACATGAACAAACTGTTTCAAAACGGGTACCTAATAAACCATATGGGCGCACGTAGATCATCCAAATTATCGCTTTAATACGCACAGCAAAATGGTGTGGACAATTTTGGTGGGACAAACGTTACAAACCACGCCGTCGAGTTATGTGAATTAACTGTGACTGTTGAAATTAGCGGTTCGGCTCACGATAGGACTACACAGCGTGACATGCGTCAATGGAAACTTATGAAGACCGAAAAAGAGGGACTCCAGTGCGCCTAGTGCGTGCATTGTTAGCAGCCTCCACCGCCTCTCCCCTAAAACAACTGGAAGGGAGCAAGCGCAATGAAGCCGCAACGTGTTCAGAGGCAACGTCAACAAACATAACTGCGGCAATCAACAAGTGGCATGGGAGAAGAGCAACTGCGGCCGAGTTTCTCGCCGGGACCTCACCCCCTCGCAAGCGACAATCGAGAAACGCTTACAACGCCAAACAGGAACCGGGAAAGGGGGAGAAACAGGTTTCATTGTTTAATTTTGCGATCCTTGACAGTTAAGCAGCACAGCGGCACCGCTAAATATTTGCGACTCGTACACGCGCGTACGGACTCGACCTCGTGATAAAACTTGTTTGCACTACAGTACTCACGAGTGCATATACTCAAGAGTGCAAGCACTTGCAAAACCAGTTTTCATGTGTATTGTACTCATGAGTACTGTAAACTTATGAGTACTGTGTACTCATGAGTAGTGTGTACTCACGAGTACTATGTACTCATGAGTACTCATACTCATTAGTACTAAAACTCATGAGTACTCATACTCATGAATGCTGTACTCATGAGCGCTCATACTCATGAGTAGTGGACTTACCCCTGTTCTCACTCGTCATCGTAATCACTTTTTTTTCTAGATGTGTAGTCCCTCATCATCGTATTCACTCGTTTGTTTGAGTACAAATCAGTACAAATGAGTGTACACACGAGTGAGTACGCCGACCTACGCAAAGCTCTCATTCGGAGAGAAAAAGGCAGAGGGAGTGACGAACGGCTCAAGAAAGACCTTTTAGATGTGTTTTCCATAATAGCATTGAACCGATGATTCCTCCTCGACGTCGCTCTCACGCAGTGCAAAAGCTCCATGTATGTGCATTGGTGCTCTAACCAGCACTGGTTAGTTTCAACATACAGGCTTTCTATAGGGCTTGTCTGGAAAGTCCCGGATGCAAGGCGGACAGCAAAATGCCACACTTGGTCGAGCACTTTCAGAGCTGCTTTGGAAGCAGAACTATACACCACGCTGCCGTATTCTATGCGCGATGGGACCAACCTATTGAAATTACGGAGCAAGCATGTCTATCTGCACTATATGATTGGTTGCAGTGTTTTAATAATGTTCATAGTTTTAGTGCCCCTAAATTTGAGTTGTTTAATGTGGGCGATAAATGTGAGCCTTTTGTCGAGCGGAATTCCCAGAAACTTGTGTTCATTTTTGACGGGAATCACTATTATAATTATATGGACTTCAGAGTCAGGTCACAATCCACGCTTCCGAGAAAACAGTACACATGTGCTCTTTTTAGGAATAATCTTAAAAATATTGTCATCGTCCCACTTTACAAGTTTATTAGCACTAAGTTGTAACTGCCGCTCGCAGATTGAGGGATAACAAGACTTATAGCTGATTTGAATATCATCAACGTACACTGAGTACAAAATTACGGGTGGCAGTGCCTTTCGGGGTGAGTTCATTTTGACAATGAAAAGTGTGCAACTCAGTACTCAACCCTGCGGGACCCTGTTTTCTTGAATGTGCTTTTTTGAACGTGATGCTCCAACCCTTCCGCGTAAAGCTCGCTCAGACAGGTAGCTTTCTATAGTACTGAGCACATTTTCCGATACACCGTAAGCTCTGAGTTCACTCAGGATGCCATAGCGCCATGCAGTATCGTACGCCATCTCCAAGTGGAAGAAGATAGACATAGAGTGCGGCCTGTGGACAAAAGCATCTTTACATACTATTCCAATGCCACAAGCTGGTCGGTTCTAGATATTCCTGAAGGAAAATTTGCCTGGCAGCTATCTAGAATACCATGGTATTCTAAAAAGTACATGAGCCTTCTACTGACTATCTTCTCGAACAGTTTACCTAAACAACTGGTGAGTGCTATTCGCCGATAGCTGGAAGGAGAAGAGGCATCTTTCCCTTGTTTAAGAAGTGGCACCACAATTGTCTCTTTCCAAGCCCGTGGAAGATGTCCTGCACTCCATATCTTGTTAAACAAATAAAGGAGTGTTTTGAGTGTGTCTGCGTAAAGGTGTTGAATAATTGTGTATGTGATTTTGTCCGCACCTTGTGCTTATGTCGCCAAGGCACCTTCGAGCTCGTGGTTAGAAAATGGATAGTTGTAAGTCTTGTGACGATTTCGTGATGCCCCTAATGAATTTGGGCTCAGCGGATGTTTTCTACCTCATAAATTTGTGGGTGTAATGTGAAGAGCTTGATATAAGTTCAAAGTGTTTATCTGGTATATTTGCCTCGTCTTCTAATGTGTTACCACTGGTGCCAAGAAGGGGTAAGGTTCTTCTGTGCCCTTTAAACTTTCTTATTCGGTTCCACACTTTGCTTGTGTCAGTGTAAGAGTTAATAAAACCCACAAAAGCTCCCCAGCTGTTTATTTTGGCTTCCCCGGCGAATATTCCTTTCAACTACCTTGGCACGCTGGAATGCAATAAGATTATCGGCCGTTGGGTAACTTCGGAGGTTACCCCAGGCCTGGTTTTGTGCTTTGTGTGCGTTTCAACACTTCTCATTCCACCAGGGCCTTCTGGGATTCTGAGGAGTACCGAAGGTTTGAGGGACTGAACTCTTGGCAGCCTCTATAAGGTGGGCTTTAAACATTTCTGCAAGCTTCATCGACCTGTAAGTGTTTTCTGAATGTGTAGGAGAGCTGTGACCTTTGCTTAAAAACCACCCAGTCTGCACAGGTTTCCTTAAACCTTTTATGTTAAATAAAACTGTCGGAGAGTGTATCTAGACACTTCGGAGTGACAGGGAAGTGGTCACTTCCATAAGGGTTGGAGTCCACAGTCCACTCGATCGAAGAAAAGTGAATGGATGAACCTATTGCTAAATTGATGTGTGAGTAGGTGTTATGGGTTGTGCTGTGGTATGTTGGTTTAATTTTAATAAATATACAGGCACCAGATTACACTAGGAATCTTTCCATTAAATGGCCCCGGCCATCTTCGAGTTCAGATCCCAACAGTTTACTGTGGGCATTAAATTCGCCCACAAATAGGAATGGGTCTTTTAACTGGTTAATTACGGATTCGAATTCTGGACTACAGAAACGAAAGTCAGCAGAAATTTCATTGAAGCTATCGTTATGAACCCATCGGCGATTATTACACGTACAGCAACCACTTCGAGGGTGGTGGTCAAAGGAACAGATTGACAGGGAATAGACTGTTGTATAAGTATAGCTACACCACCAGAGGAGAGAGAACAGTTGTCCCTATCTTTCCAAAACCCAGAATCGCACTTCAGAAAGTTTGTTTGTTTTGATTGTAAGTGTGTTTTCTGAAGACATAAGATGGTTGATTGGTTTTATGAAGAATTTCGTATATGTCATCCAAGTTTTTTATTTAGCCCCTGCAGTTCCATTGTGGAATGCATTCTACTACGATAAGTGTTTAAAGAGAGAGTGCAGCGTGTCTTTGTGGTGCGAGATGGGTGGTGTTATCTCTGTTACTGAGCCTGCCTTAGGGCGAGTTATGCGCGAACCTGGTTTTTCCCCGCGGCCGATGTTACCACGCAGCTCGTTTGGCTGAACCGCTGACCGAGCTGGCGTGGGTGTTAGATCCATCTCTTTATCCGACGGCAAAAGAGTAAATGCAGGATCTCCCTCCTTTTGCCGTGGACCTTGGGGACCGCCACTCGTGTTTACCCCGCGGGTCAGTGGCGGCTGTAGTGGTGTTGTGCGCGTAGATGTGGATGCAAGGCTCCCCACCTCGCTGCCCACTGTGCCCGAGGACCACAGCACAGCAGGAGCGGAAAGGAAGCCACCTACAGTGTTCATTGCCACCTCACCCGCAGTGAACTCCACAGGAAGTGGTAGAACATTTTGGGCAGCAGAAGCCAGCCCAGTGGGAGGCAGGGATGGGACCAAGTCCTCGTTGCTGCACTGGTGTCGCCAACAAAACATGACGCCGCCGCAACCCCCGGTGAGCAGCGTCAGCGTAACTTCCTGAGGGAAGCATGGAATGTCTTTTTTGAGCTTCTGGGTAGGACAGGTTGTGGTCATTTTGAGGTTTATAATTTGTTTCTCATTTTTGATTTTTTTGCAAGAACAGGATAACGCGGCGTGGGGTCCTTCACAGTTAACACAGTAAAATTGTATTGCATTACACTCATCTGTCTGGCTGTCGTGCTTCGATAATTTTGCACACGTGTTTCGCCCTCGACCGTTGTTGATACTGAGCCCGTACCTTTGACATTTGTAGTAACGTCGAGTGTTTGGGATGTACGCTTTTATCTGAAAGTGGAGAAACCTGGCTTTGACAGATTCGGGGAGCGTACTACGATCAAACGTCAAGAGGATATGTTTGGTTTTGATCTCATTTCTGTCGCGTCTCATTGTGGTACGTCTAAAATGAGTCACTCCATGCTCACGGAAGCCCTCAAGAATATCTGCCTCAGTTTTATTTATGAGTTCAGTTTTATATGGTACACCTTGGCAGCTGTTGAAGGTTCGGTGAGGTGTTACAGTGGTCACCTGTGCTTGTGTGCTTTAGAAGGTTAGCAGATTGTTTTTCAGTTCTGACCTCAATGAGCTCATCACCTGATGCAAGTTTGTTTGCGTCATAGTTCTTTGTAATTATACCTTTAATGAATTTGGCGATAAGGAACAAAGATTTCGAAGTTATTGGGGTGGATTTGTCAGCAGTATGCAGGACTAGGAATCGAGGAAATTTGTCAGGGATGTTAAAAATGAGGTTGGATAAAGGGTAAAAATTGCTTCGGTGCGGGCCCTGTTCGTGCCCGCGCATAATACCAGATAATACCATGCGCCATAACATAAAGCAGGGGATGGGGGAACTTTCTTTTTGGACTTTATCCTGATGGTCTAAGAGGTGCCGGAGCTCCTTGCCTGGTAAACAGAAAGAGAGCCCATCCGCCGATGTCTGACCACGACTACAACGGCCACCGTTTGAGGTTTCCACCCCTCACCTTAAAACTCATTGCCACGGCCAGTGAGGGCGTCAGTAGGGGGGCTCCGGGTCCGCGGTGTCTTCAACACCCGCACTAAGATAACTCAAGGTTCCTCGTGCGGGGAGTTAGTTGTAACTTTGTCTTCCTAGTGCCAAAGAAGACATAAATCATATGGTTAAACCTTTCCTGTTCCAAGCACAGCCTTCACCGCTAGAAGCCAGGGGCATATCGCCTCTGGTGCGTTGCAGAGTGGACGTGGGTAGAAAGCCCAAGTGACCTTGCCCAGTTGACCAGCTGGTTCTCGTTCCGAGGCCTGAAGCCTTTGATGAAGCGTTGCCAGGGTGTCTCACCACAGGATCGCAGCCTCAGGTGTCGTCAGGCCCTGGCAAGGGTCAGAGAAAGCTGGGGTCTGCGTGCCATTATTCTTCTTTTGTTTTCTTCCCTTTTTTATGAGCCCTCGCATTGCGATATCTTAAGATTGGCCCTTAGTGCTTCGGTGCTTTTTGTGTTATTCTTTAGTGTACTTGATGACGCTGCTACTTCTTTTTTTTTTGGGGGGGGGGAGGTTGCTCATGACATATATATCGAGACTTGAAATATAAATTCAAAATTGAAGGATAAAATGTAACCTTAAAGGCAGTGCTACATCAGGCTTCACATGTCGATTAATGTGAGTTGAGGTTGGTTACAGCAGTTATGGGTAATGCGAACCTAAGTGCTCAGTCATGCGCCCCTGCAATCAATTCCTGCGTTGTGCCTCAGCAAACGTCGCTTAGTGCTTGCAAGCTAGCTCCCATGCGCACTGACTGCACTTCGGAAGCGGCGTGAGGGAAATAATTTCTGTGCTGGTGTCAGAAGTTTTACTGTTGAGTGCCTAAGCATACAAAAATTTAGCTAGTACAGTGTGGCATGTAGCAAAGGAGCTGGTGCATGGCATATGGTGGCTCTGTTTCTTAGTTAAAGGCGGCAGCCAGTTTGTTTTTCTTCTTCTGACAGGGAGGTGAGTGGTGCGGTATTATGAAATTACTCGTGTATTTGGGCTCCCTTGAAATCAAGTAAAGCTGGATGTAACCAATTCCTGGATTTAACGAAGGTTTTTAATCCCTATTGCCAGGCCCATTGAAACCCGTGTGTTTCCGTCCTCTTATAGCGAAGTCATTACGATGGTTAACCTTGATGTAACAAATTCATTGCGCTAATGAGCCATTCTGTTTTGCACTTTTTCTAAAAAATTGCCTGGAGAAAGCGCACATTTAGTGGACTTCGCCCGCACCGCAAGCTACTCAGCGTTTCCAGTGTGATTGCGGTGTCGGTTAAGTGATATGCCTCCCTGTCAGTATGTTTTCGCGAGTCTTGACTACAATCTTCGGTGTTGGTTCATCGGTGATGAGTTCTGCTGCCAGAAAACAAAAAGTTTGGTGTTTTCAAGGCAAGCTCGCAATATTAAGTGACATCTCCTCTGGGGAGAAATAGGAACGTTGCTGCACGGTACAGTATCCTTGCTAGCACCGTCTAAACAATTTTGAGTTGGGCAAAGAGCATGACGTTTACCAAATAGGAGCCCTTTTAGCATATGTTTTGTCTTTGAAATGGGTTAAGGGACCGGGAAGTGTCAAAAGCAAAAGTGGTGCTTGAGTTACGTTTGTAAATATGATTGTAAGTGACTTTGCTTCTTTGGATTGGCATCTAGTTAAAATTGTGTAATAGAAGCAGCAGGCTGAAAACAGGCAGCCTTTCACTCTGAAATGAGTCTTTTAAGGGAGAGTTCACAATCCCTGAGGTCTCGCATTTTGATTTCGGTTCTGCTTCATTTACTCGATCCTCATCTCAAAACCTGTATCTAATGAACACCTGAATTCATTTATTGAAAAATTCGTTGCATTCATGTTTAACAGTACTGCGCATTTTTGCACATTAAAATGCAAGTAATGTTAACAAGGCCATAGAATGAGTTTGAATAAGGAGAATGTTCGAATTAACCACATTTGATTCTACACCTCAACCCCAATTATACTTTCCTAATAAGGAATTTAAAGCGCACATAAAACGATCCAGTACAATGTATGCAAAGTGGGCACCACTTTTGGTGTAGCATCAGGTAAACAGAGACAAGGACTTGTCTCCAAAAATGCAAGAATGTATAAGAATCGAGCATATATGTTTGTTTTTAACCAATGGGCTGCAGTTTTCCATCGTATTTGATGAACTTGCTGGCTTGTTACAAAACACAACAAGCAAGACTTCACTTTAGGAATGCTTCAGTGAGAGAAACAATCGCACCTGCTGGTTTTCAGACCTCTGTACTAAGAATTTGGCCGAACGTGTAGGTACGTTTGCCCTACTTGTACACTATAATTAAGCAAAAAATTCTGAAAATGGCTGCCATGAAGCTTGAGGGGACCCATGATCGGTGGTCCAACGATCACCTTAAAATTGATTCGGACTGCGCAAATAGGCATTACCAATACGCTGAAGGTGACTCGTGCACAAAATTTGTGTGCATGTTTGAGAGACAGGGGGACTTATTCAACTCTTTAGCCGAGAACAATATTTCTGAATTGCTGAGTATCTTGCAGTGTATTAGAGTACAACGTTTATTAGATGATCTCTATGGGACTTAGGCTGCATAATGTTGTACACTGGAATCTCCTGAGCATGCGACTCACGAGAAATGCAGAAAAGCTGGAAAACCTGTCAATTCCAGTATGTAGAATAGTCTCATTGATCGTTGGTATTAAACAACTGCATTTCATTGTGTAAAATTGGAATATACATGACGAAATATTCAATTAGCCAAGTATTTCTATTTGTGGAGTAGTTTTTTTTTGGTGAGTTTTAATAAAACTATTTTTTCAGGGATGATTTCCAGGTGAAGTCTCTGACGGAAAACTTCAAAAACGTTTAACCCACCGGGCATGGATTCCTCACAGTACGTGAAAGAGAGGTTTGTTATAAAACTTTCATGCTTGATTTTAATCTGACTCAGGTCCAAATACTTGTGCTCCTTACGATGATACTATATAGACCAGTGACAATCTTTCTGTGCAGGAGAAACCGGCCCTAATTATTTTAAGTATCTTTTAATGGGGAAGACACACTCAAGTCTCTAAATATATTGCTCAGTGAAAGGCAATGTTTTCAATCGTACTCACTCTGATTACATTCTGGGTCGGCTAACAGTAATAAATATTGATCAGCTAAACAATCTGTCAGCAAATAAAACGTTTAAAACTTATGAAGCATGTAACAAGAACAAGAAGTCCTTGCGACGCTGCTGATGGGAGTCAACCTAAATCCGAGTGCACCCAGGTTCTTTAACGCCTTGAAAATTGGAACTTGCATTTTCAAGCTCTTAATTGTCCTGGTATTTCTTTTTCGTCCTTTTGAGACCTTTAAATCTTGGTGTTCCTGTGTGACCAGGTTGTGGGAATAGTATATTATTGGGGTCATTGAGTGTGGTCCTGACAAACCTGACTCCTTAACGCTTAGTGCAACACCGGCAGTGCTAAACGAAAATTTCTTCGCAAAGAAGAGGTTACCGTGCATCCGCCACTTGTATTTTATTTTTGTTTGGCTGCCCTGAACTTACACGTTTGCGAAAAGCCTTACGTTGCTGACCACAGTGAAGCTAGAGCATCGCCACCTCCTCCGAAGGCATATTGCTATGCCCGCCTATTTTAATAAAAATGGAATTGCATGAATTGAACAGGAATCTGCACTGTTGAATATAGTTGTATATTACTTTCCTTTCTGTCCTCCTGTTCAGTGGGATTTATTAGCAACACAATAGAAACGAAGTCCAGAATCGTAGCCTGAGCATTGTCTGTTTGCCACATTGGGCTTTCTTTACACTTGGTGACGAGGGGTACCATCTCGCTAGCATTTTAACTTAAATGCTTCTTCGGTATTTTCTTCTATCTTGATCCGGTCCTGCGAGAGCAGGTGCTGCACCAACATGTTGGAGTATTGCCCGAGCCTTTTACCTACACCTCATTACATACACATGCTGCCGAGGGTTGGGAACACTGATATGGTGGTGCAGGTGGGTCAAGGCGGTGTAGGAGCATTGTGCAGTATGTGGGGAAGGAGAGGACATGGCCGACCTAAGTCTCACTGTCCAAAGAGCTGAAGCCCCACACCCCAGTCTGCCACCGTAATGGAGGCGCTAGGCATTGTTGGAGAATTTTGTACTGTCCGCCATTTGTTATTTTCACATTCTTCATGCACATCACACAGGAACAGAAAAAGAAGAGATGTTAACACAGCGCTATGTCAGTGCTGTGTCTATGTCCCTTTTTTGTGTCGGGTTCCTGTGTTACAAGCATGGAGGATTCGCCGAAACGGCATTCACGGATTCATGTGCAGCGCCGACAAGACGTGTAAACAGTACTCACACACACAATCCAGTTTACATTACGTAGTGTGGATTAGATAAATGGTTAAAATCAGCTGGCCAGTTAAAATAAGGTGACAGCGACAAACTGCTTCAGGCTAGGACACCCTTAAATATATACCCATCTGACAGCCCCCAACCTGTTACAAAGGGGCCACCGCCAAACTACCATAATCATTTCTGCCTTGTCCGTGCCAACCTTGGCGGCATTGATGCTTTCCTTGCTGTCTTTCCCATGTGTCGGGTTTGTGTGCTTATCGTCATCAGGTGCTTTGTTCATCGAACGAAAGCTTGCGGCCCTTGCTGCCAACCTAATGGTTTCTGTGGGCGGATTTCCCGAAAATGGAGAAATGTAAGGTGGTGTCACACAGGGGGTGAAGAAAAACAATTTGAGAAAGACAGCAAGATCTAAGGTAGCATAACTCGACAGCATTAAAACACGAGTAAAAACATCCTAAAAGACTTGCCCTGACATTCAGATTTTCGGCTTGTTAAATGAAACTAAGTGCAATAAATGAAAGACCCTTTTTTGTTCTCTGTAATAAAATTTATTATGCGCAAACTGAATTCTTACTTTTTAAGTTTTGTGAAAGGTCCTGTAACAGTACTTGATTTTTAAAAAAAAACTGTGTACAAATCATGTAGGATGCCTGCAGTGACGTGAAATATTGAAGGCTACCCTTGCTTCTCATGCTAGATTTCAAAAAATGGGAAATTTTTCTTGCACCTAACACATACGCCCTACAGGCATACACTTAATGTCAGCCTTTTACTGGTGTGTTGATTTTTTATTAGTTGTATTATTCTTCTCTGCTCCCAGGTGCTGCTCGCATCTTGCCTTCACTGCATCAAGTGGGGTTGCTTCGGCTACTTCCTAAGTTTTATGAATGACCATGCTCACCTTTGTAACACGGCTCTTTACAGGTGGGTATTACACATCATTCCCTCAGTTCCATAAGCGTTTCTTTGGGGTTATTACAAGATAACAGGGGATATAATTTGTGGTACCAAAATCAGTCTCTTTGAGTTCTCTGAAGCAGTTTAATGCTAAAGAATATCTCAACTAAGTTACTCAAGCCATTTCGAATAATATATTTTCTCTTTGACTATTGCTTTGTGCTTTCTTGAAGTAAGCAACCAGCAAACATCTGCTAGCAGCCCACCTTTGTGCTGTGATACGGACTTTTTTCAAAATTATAATACTGTTTTGTTAACACTAACTTCATTTGCAAGAATTTATACGGTTACAATTGGAAAGAGAGGACATGTTATATGCAAAGGCATGAGAGCACGGTCCAGGGTGACTAAATTAGACATGCGTTCATGAAAAATTTCACACATAAAAATACCGTAAAAAGAATCTCGATTATATACGAAAACAAGAAAAGTTCTTGCATGAGGATATGGCATGCAGTGAATCTGGAAAAGAAAGGGGAGTAATAAGTTTCGGACCCTGAGATATTCAAAGCCTAGAAAACGGTCTGACAAGAAGAATCAATTGTAACAGAAAAGCATAAAAACAAGGTATGGGGATTTTAGAAATTACAGGAAGATTTATTTGGCATTTACTCCCTTTCCGCTTACTCTTTTTGTATAGCACGGCTGCATACGCGCATGGTCTGCTTTGTCTTGAAAAAGATTGCCACCTAAAAACCCTGCTCCAATAACTCACGCAGTTCTCCATAAGACTCGCCTCTCTCTAACAAACTTGTGGTCCAGTTGATTTCGTAAAACAAGGTGACGCCAGGCAGGTTCTGGGCTCACAGGGCACTCAACCACAAAGACCTGCGTCCTCCTGAAGGACTGAAAATCCAGGACGAGAACAAAGTCGCAATAGATGGGATTGTTCACATCTACACTTAGATATCGGTGGCTCGACCCAGTTATTTGCAATCGCGTGCCAGAAAAAGTCTGTAATGCGTACCAAAATTAGTCGGCAGTGTGGCATGCCAGCAAGATATGCTCAGGCGTCTCAGTTTTACCGCACGACATGCATCCCAAGCTGTAGAGCATACAGAAGCCTCAACAACTACTACCGGGCCATAACTGGTAGCACTCCAGCGAGAAAAAAGAAGAAGTGTTTGGAACCGGTGGCCAGAGGCATGGCTAGCACACGCCTCAATACATTTGTGTGTGGCCTGCTCTCGGAACGTTGCCTATACATAGATGGTTGAAGGACTTTCGCCAAGAGGCCCAGTAAAGCTTTCATGACTTAGCGATGAGGAGGTTTTCCCTTGAAAACTGCTCCTCTAATGTTACGAGGGCAGCACCCGCGTCTTTGTAAAAACCAGTGTGACTCATATTGTTGTTAAACGCCTTCTGACGTGGTGAGCCGGCTGATAGGATGTGTGGAGCCATGTCACTTTAGAGCAACGCGAAGAAAACACACCTGCTGGTCATAGACGTACAAAAAGCAGTGTACGATCAGCTTGAGCTCTACATTCACCAAGCCCGCTCCTTCCCTCTCACGACTCCAAAACAGGTTCGGGCGACGCATGGGTTTGTATGTTGAACGCCAGAGGTAGGCAGCACATAACCGGTAATGTTTGTTTATTGAGCTGGCGTTGATCGCAGTGATGCGGGCTCCGTACAAGATGGCAGGCTACACAAGGGCATTGCAGACGTGAGCCCTTGAGAGAAGGATGATGTGCCTCATCCTCCACGGTTGGTGTTTTCTTTAAGCAGCCTCCACTTTCCTGTGCCACCTTACAGTGCACCGTTTTTTCTGGTCGTGATTTATGAGGAGGTAGTTTCCAACACTCCGCATACACCGGAGGGATGTCGAGGTGTGTAAACCCACTCACCAAACCAACCTCTTTCTGACATGGAGATGTGTATTTCTGCCCCCGAGAAGCGGCAAAAGCGACCAGCCAGCTCGCCACCTCACCCGCCTGTTCCGCAGATCTGAAAAAGAAGGCCACACCGTCCAGTTAGGGCGGCACTCACAATTTCGTCTCCCCGAGGTCAAGGCCTCTGATTGTGCGTGGTGTAGTAGTCATATGGCATAGTGGCTCATGGTACTGGGCGAAGAGGACTGGTGACAGCGGCACCCCTGACGCCTTCATCTGTGCGCTGAAACGGGGACGCCAGGCCGACTGTTTAAGACAAGGGTGGTGGTAATGTCGTTGCAACAAGTCTCCATCCATTCGAGCATCACATCCAGAATCCCTAAGTGACGCAGGAGCGTAAGTTGTAGGCGCCGTTCACTTGGTCATAAGCTCAAGGCGAACGGCGTAACACCTAGCACTGCCGCATCACACGCGCTCCTCATCAGAGGCAAGTTGGTGATGATACAGGGGTCTTTGGAGCCACAGGTCTGATGGCTCCCTACCATGCCTCACGGTGCCCCTTCAAGTCGTATGGCCAGGATCTGTTGGGGTATTTTGTAGTCAACTGATGGTAGCGTGATAGGGCAGAAGTCCTTAACATCTGGGATGGATTCTGTTAAATATTTTTTTATACGAACCAGATGACTGAACCGCATGATTGGCGGCAGTAGTTTCTCTTTCTATAAGCTTCCAAAGACACTTGCGAGGATGGGGATAAGTTCTTTGCAAAAAAAAAATAAGTAGAAGTCTGCGACGATTCTCTCTGTGTTCCGGGATTTGTTTATTTGCAGTCTTTTAATCGTCTGCTGTAACTCAGAGAAGGTTAAGGGCATATTTATTGTGTCCCTAGCATCCTCTGGCACTTTCGCCGTGTGTTGCAGTATTTACTCTGAGACGGATTCAGGATATTTGTTGTTGCTGAATAGTTGGGAGATGTGGTCAGAGAAGGCATAAGCTACTTCCCGACTCCCCGAGGCAAGAGCGCCATTGCGTTGAACGTCAGTAATGTTTTATCCACTACAGCCTCTCTCGCTGGCTTGAAAGAGTATTGACAGTTGTGCCTCATGCTCAACCTGAATTTGCCTACTGCAATCCAGTGTTCCACTCTAGCGTCACTCCAGCTCGTCACTTATTTCTTGTTTTACGAATTTAATGTCCGTCTAGGAGTCTCCTGGCTGTCCTCTTCGACCGCGATGAGCCCGCGAAGGTTTTGTAAAAAGTTGCCCTTCTTGGCTCTACCTTCGGCAGCCTCCATTCTGCGATGCGTATTGCTGCATGTTTGACGTTTTTCTTAAGCTGTTCCCAGGCAGCGCTGTCAACAGCACCTAATTTGATATTTTCTATTTGTGTGTACTTTTTTCATAACAATTTTTTAACACTGTGGCACTTATCGAACACTTACATGACTTTGGAGCATCCAAAGTGTGGCGGAGTTGTCCGTAAGAAGTAAAGAGCCTGTACTCGGAAAAGGGGACCGGTGTGACCTCGAAGCCCACCACGTGTGACAACAAAACCATAGGAATATAAACGCGGCCCAAGCGGGCATGCAATTGGCAGCGCCAACGCGTATAGCCCGCTGTATTCCATTCCTGCTTTAGGGCAGCATCCACAAGGATGCAGCTTTTCAGTACGGATATAAAAATTCGCGCTGATGGGTCCGTCTTGCCTCTCCTCCCTAACTGGTCCCCTGCATTTAGGACGCAGTTGATGTCCCCCCCCCCCAACAAACACGTTTTCGGGGGATGACTGGAGGGAGCGGAGTACATCAAACAACTCAGGACGCTGGGGGGATTGTTGGAGACGTAAGTGCACAGGAAACGGGTGAGCACCCTCCCTATGATCGCACTGACCATAAAAAAGCGGCCATCGCTCGCCAGTTTGCAGTCGACAATTTTGACCAGTTCTTGCTTCTTTATGAGAACACCTGGATTGTCCCACTCGGACGCCACCACGGTAAAAAAACACCAATATTTGTTTCCAAGGAACTGGACGAAGTTCTTCGCGTTGGCTGGATTTGCAATTTTGGTTTCCTGTAGGATGGCGACGTCGCTATTATGGTCTTTAAGAAATTGATTCTCCAATATCTGGGCTATGTAGGGATTTGACTCACGACATTAAGCGTGGCAAGCTTAAGTGAATTCTGGAGAGCGGCCAGCGTGGTTTAAAGGGTGTAGGGAAGAGGGCTCACCTGACCATTTCTGTACGCTGGCATGGAATCGCTAGCGTACGCTCCTTTTCCTCGGGTTTTTTCGAGGGCGTTCGTTGCGCCACTGTGGTAGCGTAAGATTGCATGCAGTTTAACTTGTCGTGCTGGTAGGCGCTACACGCACAACACCGAGGTGTATTGCAGCTTTTCCGGTAGTGCCCATTGTGGTAGCACCGGAGGCACTGTGGTAGGCGACCAGGAACTTGAATTAGGATGGGGTTGCTATTTATAGTGGTCGGTCGGGGAAGCACTTAGAGTGATGTTGTAGGCGACAGGATCACACGAAAAACCCTCGTGGTTCCGGTGATCTGTCAGAGCTCCCTCCAAAGGCGGTTGAATTGGAACGGTCCGAGGCAGCTTATATTCTTGAGGTCCTTAGTGTGGTCGAGCGCAGAGGAGAATTATTGCACTCTGCTCGTCAGCGTGGATTGATCACCATAGAGAAAAAGACAATATTGAGACATCTTTCTCCCTCCAAAGGCGGTTGAATTGGAACGGTCCGAGGCAGCTTATATTCTTGAGGTCCTTAGTGTGGTCGAGCGCAGCGGAGAATTATTGCACTCTGCTCGTCTGCGTGGATTGATCACCATAGAGAAAAAGTCAATATTCAGACATCTTTTCGGAAGGCTGCAGCGCTGGGGAGGGGAGAGGGGGCGTTCGGTAAGCATCGAGGGCAGGTGGTTCAAGCCTGTCGTGGGAAAGCCGGTCGGACGTGGTGGACTCCCAGGCTTGTGGGAAGCTCTCGCGTGACATGACCTACCCGATTGGTGCTCTGGGACTACTTGAGAAAGGCTAGCACCCCAGCTGAAACACTATAACAAATATTGCAGCACCTTTTTTATGTCACATAATGCTAAAGAATGCAGGGGAAAGATTTTTTAGCAATTTTGCCCATACATAAAAAACTTTGGTTCAACCACTTAGCAAACACTACAGGGAATTCTATCAAGCCATCAGTTTTGATCAGGAAGCAGCTTTTTGAAACGCAAGTGAGGCTAAGATATGGAAAAGCTTACGGTTGATCGCAAACACGTGCTGTGAAGCATTATTTTGCCGGCTCTTATATTGTGGGCAAGGTACGGAAAACAAAAACAAAACTGCTCAGTATCAGTCGTATGATAACTGTAATCGTCACGGTTATTGGTATTTTATTTATTTTTTTATTTATTTACAGGACACTGCCAGTTTCACTCAAGAAGCCCTAGGCTGGATTGGACAAGCATAATCTATATGAAAAAGTGGGACAGGTCTAGTTCTAGACAACGATGCAAGATAACTCGCATGTAACAAGCAAAAAAACAAATTTTCATCACACAGGAGAATAATACAGCAAAATAAAATGCGTGAAGGGGAACCTCAAAAGCTACAATTTGTTCACTCTGTGTAACATCATATCGACATGTAGAGCACATTGGGAGAGACAGAGAGAGAACAAACTTTATTTTCCGCAGGACCTAAGTCCAGGTCCTAATTTCAAAGTTCAATTCACCGGATCCACGTAGTACTCCAGAATGTCCGTGAGGATCCGGTGCACGTGTTTGTAGAGAGCTTCCTGGGCAGCCTGGATGTTTACTGTCGGCGGGGGAGACAACCAGAGCTCCCAGGAGGTGATGGAGGCGAGGGATGGGTCAAGTGATGGCGGGGTGCAGTCCCAATAAGAATGAGGGATGGATGGGTAGGAAGAACAGGTGGGACAGGAAGGATGACCAGGGCGCCGATAGATGCGGTGAAGAATGTGATGGGAGAGGAGTCAAGAGGTTTGAGCCTGGCGAATGAGTCCCGCAGCCTCCCGAGTTAAACGGGAACTGGGGGGTGGGTACAGGGTATGTGATAGGCGTTGGGCGTGTAATTGGTAACGGCGGGAAGCGCGGTGTTGACTACGAACCGTCGGCGGGTGGTACAAGGTTGGCCAGGACATAGGCGGACCCGGGAAAGGTACTCGGGTGAGCGCGTTTGCTAAGGCGTTTCCGCACATGCCAGCGTGGCCAGGAACCCAAACCAGTGTGAAGCGGGGCCGAGGATTCAATGCAAGTATCGGAGTGACGAATTCAGTAGTGTGTGGGTGAGTCTCATGGTGAGCGAAATTATGAGGGGCTGACTGACAGTCGGAGAAGATATATACTGGCGTGCTGGTAGGAACAGTAAGAGTAGCGTGCTTTATTGCAAGGGCAATGGCGTATTCTTCGAGAGAGGTCAAACACGGCGGGGAAAGAAAGGAAAGCGTGGCAGTGTCTAAAGAAGGGAGTTGGAGAAATGAAGCCGTGCCCGTTGAGTTTGAGGGGATGTCGCTGGCGTCAGTAAAGTAAGCGATGGAAGCATGGGAGAGTAGAAAATTAATTCGTCTGGAGAGGGCCTGAACGCGCAGTGCACGAGCAGCAGGGTGGCAAAAACTGGAAGAATCAAAGCCAACGTAATTAGAATAACGTGCAAACCGCTGGACGAGGAAAGCACACTTCCAGGCGGAACCAAACACTACACAGATACATGGGGAAGTCGCGATGTTTGTGTGTTTTGAGTGCGGAAATAAATGATTGCACACTTCTGCGCTCTACATTTTCGGCAGGCCGTCCATTCCATTTGTATGTTTAAAAGCATCAATTCGACACCAGTATTTCCGTACATTTTTGGAATGTTGCCCACGATTGAATTGATGAGTAACTGTAATCTCAAAGTCAAGTTACAATAAACAGAAAAGGGAAACACTAATACAGTTCATAGAGCAAGTGCAAAGGGAGACAGATTTCTAGTGCAAGTCACCAGGGAATTGTGCTTTGCCGAGTATAACTCATGAGTGTGTTTTACTTCAAAGCTGACATTTTTAGCTGAAAAGAAGGTACAGGCAATTAAAATGGGACACATAACTTAGCAAAAAGTAATTTGTGGACCGATCAAATCCCTTCTTAGACACTTTGGGAGTTGCCTCCTGCTGAAACATTTCAGCTGTAATTCCGCTATTATTGCCTATTTCGAAAGCATTAAATAAGGAAAAGTATTGTTATGGTCAAAAGTTCTCATGCCGCAGTGACTGTACCCAGAGCAGCAGCACTCGATATCGTGCCGGTGTCATCAGTAGTGGATACAGACGCACAGGAGTTGCCGGGACACAGAACGTGAGGCTAAACATCCTTCACGCTGCCGCACATTCGGTGATCATAACCTGGCCCAGAGGTAGTTTCGCAGTGGGCTGTCCTTTAACTTTTCGCGCTCCTTCTGCGTGAGCGTACTGTGGGCGGAAAACAGCTGCGGCCAAGGCGATGCAACGCTCTGTAGTGTACTGTTTGTAGCTGCAAGGCTTAACGATATGGGTGGGCTGCCCTGTAAAGGTGGAGTCTCAGGTTTGGAATGCAGCAGTAATTGTGACAACCAACCTGAGTAGTTGTGCACGTCTACCTGTCTCTGTCTTAATATCCAATTACGTGTTCGTGTAGTAGGGCCACATCATTTATTCTTTTTTTGTTGATGATCTTCAGCGATCCTAGATTTCTTTAACATGCCTTGGCAGCTTTCTGGCTAAGGGGTCGATCTGTTGAACCGGAGGATGGGGTTTGATCCTGATAGTGGCCGCCGTATTCGAAAAAGACGCAAAAAAATATTGCCCACGTGTCGAGATTCCAATTCGCATTCAAGCTTCCATCATGCTGTCAATTTATAGCCCCTTTCTCTAAGGAGCATACGTATCTAGGTGTAGCTTTAGTGCATTAAATTGAAAGTATTTTATTTTTTTCCCTGTCACTGCATGGTACCTTGTTGTCATTAAGCACATAATATAATCTGACAAAAAACAGACGAAACAGGTTCATGCACATACCCACTTAATCATCCACATGGGTGAATTACTGATAATAAAAAGAGTGCATGTGCATTCCAAATTCCACAAATCATATTCTGCACCATGATCAGAACACAGTCCTTTACTTTTGTTTGCTCGCGACCTCACTTGCTGCAGCATAAAAAGCAGCTGCAGATTGTTCCATTAGAGGTAATTTGTGTGCACGGTGAATGGTTATTTCCAGGTGTGTGCTAAAGTTGGAATTTTCATATGGTATGAAGTGAAGTGTGTGAGCGAAAGCATGCGTTGGTTTTCTTTTTCTGTACGTACTTTGAGGAGAGGAGTGAGTGTACTGTGCCAGGTGGCTTGTTCCTCCTATTATTTCTTTTTATTCATAAAATGACTCTTTAGCTGCTCCACTAGCAGTTGGTGCCCACAGAAACTGTATTATATTTCAGGAGACCACCTTTCTAATAAACAATACACTGATTCATTTATTGCTACACAAGGCAATTCTGTGGTTAAAAAGTCCTGTGTTATATCTCGTTACAGGCTGAAAGTCACTGTTTGGCAGTGTAGTAAGGTCGAATGAACATTACCCTTGATTTCTGTATCATTATCATCATCATCATCCTCAGCCTGTCAACGCCCAGTGCAGTTCAAATGCCTCCCCCATAAATCTTTAATATTCCGGTCCTGTGTTAACGGCGACCAATATATCCCAGCAAACGTCTTGTTCTCACCTAACCATCTAACTTTCTGCCCTCCGCTGTCACGCTTGCCTTCTCTAGCGATCCACTATGTTACCCTTAAAGGGGTGATGAAGACAAAACACAGGTTTGGTTCATTCGAAAGATTACGTCGTTTGAATTTTACTGACCGTATTGTTAATGTAAACTTCACTCAAACAAGGTACATGATTTCAAAAAAAAGGAATGGCCATGCGACCCACTTTCTCATTTGCCGCAACAGAACATATGATGTCATACGCGCGAGATCTGCGATTGTCTGAGGCCAGCAAAAGCAAACGAAAATTAGGCAGAGCTTATAAACGTGCCGAACAAGCTAATTGCGCTTAAATATTTGGTGCGTTCTTTTTAAAGCCGTAACAATGTTGGGATAAACAGTGGAAGTTATGAAAGCGCACGCAAACCTACACGTACAGATGTGTACTGCTTTTGCTACTGCGCGCACTATACCGGTTTTGCTGCACACCACTGCAGCTCTTTTGGGTTGCCTCAGACGACACTGGCCAATTGGCATATTCGACGCTGTCTAAAGGGACCATATTTGTCGAGCGAGCACCACGTTTTATGAAATGAATATTTTCTCCCTGCAGAAAAAACCGCCAGCTACAAACGAGGCCAAGAACAAACCAAAGGCAGAAAACGGCCCGCTGCGGTGTGGTGGCGTCATCTAGGTTGAGTAATAATAAACAAGTCTCCGTTTCAGACCAAGTTTAACTTGAACACACGTTCTTATCATGTCATCGCAGACGTCGTCAAGACACACGATTTGGCACGAGAATCGAAATTTTAACTGAAATTGATCAATTTTGCAGGAATAAAGCATCGTTTGCTTCCGGGGAATTGCTGGGGGCACTATAAAACACAAAATATTTGGAATAAAACGTATTTGCGTTTTGTCTGCCTGGCCCTTCTATAACCAACGGTTATCTCGCCTTCACATTACATGCCCTGCTCACACCCACTACTTCGTATATTTTTTCTACTAATATGTCCTTAATACGCGTTTGTTCCCTGGCCAACTCCGCTCTCTCCCTGTCCCTTGATGCTACGCCCATCATTTTAAATTTCATTGCCTGGCGTAGTCGCCGTTTAATTAGGTTGAACCCTTTTTAGTGAGCCTCCATGTTTCTGCTCCGTAGGTGAATACCATCAGGACACAGCTGGAATACACATTCTTTTTCGGGGACGGGCGTAGTCTGCCATTCTGTATCATACCAGTTCTAAAAGCTGTATTACAATACAGATTTTCCTGTACCCATGCAGAGATTGAAGTACTGGCTGGCAACAAAGGTGCTGCTGCCGCAGTCTGCACAAGGCATATCCTCAAGCTACGGTTGATGGTCGACTTGGCGCAATGAGTTCTAGGCCCCGTTGATTGGGTAATTAAGTTTTGTATTTGTACCACCTCTGCTTTCGTTTGAAAATTTAGCGCTGCATATACGTGACTGTGTGTTGGGGAAAATAACACACAACATTCTCCTCGCCACTTTCCTCCTCACCGCCGATTGTGTTTGTTGAGTCATTGTTGAGTCACTTCATTTCATGTCTCCTGTTTATTCCACCCCTGGAGCCTCTAAGACATTGCCATCCCGGGCTCCCATTAGCCAACGTTTCGCCGCCCACCCGCAACGAAAAAAAGGCCCCGCATTTATTCCTCACCAAGAGTCCACTGGGCTGATTGCTGGAAAAGTAAATGGCAAAATAAATTCGTCGCCACCTGGCGCCAACGATAAACTTGGAGAGTGTTTGCGAGGCCTTTAAAGCTATATCAGCGTACAGCCAAGTCGATACTCGGACAGGTGGGGGAACGAAGCACGCAGCCCGAGAGGCCGTGCACGGTTGGGGGGTTGTTCGTCATCGCCATTTCAGCGCCGATTTATATGCACGTCTGTGCCGAGAGGAAGCAGTGTCAAGAAAAATAGTGTTGCCACGGTGGCGTTCGCCTTGCGTGTTTTTTAGGTGCGAAGTACCTGAGGAAGGCACAACATACCTCTGCGTCCATGCGCATAGCATTTACAATCTCGAAATATACACACATACACCGGCAGGATCAAGCCTGTGCTTTGTACACCATACAGAGTTAGTGTCACTCGTTTTATCCATAGGGCTATGACCGTAAGTGCCCTATAATCATACGGCTTATTGCCTCGGCTGTAAGGTCGTGGAGTACGTTATCAGCTCCAAATGTCCGTCCGAGCTCACCCCTGCGCACGCCGCCATCCGGTGAAAATAGACGAAAGTTTGATTTGAGCCGTGAGTTGTAGTTTTATTTACGAAATAACCAAGGTGCAATTCACGGCTAAAATCAAATGATGATCGTGGTGAAAATAGGATGCCACTCGTGGCCCAACTTGGATGTCATTTCCTGTCCCCGTAACCCGCACCCTCGCCATCATTCACGGAGTGAAGATACTGCCATTTGTTTTTTTTTTTTTTTGGGGGGGGGGGGTGCTTTTGAACTCCAACATCCTTCCTGAATAATAAATCTCCAAATTCGTCATTGAAAGGCGTCGTGTATTCCGAAGCAAGCTTTGACGGGTAGCCACTTTGACCACAGATTGCCGTGAATCTTCGGCCTGCTTGTTGAATATCGTAGACTTTATTCAATCACATATCCATCGAACTGTACAGCTTTAATAAGTACTCTCCATTGTAACTTTCGTTGTTTGCTGTGCTGGTTTGTATCACTTCTGTAAAGTTTGTATCTCTTCTATTTTTTCTATATTTATTCTTCTTTGTGTTACATTTTATCTTTTTCTCCCAGTAGCGTACCTCATGTGTTGAATAATGAATCTATGTTTGTTTTGGTGTGCAAAGCTTTGTCAAGCCCTTTCCCTCCTGGTGGAAAATGCCGCGCATCACAACGCCATCCCGTTGTCAGAGGTGACCTCTAGACTCAATGTATTTGTTTTCTCGAAAGACCTGACTCTCCCATCTTCTGTGAAGTGCCACCAAAAATGTTTGCAGATTCCTTATGGTTACCAAATTTTTTAGTCGGCAAGAAACACGCAAACAACTTTTGGTCCGGTTCAGACTTATTCCGAATTTCGTAAGTGGCCAAAATATTGGAAATATAAATTCGCATCATTTATTTCCACAAAACAATAGCGATTTATATAGTTAGAGTAATGTTCTATCACATGAGGGCATTCGTTTCTCTTAGCTTATTAATCTTTTTAATTTTGTTTTTTATACATTTGCACAAAAGAAAATTTACAACAACCGGGTAGCGCTTGAATAAACCACTGGCCTGCGACCATGTCCTCGCTGAAAAAAATTTATATCCCGAAAACATCATTTGTACGTATGTTTCGAATACTGTTGTTAAAAAAATTGCAGCATTCAATTGTCCGGGAACATTTATATGTACTGATTTTCTGAACCAAAAAGGTTGCCTTTACAGCATTACCACCTGAGTAAAACACATCGCAAGGCCTATTACGCGATTATAGGTCCATTTTTCCACATGACCGAAGCACCCTGCTACGACCGGAATGCTTGTGCGCACTTCAGGAATACGGCCTCGATATGCCAAACCTGGAAAGTTTAAAATTACAGAAACAATTTTAAAATATTGCCCACACCATTTTTTTCTGTACAATTTTGTTTAGTTTTGAGAAAAAAATGTCTTCCATACCGGTCGTCAGAATTACAAAAATGAAAATCAGTGTAGGCAGGAGCTGCTCTCTAGAATTGCCTAGTGCCGATGTTTTCTTCTCGGCTTTACAGGTACCATTTTTCTTAGGCAAGCGTGCAAGGGCGTAATCCCCATTACGGGCTCTTTGACATACGAGCTTCGTTTATCCCACATTATTGTGTGGATCGGCAAAGCTTTAAAAATTTAAAATTGACAAAAACGTTTATATAACCTTTCGCCTTCAGTATCGTTTCTAAAGAATGCACTGGGGAACGGGAGTGTTTAGTCACGGTTATAATTTGAGGCGCCTATTTCCTCTAGGCGAAACAGCTTCCGCTATCTTCTAGTCAAATGTCCTAGCGCATTGCGTGCCGCCCTTCCCCAACGCCGAACATAATGTGTTCTCAAACCAAAATGCAGCTGAATCATTACACTTATTTACGATTTATTACAAATCGCTACGAGCTACCAGGTATATGCGGTATATCAGGTATCAGTAAAATCAGGTATATGCGGCTGGTATGCTCATTTTGGAGTTAGCAAATCAGTTCGAGAAAATATTTGAATAGTGGAAATTCTGAAACGCATTCACGATGTTCACTCCAAGCCATGAAATAAGAAACGCCGATTGCAATTGATTGGTAAACGCAATATATGCGAAGAGTAGATACTTTTTTACATCAGTTTTCACTCTTCCTCAACTTCTATATGGATAAAGAGTACGTCTCGCCTTAAATGCAATTTGGCAGAACTCAGTTTCAGAAACTTCAGATTAGTCAGTTGGATGCCCCATAACTTCAAGCTTGCCTCTATTCCTCTCTCTCCGGTTACGAGTTGACCTTCGCGCTAGTGCCACGCACAGGGCACCTTGAGTAATCTTGGTGACGTTACTGGTGACACCACACTTCCCGAGCCCCTATACTGACACTTTCATCTACCATGGCTAGACGTTTTAGGGCGAAGGGCAGAAACCACAAAAGATGGCCTTACGAGCCAACGTCCAGCTCCGGCGGATGGTCTCCCTGTCAGTTTACCAGGCAGTGAGCTCCAGGAGATCTCTCAGAATCAGGGTACACGGGATGAAGAACGTTTCCGCGTCCCATGCTTATATACTGTATTTTCTAACACCGCCCCTCCCCCAAACATGGTCGGTCATGAAAAGGGGCCGCACCACAGTATCTTTTCCCCCCTTGGCATTCTTAACCTTCCCTGCAACCGATTCTTACTCTCGATTTGTGGTCATGGAATCTCTAGCCTAGCCGGCCATCCTGCATCGAAGTCAGTCTTCGTGATTGCAAAATATCTCGAAGCAATTATTTGAAAATCGTATCAGGCCAAACACGAAGGACAGATGAAGGCCTAACTGAGGTAAATGACAAGCAGCCGTCCACAAAGCCTCTAGCTCAAACTAGACTGGATCATCTGGACATCAGGGTAACACCCCAGCGGAGCCTCAACAGCTCTCAGGGTGTAATCTGTGAGCCAGATCTGCTGAACGAGGCGGATGCGGATCTCCTTGAAAGCTTGAAGGATGAGGGCGTAACAGCCATGAGGCGCATCACCGCCCCCAGAGACGACTAAAGAATTCCTACCAAGCACATAATCTTGACCTGTACCCGCTCCGCACTTCCGCAACATATAAACGCCGGCTTTATCCCATGCTCTATTGGTTCCTACATCCTGAACCCACGAAGCTGTTTTAAGTGCTAGCGTTACGGGCATGGTAAAAGCTGTTGCCGTGGTCGATCAACCTGTAGAAAATGCGCGGAACAGGATCATCCTACCAACAACTGTCCATCCAACACAGTCTCTTGTGTGAACTGCCGGGGGCCGCAGACGCAACTCTCGAAATTCGAAAAATTTTAACTCGAAAATAAGATCATCAACATCAAGGAAACCGAGAACATCACCTTTCCAGAGGCATGGAAGAGGCTCGCCTTTTTCTCCTGGGGACGTACGCCGATGCACCTTGCTGGGCGGCAGTGTGGCGTCTTGTTTCCGCAGGGATACAGTTCAGCGAGTCGGGAAAGGTCCGTACGCGCCCACGGCTATGCTGCCTCATGCAGCCCAATGCGTCACTACACCGCCTGCTGAGGCAGCAGCGGTTGTGGCTCCAAACGCTTCCGTAGAGACGGGTGCCGCTCGTAACCTTGCCTCCCCGTCCTCCAGTGCCGAGGGGATGGACACCCGGGGCCCGCATCGGCTCCCAACGCCACTGCACTGCCCGTGCAACCTCTGGCACCCCCGAAACCTCGGGCGGGGGCGTGTCAAACGAAGGGCCCCCAAAGAGGAGCCGAGTACGTGAGGCCGGGTCTCTCGAGCACCCATCTGACATCGGATGAAGAGATGGATGTCGGGCTGTTCCTGCCTGAAATGCAGCGGAAGGAACGGCCTTTGACATCCAAGCCAACAGAAATGCCGAAAAAGCCCAATTCCAGAATAACAGCCTCAAAAGACAACACATTAACACACACTCATACACAATCCCGTCATTGTAAATGTACATAATAGGAACATAAAACATCATTCAGTGAAACTGTAGAGGCCTCATTATACATCTAAAAGGTATGTGTGAGACACTTCATTCACATCAGCCAAGTGTCGTGTGTGTTTAGGAAACACACCTAAAAAGTAAACATGATAACTCATTTGATATCTACGTTGTATTTCGAAAAGACAGGCACAGTTGCACTTATCGTTGGGGTGGTATGGCCATAGTGACCCGAAAATCCTTATCGTGCAACACCCTACAACTGAACACCATAATGATTTCTGTCCCGATTCAAACAATTATTTATAATAGGGTAATACGTTTTGCTCCCTCTACATCCTCCTGATTACCACATATCGAACACTTGTTTTGAGGTCCTGATAGATCCACTACCTGGACCGTACATAGTATTAGGTGACCTCAACGCACACAATTCACTCCGCAGATGTCCGAGGTCCCCTAATTGAAACATTCGTATCATCGGCACCACGCCTTATTACCAAAACCCAAGCTACATATTACAACAAAGGATAAAACAGTGATTCACATGGTGACTTGGCTCTTGGCTCTCTACCTCTTTCCCTATTTCTTAGTGGCATCTGGACACAAACTAACAAGCAGTGATCACCTCTTCATCAAATTGACATACATAGGCTGAGGCACAAATACTTGCTCCTCTTACAAAAGGTTCAGCGAGGGAAGCGCGAACTGGAGTACATTCACAGAAACATCTAAACTACACTACACATCCATAAAATACCTGTACAGAGAAGAGGCGACCCCACTGCTCAAGGCGCACATCCTCGACGCCGCCGACAAGTCCATTCCACAGGCTTCCGTTGCTCCGCGCAACCCAAGCAGGCCCTGGTGGAACGAGGTCCGCCGGCGAGCACGAGAGGCCCAGAACAATACGTGTGGTGTCCTTCGCTGGTACACACGTCTAATAATTTTGTATCCATCAAACGAGTAAAAGAAATCGGGAACCGCGTGCGCTGTACAGCAAAAAGGGAGAGTTATCGTGCCTCTCTTACATCCATAAACTTATACACAGACACACGCAAAGTGTGGACACTTCTACGTAAACTCAAAGGACAACCGACACACAGCCTGCCGTGGTGAGCATAACAGGGGGCACACTCAAAGATAAGGCCAACACACTAGCACACAACTTCCAACACGTCCAGGTCTGCACACTACACACACTTTCATGAAATACCAAACATTTAGGGAAACAAGTCCTTGCGGAATACTAATAATTGAAACACCTCTTATAACTTCCACTTTACGTATAATGAACTGAAGAGGGCTCTCAGTACTTGTAAGCTTCAGCTCCAGATGGGGACAAAATTACGTACACTATCATACAACTCGTACACGCAGACACACTCGTGACACTTTGGCGCCTCTACAGCAAAAGATGGCTTTCGGGGCGCCTTCCTGGGTCTTGGAGGGAGGCCATCGTAGTGGGTTTTTTGAAGGAAGGAAAGGATCCCTCTTCTCCTGCCAGTTATCGTCCCATCACCCTATCAAGCTGCCTGTGCAAGCTGCTGAAGAAGATGATCAATATGAGACTGGTGTCCTAGAGTACAATGGTCTTCTCCAGAGCTGCCAGGCAGGTTTCCGGGCGGCGCGATCCATAAATGATCAAGTGGGCTCGGAAACAGCATCACCATGCAGGTGGCTAATTCCATCTGCAAATTTTCTCTACAGATTCTGCCTTGGATTTTCTGCCCAGATCATGACCTCCAGCCGCACCTTTTGGCCGCGCCACAACTATCATGGATCGATCAGAACACGTACCGCATCGAAGACATACCCAATGGCCCTCCCCTTGAAACCTTTCGGGATATACCCCCAACCGAAGCATTCACGTCATCGGGGACGTCAAGCAGCACTGGGTACCAAAACGACCGCCTGGGAGCATCCTGGTTCAGTGGGCACGAAAACGGCATCACTACTCAGATGGCTAATCACATCTGCTACATTGCTCCTCAGATTCTGCCACGGATTTCCTGCCACGATGAGGACATCCAGCAACAACTTTTCGTCGTGCCACAACTATCATGGGTCAATCTGCCGCATCGAAGACATGCCCAACGGCACTTTGTCGACACTTACGTAATATGCCCCCAACCGGAGCATCCACATAATCGGTGACGTGAAACAGCACCGGGTACTTGAAGGGCCACCTGGGAGCATCCCCATTCACTGGGTCCGGAAACAAAATAGCCATGCAGGTGGCTAAACCCTTCTGCTACTTTGCTCTGCAGGTTAGTTACCACACATTCTTTTATAGTAAAAAGACTAGTGATCGTAGCCTACTGCTGTTTTTGTGCTTAAAAGTGTAGCTGCATGTTGTTTGCGATTGTGCGGCTGGCACACGGTGGCTTTTGATAACAGCGGGGATGTCACCCTTGGTCCCGATACCCGCTCCGGCTCCCAAACAACCGACATAACTGAGATAGCATAACTTCTCCACGACTTACACACCAGAACAATTGACCTCCAGAACAGCCAAGATATATTTAAAAATCCTCATTCGATGTATCTCAGAAACAAGCAAACATAGACCATAAACTTGCTGACGTTGGCAACCGCCTAATAAACCACGAAGGAAAAACAGCGGAGATCTATGGTTAGCAGGCCGCGTAGCAAACAACACAGCAGACTGCACATTCCTTGCAGCAAGACTGGCAAACCCTGCATTCGCGTCTAAATGATGCCGAGGATAGGTATCGTCGGGATAATTTATTTTTCTACGGCCTTGCAGAGTCGCCACCAGAATCATTTTACGATGCCGAGCTAAAAAATGCTTTGTTAGAATCCCAGTTTTTCGGCAATAATTTAAGCACCTATGCTATTATGCGCACGCACCGCCTTCGACGTGCTACTCAAGATCGTACCGACCAATGAGAGCAAAATTTTGTTTATACAAAACCAAATCTCACATTTTGGCTAACCGTGCAAATCTAAAAGACAGTAACATTTCCGTAAGCGAGGACTTGTCTTCTGCTACCAGAATCGCAAGGAAAAATCTCTTGGCACTTTCTAAAACCCAAGGTGGTTAATCGCAAATGAAATACTACAAATTACATTTAAACGGACAGTGTGGAGGTACGATCACACCAATAAGACTGTTGTAGAAACCTATTTTCAATCATATACGTCTACCAAAGCTGCGTCAACCAGCTAAGCCCGCTCAAACGTTTCAACCCGTTCGCTTAAGATTAGTAACACATCCTATTAACAATCATGGAGGGGAAGTGGATTATGCAAAAGGCAATCAGCCATCTACATTACATCCGTCTGGCCCAGAACAAAAAGTGATATGCGGAATTCATTTATTGATTCATGTTCAGACGACATCATTGTACTAAAAGAAACTTGGCTGTAAAACAAAATACGAGATTCCGAAATTCTAGAGTGCAAAAATAAATATAATTTATCGACAGGACCAAGACTACAGATCTGGGGGCAGAGTACTGATTGCGGTGAATTTTGATATCGAATCTTGAAGTACTCACGTCCCGAGCAATGCAGATAGTTTATGGGTATCACTAGCAATCGGGAACAGCAGAGGTATTAACGGCGCTTGCTACCATGGGCCTTCCAGTGACAGCTGATTCATTAGTATACTGCATGGCATAGTCCATCTGGTATTGGTGCGTTAGCGGGGCTGTCCTATAAAGCTTCTGGGTGACTTTAACTTCCTAACATCACTTGGCCAGCGGACAGTACTTGCGCAGTCGCTGTAGGAGCTGAACCGAAATCGTTTGGGGAACTTTGTAGCACGTTTAATCTTAGGCAGGTGCTAATGCAGCCAACCAGAATCATGGCCAACACAACAAATTTACTAGACCAACTTATAGCTAGTTGCCCTAACACCATTAAATCGCTGTCTGTCCTACCTGCTTTCAGCGACCACCAAATAGTCCGATGTGATTTAAATTTC
The DNA here is from genome assembly GCF_048455015.1 of Haemaphysalis longicornis. Taxonomy (NCBI): domain Eukaryota; kingdom Metazoa; phylum Arthropoda; class Arachnida; order Ixodida; family Ixodidae; genus Haemaphysalis; species Haemaphysalis longicornis. The sequence goes on from NW_027526445.1 coordinate 87,928,298, forward strand.
CTAAGTGGCGTCCTTAAAAAAACGAAATATATTCGAGACCATTGAAGGGCTGACTACCAAGCAATTAATTTGGCCCAATCGTGTTTTTTATAACCTTCCAGAAAACTTCGAACCGCGATGAATTCAAGAAAACTGGAACCTATTCAAGGAGCAAAGTACAGAATTAACTAATAGACACATACCGATTACATTACCTGCAGCAAAAACGATCACCATGATACAACAAATTCCTCTAGCAAATGGCTAAAAAAAGCCTTTGTTTTAACCAGCCGCAGCGATATCATGCATATCGCTTGGCAAATTCTTATATTCAGGCATTGCCGAATTCAGAAAACCATTTTATTAACGTAACCCTTCCTTCTCTGCTCTGCAGTAATCCACGGGAATTTTGGAAAGTGGTAACAGGCCCTGAAGCCGACACAATAGCTAATTTTTCTAGTGTTGGTGAGCTGATGTCCAGCAAGAAGACTGCCTCCGCATTCAAACACTTTTTTGGTGGGTCTTTTCGAATGATTCACTAGTTGCATACCCGTCACTCAAAAACGTATCATTTCCACCTATTGCTGAAATTTTAATTGATCCCGTTTATATTACTAAAATTTTTGACTCTGAGACTTTTCTCGGCCTCAGGTGTCGACATGTTCCTAAAAATACTAAAATATACTCATCTGTGATTTTGTCGAGAATATTCCAGGAGTCTCTAGAACCGGTGAAATACCAGATGACTGGAAAGTAGGGAAGAGGGGGCCGATTCACAAATCTGGTGATAAACAACTCATTACCAACTACAGCCCCAATTCTCTAACCAGCACTCCTTGGAAAATCCTGGAGCACATCATATCATCTCAAATTGTAGGTCATCTTGATTCTAATTCATTTTTTTTCCATCCATCTCAGCCTGGTTTCCGCAAACATTATTGTTGTGCAACCTAACTGGCTTCCTTCACACACTCTCTACATAGCATTTTGGACCGGTGTTCTACCGCAGATTGTATATTGTAGATTTTTAAAGACACTTGACAGGGTGTTCCATAAACTTTGTTACCTAAATTAAGTAAACGAAACCTAGATTCCGACGTCCTTACTTGGCTGCGCTATTTTTAACCAATCGATCGCAACTTGTTACAGTTAAGCAATCTGATTCGCCTAAGTCCTAAGTAGTATCAGGATTTTCGCAAGCATACGTATTGGGCCCAGTCTTTTTTCAATTTATATAAACGACCTACCGGCTAAGCTTCACTCGTCAATTCGTCTTTACGGCGATGATTGTGTTATATGCCGCGAAATATCGAAGGCTAATGACGCTAATTTACTTGGCAATGACCCTGATCCCACCAAGAGATGGTAGGAAGATTGGCTTATGAGCCTGAACATTAAAAAATGCAAAGTTATGCACGTATCGCAGAAGATCGCTCCTAATTTTAATTACTCTATTCAAATTACCCTTTTGCAATCATTGAATTAATATAGGTAGTTGGGCGTTCTTTTATGGAGGATCCTTTCTTGGGAACAGCACATAACTACATAACTGCTAACGCAAACAGAATACTTGGCTACCTAAGAAGAGATTTTCGCAACATACCCTCATCGTTAATACTGCTCCTTTGCAAAACATTAATTAGACCAAAATTAGAGTACGCTGTTAAAATCTGGGACCTCGGTATTAATTTACTAAAAACCGCAGTTGAAGTGATACAAAATCATTCGGGCGTTTTCTTTTCAGTGATTATCACCGTACTGCAAGCGTTTCCAATATGAAATCTACGTTACTATTAACAAATCTCTCGCTATGCCGCCAACTGATGCGCACATGTTTGCTACATAAATACACTATCACTCCACTTTACGTGATACCTTCCTGTCTAGTCCTTCATACATTTCCCGTCGCCTTGACCATCTCGACAAGATCAGATTATTTCCATGCAACGCCAACACTTTTCATCACACATTTTTTCTTGCACGATAAGAGATTGGAACCACCTTCCCGAACAGCTAGTGCTCATACCTGATAATAAGTTGTTTACATCAGCCATATCTGGCCACTTCTTTCTGTAAACAGCTACAAGCGTATTCTACACCATTGTGTACATTGACCGTGTCATTTTGGGTGTTTATTCTTCTGGTTGTTTTGTGTGTGTTCTGTTACTGTCTTGCCGTTATAATATGTCTGGATACCTTATTAGACCATTCGTTGTATTACGCGCCCCTGTATATTTATTGTTAATTTATTGAATATCGCCTTTGAATTGCACAATTCTGTGCATGTCCGTGTCTTTTTTTATGCATTTGCAATCAGTGTCCGCCCTTTCTTTTTTGTTGTCGTTTTTTTTTTCTTTTACAACCATGGTGCTTTGTATTATCCTGCGCGTACTGCCTTTTTCAGTCGTGCAATCATTCATTATGCTGTTACAGTTCTTCCTCCTATACCTTATCTGCAGTCATCACACCCACGCCCCTCTGTTACACCCTACTGAGGCCTTGAGGGTACAATAAATAAATAAATGAATGAATGAATAAATAAATAAATAAACTACTTTTTTTGAGGCCTACATGAAGAATGCATACATACATAAGCAATACTGCATGGCTGTATCTTTTAATATAAAAAATCATATGACACGCCGTGGCACTACGGCATTCTTACAGATTTAAAATGTTTTGTTATTTATGGCAACATACCGAACACTCTTTCTAGTTACATGTCTACACTAACATTCCGTGTCAGAGTTAGGTCGGCCCTCGTCAGGTTCGACGTCCGTTCAGTCATCGTCAGGTTCGCTGCCGCTGCCTCCTGAAGCCTTGTCGGAAATGCCTTCCCACAGAAAGTGGTCCTCACCATAAAGGGTGTTCGAGATGCCCATTCATTAAAAGAGCGACTGACGAGCTCCTCTGGGATGCTGGCCCACGCATCCGCGATCCAGCCACAAAGCACCGCTGGAGAAGCCCGCATCAGCCATCTGGTAGCTGTCACTTACGGGTCTCCTGACCTCATCCACTCTTGGTAGCAGACCCTGGGGCAGTCTTTGAAAGGCTTGTTGATGCAAACGCCTAGCGGTTGCAGCTGGGATGTCATTCCTCATGGAACGACAATGAGTTCGGTGCGGGGTTCGCGCAACAACTTCACGGAATCGGCCAGGTGGCTGCGAAAGGTGTCCAACACGAGCACTGACAGGAACCCCCACCGTGCTCCAGGCCGCCGACACCACACAGACTTTATCCAGTCAAGCAGCAGTTGCTTTCTCCACCGGCCAATGCTGCCTTCGCTGACGCCATACTGCCTTCCTGCGGTGCATTTCTGGATGGTCTTGGCACATAAAATTATTACTTTTATAAATCTTTATTCGGAAGGGGAGACTCAAGGTCTAGTCAGGGATGGGAAAGGTGGTAAAGAACGTAAGAGCGTCTACATTCTCTTGTGTATCCCCGTGATACAAGTGAAAGTCCACAGGGACATAACAGTCTCTCTTGGGAGAGCCCGGCCCAGAGGAGGCGATGCCCACTCCTGGAGAGTCTTGATTTACGGCGGAAGATGGGCTCTTCCCTCCGCCGCGAGCCCCAAGCAATCCCACAGCATGTGCTAGCATTGTGGGCCTTGTTGGCGCGCGACACGAGAAGCAGGTCACCATGGTAGTCTCCCTGGAGTTCTCGAGGGGTTCTCTCAGGTGTGGTGAGCGTCGGAGAACGAATGCCCGCCACTTTGCGAGCACGTCCTCCGTAAGGGCAGCCCCTTCTCTTGTTTTGTGTAGCAGTATTTGGGCCCCTCTGGGAAGTCCTCCTGGCAGTGGCCGTGTGTCATGGGGTGTAGCAGCATGGAGCTTCGCCCGGCTCTCTTGCTTGGCAGCGGCTCTGTCGTACGCACTGTCTGCGTCGTGCCGTGCTGGGGTAACAGGGTGTAATGGGTCGGAGCCGATACTTCCTTCGTCGCTCGCCCACGCGTGGGCGACCTCGTTCCCGACGCTGCCTTGTGTCCCGGCACCCAGTGCACCTGCACGGTAATGAATAACTATTCTTTTAATTGCAGCCGAATACTGCCTTCGTGCACCCGACATCGTGATAGACTTGTGGTAAACGTGCCGATCCTTCGCGTGGTCAAAACAATCAAAATGACGTCGGCTAAGAGAAGTAGCAGCCAGCTAAGGCCACCGCAAGATGCCGCAACCTCCGCAAAAATCGAAACCGAAAGTGCAAATTTTCGCCTGAAAACTTTGGGATCCGCATATAATACGAGGCACAAATTTTACATAATTATTTTGGAGAAAAACCTCGTATTATAATCGGGTTTTTACGGAAGTATGCGAGGCATTCCTCTTCTGCTCCCCGACACTCCTCTCCTCACCGGCATTCCTCCTCTCCTTCTGAAGCTCCTCTCCTCTCCGGGATTGCACAACGAATGGCAAAACCTGCAGCTCCGCACGCGGTAATGCGAAGGAGCCTACGGTTAGAGAAGCGACGGCAGCCGCTGCATAATCCACTGTGGGCCCAACTTTAGCTCCGCGGTATAAATGACGCGCGCGCACTCCGCTCCCCTCTTTCTCCTCCCGCAACGCCACGATCGAACTGAACACTAATGGAACTTGAATCGACCCCATGGCAGCTTCACATACTACTCAGGGTTCCCCCTCTCTGATAAATGAAACAACATAACGGGAACAAAATTCTACCTACACGGAACGCCCATGATGCTTCGCATCCTTTTCATGGTTCCCTATGGGAAGATGACGCACTTTTTATGATACATCTATAACTAAACTCTTTTTAAACCACCTATCAAGTTGAGCTCGCTTCTCGCGGAGAGTGAGGGACAAGGTGACTATTCATAAGCTCTCCTTCTTTGATATTGTAACGTGGCGGCAGATCCAATGACTCGAACGATGGTTCAACGATGAGCAACCATCTATTTACAGAATTTTACAATGTGGCCATAACCACGCGCGCTGCGACCCAGCCACTTCGTCTTCCTCGTCGTCTTCTGTGACGAGCCATGATGGGGCATTGACCGCCTAGGTGTCCGGTGACATTACCCTCCCGGTCGAGGGCGACCGTCCCGGTCGAAGCAGCAGCGCGGTGCCGATAGGGACGCAGATGAGCAATGTGGGAACAGGCATGCCAGGCAGCATGCCCCACACAGCTTCGTCGTCGTCGCAGATGCTTGTTCGTGACGCCACATGCGGCTGCTGTCTTTATCGTCTTTGATGGCGTAACATGCCCCTTTCCTCGAAGGCTACCGTCCCGGTCGAGGCCGCAGTAGCATGATGAGCTCGGTGAAGGTGAACGATGTGATGAGAATATACAGTGAAGCTCTTGCCACCACGGATGTAAGGGATGGGTTTGGTGATCCGCGGCCCACAGCAGCGACGCGCCCACAAAGGAATGCCGAACCGGTAAGGGCTTGCTACCAAGTCGGAGCACAGGGCTGGGAACACGTCGTCGTCGTCGTCAGGTCAAACGTCGTCGTCGGATCGGCTCGTCGCAGGCTGGGGACACGAATAGGGGGGACGTCGTCGAGTTCTTGTAGCTGTGGGGCTGGGGCTGCCCGACGTGGTTCACGCACCCTCGATGATTCCAGCGATTCCGATTCGGTGCGAAGGTGGGCCCAGGACTGGGATGACGACCCGCACTCTCCACCAAATGTAACGTGGCGGCAGATCCAATGACTCGAACGATGGTTGAAGGATGAGCAACGATCTATTTACAGAATTTTACAATGTGGCCATAACCACGCACGCTGCGACCCAGCCACTTCGTCTTCCTCGTCGTCTTCTGTGACGAGCCATGATGGCGCATTGACCGCCTAGGTGTCCCGTGACAATATACTCAAATCATCTCACGTTGATCTTGTAGCACCATTGCATCGTTGTCCCGTATGATGTGACTTGTCTTACTTACAATACAATAAGAACAGGAACCAAAGAACTTCGATTTTGCAACATTGCATGTATCTGCAGAAAAAATACAGGGATGCAGAGTTTTTCAGTGATTCAACATACAATGTTCACTGTTGTATGTTGTGCGGCGCATGGTCTCTATTTTTAAGCAGGTAGAACCATCAATGTAAAGACAAGTGTTTTTACGGCAGAAGCATATGACGTTTTTCCGGTGGTAAGGCACATAGTTGAACATCATATTCCTCAATTCATCATATATATATATTGATTCGCTGAACGTTGTCCACACAATATCACCCAGAAATTCTTCAAAAAACCATATAAATATTCTTGTCTACAAATAAATTATGCTGGCTTATTCTTCAAACCTTCAGTTTACTGTGTGATGAGTTCGAGGTCACTCTGGCATCTGCGGAAATGAAGAGCGCTCCCCTCCGAAACACACTTAACATAACAACACTGCCTCAAGTGACACATCGGTTAGCAACTCTGTAAAACTTGGCAAACAGACTGGAGCGAACATACGGACAACAAAATACGCGTAATAAAACCACACTTGCGATCATACATTTGTCACCCACACAACAGACACATTGAAGTTACCTTAGCTAGGTTATCGATAGGTCATACACATGTGACACACTCGAACCCGCTCACTGGATCTCCAACAAACGTGGGTAGCAGGCGTGGGGATGCCTATCCGTGATAGACATCCCCATTCAATGCAGGGCACTCAACATTACACGACGCAAACACTTCAGAGCACACTACAGACAACATATTGCCTTACATCCGTCATACTTTTTATGAAACGATGCCATGTTTTCTGTTCAGCGGACCTTCAAAGTTCTGTCAGAAGTTAATTACCTACAGCTCATCTCATACAACCCGTACTTTTACCCATGGACCTTTACACCAGCCACCTTATTTATGTTTTACCACTCTTGGTCTTCATCTCGGCCCTATACGGCAGATGTGCTGATAGTCTTTACCTGACTTTATTCGTTTTCCCTCCAGCCATTTTAGTTGTTACCTAATCATAAAAACACTTTATTAGCGCTGTTTGCCCTGGTTGGCCTGGCGCTATTAGCATTCAAACATTATCATCATCACCTTTGGGCTACTCCTTCGGGATTGGTCATCAGATAGCAACTTGGCTCAGCTAAACGGAGCTAAATTACGAACAAACTCTGCACACGTATTCCCTTACCACTGATCACTGACGTATCACTGCTGCGTAGAATGTTTTTGCTAAACCATGCAGTCATTCGAAAGAACTGGTTGCGCGCCTGCTTCCCGCAGATGTGGGGCAGTTCCCTAATGAACGGCGTTTTTACAGCCATTGCCTGCCCAGTATATGAAGTGTTTCGTGAAGAACACTGCTTTCGTTGACTGCGTGCACACACCGCCGCATTTGACATTTATATTTTGTCATTATATACACGAGAGAGCGTCTTCCAAAAGTAGTTACCGGCTTGCAAGGGGACATTTAAGGGGGACATGCTAGGGGGACATTTATTTTTGAACTTAGGAATTTTATTGTACTGGTATCACGGGTGGCTGGGATTCGCCAGCTAATATCCATTTCGCTTTGTTATTGATACGAACGTGCTTTATTAGTTCAAAGGCAATTTAAGGGCCATTAAATTTATTTTTCAAAGGGTATTCAAGTAGGTTTTGAAATAACGTCGCAAGAGGACGCATTTCTTCTCCCACAAGGTAGTCTCCTATTACTTACCCAAGAAGGGTACATCAATTTCGTCTGAAGATACAAGTGTCCTCCCTTCTTGTGGTGGCCACTACACTGGATGCAGAAAACAAATTCCTTAACAAAAATACCCGAGAAAGTGGACGGCAGAGCACAACCTCTGGTAGCGTAGTGGTCACCGCACCAGACGTGTACTCTTGAGGTCATGGGTTTTCTCGCCATTTTCTCTCTGTCGTTAAAAAAATCTGCACTTGTTTCGACAATATAATATACCCTACAGCATTCTCGATATATTTATAAATATAAATATACATATATATATATATATATATATATATATATATATATATAAATATATATATATATATATAAATATATACATATATATATATTGAGAGAAGGGCTGTCTTAGGTTGCCGTAACAAATAGTAAAAAATGGGTATAGCTTCTAACAAAACTGTTTATTGGTCGACATTTCGGTCGGATGTCAACCTTTATGAAGACAACATTTCGTAGTTCTCTCCACGTATTTATAAGCTCGTCATCCAACGACGCCGAAAAAACATAGAGAGAGAGATAGAGAGAGAGGGGGGATTTGTGGAGAAAAGCAACAACAAACACACCCCCTCGGTGAGTTGAGGTACAGGTTAACGAAACGGGAGATTGAGAGAGAAAAAAAACCTAAACATGCATAGGGGAGAGAAGACTACACAAATCTTTCAAAACGCTGTCCTCTATCATTCGTCAGCTTCTAGAAAAAGTGAGAGGCACCGCCCGCTTCAGAAGGGCGCCGCTGTGCTCAAGAGAGGAAAGCGCGAAGCAGTAACAGAAAGGATCTTACACAATCACTGGGGGCACAGCATTCCAATGGTCACTGACATTAGCGGAATAGTTTACAGGAAGCGGTCGCAGCCGCAACCATGTTTCAGTGACGCCAAGCCTACAAACTAATAGGAAGGCTCGTTATTAGTGTAGGTACGACCTCCGCACTGTGGCTCAAAACATCCAAGGTTCCGCCGACCGGCACGACGGGCGAACGGCATTCATCATACTTAGTTGTATTCATCCGCTCTTTCCGGGCAGTCGAAGGGGTCGTCCCTGACCATGAACCCGGGGAATGGCGCTTAACTAATCCTGTACCGGCACGCGGGAGTGGCTCGGGTCCTTTGTTGGAGGAAACGACGGCGGGCACTTCGAGGCTCTTTGTGGTACATGCCACCTGTGCGGAAACCCTAGAAAGGAAATGAATAAAATAAGAATAGCTTGATTACTTGTTTTAACAACACAGACTTACAATTTAGATAGGGGAATATTCCGCAGCCAGATTTTCAACAGCATGTAAACATGATATAATGCCCGTGCTAACATTATTTCCTGCCTTTACGGTATTGAATTTGTGAATAATGTAAGACTCAAGTTGTTCGCATTCTTTTGTCGCAGAGAATCCACTCTGTAAAAGTGTAACTTTGATGGAATCGAACGGGTTGTTTTCACAGTAAATATGTCGGGATAAGGGTCGATCCGGGAGTGAACAAACATGTCCGCGATGGTTGTTGAAGCGCACCTTCTTCTATCTATAACACCATTGATGCATACTTTTAAGAAACGTGAAACGTGAACCACGTTCTTAAATCCGCATCACTTCAGCTTACTGAAATTGTAGTGGATCATTGTGATAATACACTCGCGTCTCTGAGGGCGGAGGAGTTTCGTGCTAGGAATAATATTGTCCTTTCTACGCTGGAGGCCAGCGAACTAGAACTTTTCGAGAAAAAGAAGATAGATGAAATAATCAGAATTAAAATAAAAAAATTGTCGAGGGATAAGGTTCCATACTCGAAGACGTTTTCTCAAATCAATTCAGCTCTTTACCACGCGGACATTGGCAATGCTAAAATTACACCCCCCATTCGGCCCTGCCGGTCGAAAGAAATGGCAAAAACTCAAAAGATCATAGATGAAAACATAATTAACCTCTCCGGAGTACAGCTTACTATTCATGAGAGGTCGGTAATCTCGCGCGGGTTGCCATTTTGCGCAAGTACCTGCCGATACAATTAGTTTGGCTTCCTAAAAGATCTGGACCATTTTTCACGGAATATACGCCTTGAAGAATATTTTTTTCGATGAGCCAGTGAAAGAGCGCACTGCCCCAATCTCCCTCAATGTAGGGCGGCAGTAGACACTGAAATCGGAGCGGGAAAAACACTTGGACTCGTACATTGAGGCTTTTGAAAGAGACGTACTGCGGGCTTATAACGCCCGCAAACCAAGGGCCCATAATCTTTCGAAAGAAGAGCGCGAAGCAATTAAGGCCGTGACTGATCGAACAGACATTGTCATAAAACCGGGTGATAATTTGGGAGGTATTGTAATACTTAGTAAACCAGACTACATTCTAGAAGGCCACCGTCAGTTTGATAACAAATTTTTCTACCAAAAACCTGACGCAGATCCAACTGTTGAACATCAGGAAATAATAACAACAACACAAAATAATCTTGTACAAATTGGGGAAATAGAGCCACGCCTCAGCTTAGCACTTACAGCAGCACCAGGAAGGTTTTGCATGCTGCCTAAAGTTCATAAAGAAGGGAACCCTGGTAGACCAATAATTTCGGGAAGAGGCAGTCTCACCGAACCAATATCAAGCTACATAGACTCCCTAATTAAGAAAATACCCCCCACTCATTCGGCGTATCTTCGTGATACTAACCCCTTCCTAGGTAAAATCGACAACATAAACATCCATGATGGTGCCTTCCTTGTAACTCTAGATGTAACTTCTCTGTACACAAATATACCTCACCGAGATGGAATTGAAGCTCTGGTTGAGTCCTATAGCATATATCGGGATCACGGTTCTCCAAGCCCACAAGTTATTGAAACTTTGTCGAAGCTAGACCTGGAGTTAAATAGCTTTGAATTCCACAATCAGTATTACCTACAAATAAACGGCACTGCGAAGGGCAGTCGAATGACACCTCACTGCGCTAATATGTTCCTGAACGATCTCGAAACAAAATTCCTACAAGCAGTGAAATTAGGCCATTTTTTTTAGAACCGCTTTCAAGGCGATGTATTCCTTATTTGGACCGGTACGGAGGAGGACTTAATCGATTTCATCGATTGTTTCAAATAGGCCAACCCAAGCATCGCATTTACTTATTACTATTCAACCACGGAAATCAATTTCCTTGACGTGCATGTAAATACAGACAAAGTAGAATTGATTACTGCCGTGTACAAAAAACCTACCGATAGGCAGCAGTACCTGCACTTTGACAGTTGTCATCCGCGCCACTGCAAAGCGAGTATCCCATACTCGCAGGCCTACCGATTTAGAAGAATTTGTTCCCGCACCGATGCTTGCGCGTCGTGGGCATTCATTGTGCGAGTGCATCTGTCGTGGCAAGCCGGCCTTGGCGCAATGCTTGCATTCGGACATGGGTCCTCGGCCCGGCGTATTAGGCGTACGCTGATGGGAATTGCCGCTCTGTGCATTGATCTGCATTGACCTGGTGTAACGCGGTGCGGCTTAGCTCGGTTCATAGCAGCCTCTACTATAAGTGCTGCTGAAAGCCACGCTGCTGGGGTGGATGGAGTAAGCCCAGCAAGAGCCAATTCCATTTCAGCAGGGAGGCCATCGATGAGCCCTGATATAAGGTGAGCGTCCTTTAGTTCAGCAAGGCGTCCAAGACACATTTTTTTATTGTACTACTCCTTGAGGCTCTGGCCCGATTTCAGGCGGCAATGAATGAACTGACGGAATAGATCCGCGATGGCGCTTGCAAACCGTTTGGTCATGCATGAAACGAGGTCCTCCCAAGCTGTGCCAGTGTCAAACACCTCGGTAAGGTACCAGCGGAAGGCCTCACCTTCAAGGTAATCGGAGAAATTGCACAACTCATCTCGCTCGGTCCATGCAGCGGCCGCAGTCTTCACCTCGAACATTCAGAGCCACTTGTCAAAGGGAATATTGTCGCTTGCTCCCGAGTACTTGGGAATGGTGATGGCTTTCTTGGATGTTGTCATGATGCGGGGTTGCACGGAAATCCTGTCGACTAGTGCAACGCAGGAGACCTGGCGTCCGTCGAACCAACACCTTTATTAACAACTTCTTCCTCGTCCGCCACTACCGCACAGCACCTTCTCTTGGTGGGTAATATTCCATTCTGGCCAACTGCCCTGTACCGTCCATCTGTGGGACGTCACACGCATATATATATATATATATATATATATATATATATATATATATATATATATATATATATATATATATATATATATATATATATATATATATATATATATATATATATATATATATATATATATATATATATATATATATTGTCACGAAGACAAGGACGATGCAGTTGCCTTGAATGAGAAACACGTTTTGGAGCGAACTTGTACTCCCCTAACAACTCTAAAAAATACGGAGGCGGCGAAGCAGCGGTCAACAAAGTGACTTGCAAAGGTGAGTGTCGTCGAATCAAATGCCCCGGCGTCCGCACTGCAGGCTTTTTATCTTTCGGCGCCCGTGGTTCTCGAAACGTCGATTCGCATCAAGAACATAGTAGATCCAAGAAGAATATTCTGGGCTGTTCACGCTAGATCGGAATGCTCTCCCTATCACAACAGATAAAACATGCGGCACAGAAAGAAAACATGGAACACGCGCTTCCCTTGGCGCAGAGATAACACAGACCGGCGCCGCCGGGCGGCAAAAGCAAAACACAAATAAACAAACCCAATGTATGGTTCGCGGCAATATATATATATATATATATATATATATATATATATATATATATATATATATATATATATATATATATATATATAAATATATATATATATTTGCAGGATCGCGATCCTAACAAGGCCTGATAGCCTGGTTTTATGAAGCAGGAAGCTCCCGGTTACCCACGACATGCTGCCTACACCCCTGCAGCCTATCGTCTGTTCCAGTACACTCCGGCTACGAGACCCACCCTTCGTTAGCGGCACCGATGACCGCGATGCGGAAGACGGGATTTCAACCATCGTACGGGTAAGCACGTATAATAAATAGGATAACATGATGAAGCTCAATTACGTCGGCTACCATTTTGCGGTACTGGCTGAGACGTGGTTTAACAACAACGGATCTACCTTCTCTACTTGGCCAGACTTCAAGGCTGAATTTACGACAGTTTTCGGCCGACTAGCAGGTCGAGAACCGGCTGCGGGAGCGAGCACAGCAGGCAAGTGAAATATGTACGAGCTACAAAGAGGACGTCGTCGACTTCGGTAGGCGTGCAAATCCAGCCATTGACTAAAGCGATAAGATTAAACACATTCTCAGGGGCATTGAGGACGATGCGTTTCAAATGCTGCAGAGCAAATCCCGCAGAATATTAGCCACATCGTGAACTGGTGTCAGAGCTATGACGAGCTCCACAATCAGCGAATTTTCACCCGCCAACACACTTCCCTGGAAGTACCGCAACGTAGGTCGCTGTCGGCATTGGCTGCTTCTCCAGCCCTCTCGGCTCTTGTACCTCATATCGAGCAGTTAGTGCAAGAAGAGGTTTCGCGTCAGCTGTCCCTGCTTCACTGCGCTCGACAGCCCTCTTCCACGTTGCCTCAGGCTGTTCAACGGGTGGTCCGATAGCACGTTTTCGAGACGATCCCTTCTAACGCCAGCTTCTAGTTGCGCCGACATCTATCCTTTCATCAGTGACCGCACCGGTCGCACCTTTGATCGTGTCGCCTATTGAACCATACGTCGAAGCCCCGCTCATCGTCGCTTCCGTCGTCACGAGACCGCCGCTAGCACCATTCCCTTCATTTGTATGTCTCGCTGAGCAGCCAGCAGCGGGGTATGCTGGAATGGCGCCTCGGGCCCCCAATCCATCGCGCACCCTTGACAACCGCCCAATCTGTTTCGCTTGTCGACTACCGGGACATGTGGCACGTGGATGTCACCGTCGACGCCAACCTCCTGTTGACGCCTACCAGTTCCCAGCAAATGAATTTCACCATTTTTCGCTCCCGCTGCTTCTACCGCAGCCCCCACTTCGTACTCTGCTGACCAGTCGACCTCGACGCCTTCAAGCCGCCGTTCCTTTTCACCGCGTCGCCGCTCAGTTTCCCCGATGCGCCCACGTGCCAACCCCGCAGCTGAGGGAAACCAGCAGCCGCATTTCCGGAGGCAACAACTTCGCACACGACGAACTGCTGAAGTCTTCCGTTTTCGGCTAACAAGGTAAATGACGTTACCGTAGAAGGTGTTTCCGCTTTCGCTCTTATGGATACTGGTGCCGCTGTGTCATACGTGAAAGTCTTTGTCGTTCCTTGAGGAAAGTCACGTTACCTCGACGATGCATCACCTCCTGCACAACGAGACGAGCTTCTGGCCCATCTACATCGTTTCCGAGACTCTTTCAATGCCCAACGTGTCGAATTTGGCCGGCCATCCAGTGTTTCGCACCATATTGACACCGGTTCCCACGCACCCCTAAGACAGCGGCCATACCGTGTGTCGCCCACTGAGCACCAAGTCGTTGATGAGCACGTCGCGGACATGCTTAAGCGCGACGTTGTACGCCTTTCGACAAGCCTCTTGGCCTCTCCCGTAGTAGTTGTTACAAAAAAACGGCACAACTCGCTTCTGCGTGGACTACCTACGACCCAACAAGATCACGCGGAACGACGTCTATCCGCTTCCTCGCATAGATGACGCCCTCGATTGCTTGCAAGGAGCCGAGTTCTTCTCTTCTCTGAATTTGCGGTCCGGCTATGGTAAGTTCCTATGGCAGAAGCGGGTCGTCTCAAAACAGCCTTTGTCACACCTGACGAGATGTACGAATTCATCCTCATGCCCTTGTGACTTTGCAGTGCGCCAGCGACCTTCAGAAAGATGATGGACAACATATTGCGTGCCCGAAAGTGGAAAACGTACTTGTGTTACTTTGATGACATAGTCGTGTTTTGCCCTGATTTCGCGACGCATCTTACCAGCCTCGAACAAGTGTTAACCTGCCTTGCCACAGCGGGCCCGCATTTAAACTTCAAAAAATGCCTCTTTGCCGCTCGAAAACTTGCTTTTCTAGGCCACGTGGTGTCAAAAGACTGTGTTTCGTGACCCAGAAAAACTTCGTGCCGTGGCGGAATTTTACAAACCGACAACAATGAAACGTCTTTGCAGCTTTACCGGACTTTGCTCTTACTGCCGGCCCTTTGAACGCAATTTAGCCACCATCATTGCGCCTTTGACAAAGGTCCTTGGTGGTAAGAACGAGATCGGTGTTTGGTCACCCGCCTGCGAGAACGCCCTCAATATGTAGCGTCGCCTTCTTGTTTCTTCACCTGTACTCGGACATTTTGATCCAAGTGCTCTCCCGAAAATACAGACCGATGCCAGCGGTGTGGGCCTCGGCGCAGTACTCGGACAACGCAAGACCGGACCGGATTCGAGCAGTACGTCGTCGCTTACGCCAGCCATACCCTTACAAAATCCGAAGTCAACTACTCCGTGACCGAAAAGGAATGCTTAGGGATCGTTTGGACTATTACGAAATTTCGCCCGTACCTCTACGAACGCTCATTCAACGTGGTGACGGACCACCGCGCCCTTTGTTGGCTCTCGTCACTAAAGGATCCGTCTGGCCGCCTCGGTCGATGGGCTCTGAGGCTCCGGCCGCAAGCACAAAGACGCAGACGCCCTTTGTAGGTCTCCTCTACCATCGAACGCTGAAGACATATCTTCTGTGGAATGCACTCTGGCCCCCCTTCATATCACAGACATGGCTGTTGAACAATGAAAGGATCCGCGGACCGCTTTCACTGTGGAAAGTGAAGCAGAACACAGTCGCCAGATAGCCGAATTGGTAAGGCATTCGAGATCTACTCGAAAGGCGTGGGTTCGGTCCCCACTCTGGTCCTGTGTTTTTCTTTCTTTCTTTCTCGAGTATTTATATTAATAAAAATAAAAATGGAACGTCACTAAAGGTAAAACATATTCTAAACATTTCCTTATGCCTTCTTTGGCGTTGTATACTGCCGGCATTTCTTTCTGTATTTCCTAACGATCCCCTCATTTCAAAACCCTATGTATATATATAGATATATATATATAAATATAGGTATATATATATGTAACGCAGGAGACATGGCGTCCGTCGAACCAACCCCTTTATTAACAACTTCTCCTTCATCGTCCACCACTATCGCACCGCACTGTCTCTTGGTGGCTAATCTCCCATTCCGGCCAACTGCCCTGCACCATCCATCTGCGGGACGTCACACGCTTCCCCCTCCCCCCGAGAGAGTGTTTGGTGTAGGGGCGGATAATATCGTGTTAGCCTCCCCACATGGACAATGTCAGTCTGACGACCGAGTGGAGCCACGCTGCGGTCGATCTCGTGGTTTACCGCAGAGATCTTGCGTAGGACAGTATACGGCCCTTCCATCATCGCGCAGAGTTTGCCGCGATTGGGATGCCAGGGTGACTCATACAACACACAGTCTCCCACCTGGAGCTCTGACGGAAGAAACTTCTTGTCGTAGATGAGCTTATTCTTCTCGTGATACGCCAGGGAATTGCGGACTGCGTTTGCGCGAGCTTCTTGCAGGGTTTCGGCAGTGTTGGAGAGGAGACAGGGGTATGATGGTGTACCATACATGAGAAAACATGGTGGGCAGCCGGTGACTTCATGAGGTGTCCTGTTGTACTCATCGACAACCTCTGGAAGAAGGCGTGTCCATGGTTTTCGCGGTTCGTCGTTGATTTTGCAGCGGAGGAGAGTAACTATGGACTGATTAGTGCGCTCGTTTAGGCCATTACACTGCGGTCGTTGAGAAGTTGTGAAAAGCTGATGAATGTTGTTGTGTTTGAGGAACTGCTTGAATTTGCCTGCGGTGAATCCTGTTCCGCGGTCGGAGAGGAACTTCCGAGGGTTTCCAGCAATGAAGATGCTCTTCAGGCAGGAAATGTACGCATCGCACGTCTCATTTCGGTGCGCAAAAGCCCAAACATAACGAGTGGCATGATCAACGGCCAAGTGAATGAACGTTTTTGGAGAACCGTAGTTCGCAAAACCTCCGATGGTATCCATGGCCAGAAGATCAAATGGTTGTTCAGCTGGTGGTAGGGACTCCAAAGATCCGAAACGCTTGGTCTTCGTCTTCTTGCAGCGCTGACAAGTGTCACAGTGGCGAATGTATTTTGAGACGTCGGTGATGATGTCAGGCCAATAATATTGTGGAGACAAAAGTCGCAATGTCTTCTTGACTCCAACGTGACCAAAAGCGTCATGAGCCTTCTGAAGAAGAGAAGATCGCAGAGCGGCAGGAACGTAGACTTTTCGAATCCCTCTACGCGTCACTATGGCCATTTCGTTCTCAATGACGTGCTTGCAAGGCGGTTTGTCGTTGGGATGATCTTGCAGTTGCTCAGCTGATAGAAGCTGAATAATCGGGTTTCGCGATAGTGCATCAGCTTCGATGTTGTCAGTGCCCTTTTGGTGCTTGATATTGACATCGTACATGGAGAGCTTCAAGGACCATCGAAACAGACGGCCTCGCGGATTCTTGATGTTTTTAAGCCACTGTAGCGCAGCGTGATCAGTAACCACCGTAAAAGGTTTTCCATGCAGATAGCAGTGCCATTTGTCGATAGCGTCAATAATTGCCAAGCATTCAAGCTCTGTGATGGCGTAATTGACTTCGTGCTTGAGCAGCTTGCGTGAGTGGTATGCAACTGGGTGCTCCCGGCCTTCTTCATCAGCCTGCTTCAAAACGGCGCCGATACCTTTGCTGGACGCATCACAGTACAGCACACAAGGTTTCGAGGCATCGTAGATGGCAAGAACCGGCTCTTCCGTGACACATATCTTCAGCTTAGCGAAAGCCAGTTGGCAGTCAGAGTCCCACTTCCACGTAGCGTCTTTGCTGAGGAGGCACGTCAGTGGATGGGCAATTTCACTGAAGTGAGCGATGTACCGACGGTAAACATTCAAGGTACCGAGAAAACGCTGCAGCTCTTTCGGGCGCGATGGTGTGGGAAAACGCAAAATCGCCTCCACGTTGCTTCGTTTCGGAGTGACTGCGCCATTTGAAACCCTGTGTCCCAGGTACTCAATGGATGTTTGTGCGAACTGACATTTCTTCATTTTGAGCCTGACGCATTCTCTTTTAAAAGCGTTTAGAACGGCGTCGAGACGCTTCAGATGGTAAGAAAACGTGTCAGAATACACCACAATATCATCGAAGTAGTTCGTGACGTGCGCTAAGCGGTGTTTTGCTAGGATGGACTTGACAGCCCGCTCAAAAGTGGCTGGGGCGTTATGGAGACCGAAAGGCATAACAACTTGTAGGGGTGTGCGAATA
Source organism: Haemaphysalis longicornis (assembly GCF_048455015.1). NCBI lineage: Eukaryota > Metazoa > Arthropoda > Arachnida > Ixodida > Ixodidae > Haemaphysalis > Haemaphysalis longicornis. Next base: position 87,946,274 of record NW_027526445.1, read on the forward strand.
TTCGAAACTTCGAATATTCGATTCGACTTTTTTGGTATTCGATTCGATTCGAACGGCACTTTTATTGTTCGAAATATTCGAACCATCCAAAACTAAAAAAAAAACTAAAAAAAAAATCCAGGACGTGTCTCAACAGCAAAGTCGCGAAGCATATACACGGCGAACGATACGTGCTTTCGCAGAATGTATCGGTGTTTATTCGTGGTTACAGTGGAATCTCGATTATACGCTTCTGGGTGATACGAATTTCCGAAAAGTTTCGGCGAAATTCCATGGTTTGCAATGTGAAAAATTTCGGCTGTACGAACGGACCTGCGCGGCCCGGCGGGTACGAACGAGCAGGCGAGGCCACCCGACTGCCGATCGAGCAAGTGACGGCTCTCTCTTTCCTGTTTGTCACTCTTTCTCCAGAAATGGCCGGGCTGTTGTTTTCTGCTCGCGAAAACGCGCCGCGCACGCCCCACGCGCGCTGGCACCGCCGCGAAACCACCCGCACGCTGCGCGCGGCGCGGACGGCGGCGGCAACAAGGCGTCGGCTCCGGCCGTGAAGTGGCGCGGGAACTGGAGCGCCCGCTTCTAACCACTCTTTAAAATAAGGCTCAAGGGAGACACGAAGTTGCTTGTGGGGTAAATGAGCTGATAATGCATGCGAAAACGGTACTATAAAACATCATCCCCACCGCTGGTGAAAGCGCCCATGAAATATTTGTGGGGTTGCTAAGCCTAACCATCTCCGGCGGAGCCAAGCCGGCTGTCTCGATCACTTCGCAAGTCGTCAGGCTCCTCCATTCTGCCGCGCGCGTCGTGCGTCATTTTCTGACCGAGGTAGGCGCGGGCGCGAAATCGTCGATGCGGGCGTGAAAATACAGCGTGCGCAAAGCCGAGGTGAGCGATATCGCGTGCAGAAACGCACCATGCGGTTCACGCTTGACTGCTGCGGCGTGTAGCGAGCTTGGCCACTTGGGCATCGCGAGTGAGGAGATGAGCACGAAGCTTTCCGTGCTCCAGAAAGGACTGCTTTGCGACATGGGGGTTAAAAAAAGCAGAAAAAATCAAGAATTTCCTGACGCGAAAGCAAGGAAAGAAATAAACGAAAACTTTTTTTCAGCGCTCAATTTTTTGGTCTGTGTTGGTTCATACGAAATTCGGATGATACGAATATTTTTCGCGGTCCCGCAAGATTAGTATCATCGAGATTTTACTGTATCAGCGCGCGGTAATGTGTACGGATGCAGGCCACTAGTGTCTCAAGTAAGTGGCTGTTTTCGGTATCTGGTAGAGTCGTGACGAGCAGGAGCTCACTGCTCCCCGAACATGTCGAGCAGTTAACCTTTCTTCATGATAACATTTAAGTGAGTGCAGACCTTAACCTGTTGAGTGCAATGGTACTGTGCAATTCCTAATTTTACTTTATGGGATTTGTTGTGCAGTTTTTGTGTTTCTAGATGGTGAAAACTTTAATTTTACAAAAAACAATAAGTATTCGTATTCGAAAAATATTCGAAAAATATTCGATTCGATTCGAACTTTGTTTTCATTATTCGTATTCGCTTCGAAATTAAAAAAATTGATATTCGCACACCCCTAATAACAAGCCATTCGTAGTGACCGGTACGTGTCACAAAGGCTGTTTTCGGAATGTCTTCCGGGTGCATCTTGACGTGCCAGTAACCCGACGTGATGTCTAACGTTGAAAAGTACGTCGATTTCCCGAGAGAGTCTAGAACGTCGTCAATGCGAGGGATGGGTTGTTAGTCGGGCACCGTCACAGCGTTCAGTTTGCGGTAATCTATGCAGAAACGTGTGCGCCCTTCTCCCTTTTTCTCCGCCAGAAGTGCCGGGGCAGCGTACGGAGACGTAGACAGCCGTATTACGCCTTGCGTGAGAAGGTCGCTGACTTGTCTGTCCATTTCGACGCTATCGGCTTCTGAGCATCGATAGGGAGCCCTGCGGATGGGGACGTTGTTTGTGACGGGAATGCGATGCATCTCGCTACTGATACACCCAATATCAGTTTGTGATTTGGAAAAAATGTTCTCATAGTTGTGGAGAAGTTGCTTAAGTGCAGACCTCTGAGTTTCATTTAGGTGGGGCAAATCGGAAGCTTGAGGTTCCTGTACACAAGCGTTTTTGTCAGCCGCGTAACGGACTTGTGGGCGTTGGGAGTGGAGGACATCATTTCCTTGGCGTAGGGTCAGGGTGTCGAGGTCTAGAAACAAGTTGAAGAGGCAGGCGCTGTCCAAGCCAAGAAGTAGATTGCTCTTCATTCCTTGCAGAACGTGCGCTTCTATTTCCTTGGTGATTCTTCCGATTCGTACTTTTATATTTACGCGACCCAAAGTTCTGGTAGATGATGTTACTTGATCTACAGTGATGATTGAATCTCTCATTATTTGTAGGCGAAGGGCTGTCAGCACTGCTTCGCTGATACAGGTAATTGTGGCTCCGGTATCAAGAGTAGCGCTGACTGGGTGCCCGTTAATGAGTGCATCAAAGTGAATTAACATAGCTTTGGGTAGCCCTCCTCGTTTCCCTGGTTGGTAGCGAGGGCGGAAATGCTTGCTCGTCGTGGGCATTCATTGTGCCAGTGCATCTGTCGTGGCAAGCCGGCCATGGCGCAATTGCTGCATTCGGACATGGGTGCTCGGCCCGGCGTATTAGGCGGACGCTGATGGGAATTGCCTCTCGGTGCATTGATCTGTGCGTGTCGACCTGGTGGAACGCGGTGCCACTTAGCTCGGTTCACGGCAGCCTCTACTCTAAGCGCAGCTGAAAGCCACGCTGCTGGGGTGGGTGGAGTAAGCCTGGCAAGAGCCATTTCCATTTCAGCAGGAAGGCCGTCGATGAGCCCTGATATAAGGTTTGCGTCCTTTAGTTCAGCGAGGCGTCCCAGACACATTTTTTCATCGTAATACTCCTTGAGGCTCTGGCCCGATTTCAGGCGGCAATGAATGAACTGACGGAATGGATCCGCGATGGCGCTTGCGAACCGTTCGGTCATGCATGCAACGAGGTCCTCCCAAGCTGTGCCAGTGTCAAACACCTCGGTAAGGTACCAGCGGAAGGCCTCACCTTCAAGGTAATCGGAGAAATTCAACAACTTGTCTCGCTCGGTCCATGCAGCGGCCGCAGTCTTCACCTCGAAGAGTCGGAGCCACTTGTCGAAGGGAACATCGTCGCTTGCTCCCGAGTACTTGGGGATGGTGATGGCTTTCTTGGATGTTGTCATGATGCGGGGTTTCACGGTAAATCCTGTCGACTAGTGTAACGCAGGAGACATGGCGTCCGTGGAACCAACCCCTTTATTAACAACTTCTTCTTCATCGTCCACCACTATCGCACCGCACCGTCTCTTGGTGGCTAATCTCCCATTGCGGCCAACTGCCCTGCACCATCCATCTGCGGGACGTCACACACATATATATATATATAGCGAATCAGAATAGGAATTTAGGGGCTCGTTGAAATGAGACAGAAATAATAGTTGGCAGTAAAAAAAACCTCGTAAAGCAAAGGGGAGGATGTGGTAGGTTATTGAAACAGCTAAAAATTTTTGGAAAGAAAGAAAGCGTCGAAAAAATTCCCGCCAGGTGGGATCCGAAACTACGACCTCCAGAATACCGATCTGGGGCAATAACCACTACGCTATCGGCGGTGCGCTTTTCCCCTTCATTTTGTGGGGTATTTATTTTAAGGCAATTTTGTTTCCTGTGCTTGGAGGGGGTAGCCAGCGCGGATCGGGACGACTTAGGGTGAAGGGGACCTTTTTTTTAACCCCCGGGTAGTGACTCGAGTGTCTAGGACATGTCAAGAGTGGTCGAAACTGCGCCAATTGTGATTGTTCTTTGTGTCAAGGCATATTTTGTATCAGTGTGACTCTAGATTAACAGTTATTATACGGTATTTTATGGTGATGTCGGTTCTTGGTGACTGAAGACATACTTGGAAGATTCACGCCATTGATGTACGAATTATTGTAATAGGGAAATGCGGCCCTTGTTCCATCCGCTCATATTTTGCCATGTTGTGATGAATTATCAGTTGTGAATGTTCTTCGTGTCAAGATATATTTTTTATATTAGTGTGACTCCAGATTACCGGTTAATTTATAAGATTTTATGCTTAGCAATTTTTTTGAGAGCTTGAAATAAAAACATTTTATGAACTGAACTTTTTCATTAGGTGTTTTTACTTAGTTATTATGCATTTCTTTTGCTTAGTTGCTACAAAAATTGTGTATAATAAATCGTTTAGGTGTCCCTAAAGTGTCGAAGCTTTCTGTCTAAAGAACTGTAATGTACGTGTGTTTAGACTCCTTTCCAATTTTTAAATTATTTATTGAAAAACAAAACATAATTTATTTTAGAAATCAGATGCCTTAAAGTGCCATATTTTGTGATATTTCATACAAGGTGGTGGATATCATTACTTTCAATTTCTTTTAAGAGAATATTGAATGCCAGATGACTTCTTTGTCTTTTTGTATAGCGCTATGCAGAGGCTGAAATGACTAAACCTGCAAGTGACCTGTAGAGGTTTTATTGCAGTCGAAATACCGTGACTCTGAGCATGTTAAAGGATGCTAATCAGCCACTAAGTAGGTCCCTCTACGCATGTTGTCATTATAGATTTTTGTTTGGTCGTTGCATCCAAAATCCCATTATAATATTTCAGTACTCGCGTGGAAGGTTTATAGGTTTACTTTTGTGTAATCCTTGTGTGTTCACTGTTAATTAGGAACTGATAATTATTTATTATGCGTTCCATCACCCATGCTGTCACATTTCGTAAAATGCTGTTGTGGTAATTTACCTTGAATACTGATGTTCATGTCCCCTACTGAGAAGATATCGCATTCTCTAAATTTCCCAGTTTTTCGAATTTTGTTCATGATGCGCTTATTTTTATGCTCAGTTAGTCAATTATAATAACAAGAAAGGCCAATATTTAATTGTGAGATTTATTTCCAGCGCAGCTATAAGAAGGAGCTAATGTCTGGAATCATGATTTCCTTAGTATGATTGCAACGCTTTCTTCCTGGTAAAGACCAGAGTCAGTCACTTGCAGCTTGATGTTGTTATGCGCTTGATAAGTATTTTGGTCGTGAAAGTGACAAAAACCAGAGTGTGAGAGTTTGTATTTCAAATAAACCACCATCAAATGACAGGTCTTTCGAACTTCTTTAGGCATAAGGTAACCCTAGTATTCCTTCCATAAGCGATTACTACCTAAAAACCTGTGTTTAAAACAAAGTACAATAGCTTGATGTGGCAAGTTGATCGTGCAGTGAGCAAACTAATAAATTAAACACTCGCATGCAACTTCACGGATATATGTAGTGCACCGTAGGGGAGTGATTAAATATTGTCACGTAGCCAAAGACGCAGCAGGTGTCCTGAAGAAAAAACAAGTTTATTGGAGCGAACTTCTGCTCCCCTAACAACTGAAACAATACACGGGCGGCGAAAAAGCAGAAACCAAAGTGACGTGCGTGGACTGGTGTCCACTATTCGAATGCCACGGCATTTGCTGAGCAGGGTTTTATCCCTCCGGTGAGGTATTCTGGAAGAGTAGAATCATATCTAGAACACTGTAGATCAACAACGATTATTCTAGGGTGTTCGCGTTAGTTCCGAACGCTCTCCCTATCTGAAGGGATAACACATGCGGCACACAAAGAAAGAACGAAACACGCGCCTCTCTCGGCACACAGAACACCGATAACACAGACCGGCGCACCCTAGCGGCAAAATTAAAACACAAATAATCAAACCCACAGCATGGTTCGCTGCATTACCCCCCTCTAAAGTGCATCGACTCGATTCTAACATAAGCGACAGTCCGAACAAATAAAAAAATAGAAATCCGTCATCGTATGTGGAAAGGTTTTAAGCTAGCCAACTGGACTTCTTTGGGCCGTGTTCGTAGTCGTGATGTTCCAGAATCATCATTGGGGTTCACCTCGTAGGTAAGGTGACCAACACGCTGTAGAATCCGGTGGGGTCCGAAATTCCGTCGTAGAAGTTTCTGACTGAGTTCACGTCATCGGATTGGAGTCCAAACCCACACACGATCCCCCGGGGCAGTACTCGGTGTTATGGTGTCGGAGGTGGTAGCGTTTCGCGTGAACCAGCTGTTGGTCCGTTGTGCGAACTCGAGCGAGCTATCGGGCCTCCCGTGCACGCTGAAGGTATCTTTGGATGGCGGCGTTGAGGTCGTATTCTTCCACAAGGGGAAGCATGGCGTCAAGTGTCGTAGTCGGCCGTCTTCCGTAGACAAGCTCGAACAGTGTCATCTGAGTGTTCCCCTGGATAGCCGTGTTGTACGCAAACGTGATATACGGAAGGACTTCTTCACAAGTCTTATGTTCAAGTTCGACGAACATAAACAGCATACCCGTGATTGTCTTGTTCAGGCGTTCTGTTCGTCCGTTCATTTGGGTGGGGTACCCCGTAGTTCTTTGTTTATCCGTGTTGCTGTAGCGTAAGATTCCTTGCATAAGCTCCTCAGTAAAGGCCTTTCCGTCGTGCGTGATTAGGACCTCAGGGGCTCCATTTGACATAACAATTTGGTTTATGAAGAACTTGGCGACTTCTTGTGCAGTCCCCCTCGGGAGAGCGGCGGTTTCTGAGTATCTCGTCCTGTAGTCTGTCGCTACGACAATCCACATGTTAAGTGATTGTGACGTAGGGAACGGTCCTAGAAGGTCCATTCCGATCTTTTCAAATGGCCTCGACAGGACGGCAATCGGTTGCAGTATTCCGGCGGGTCTTGTCGGCTGCATTTTATGCCACTGGCAGTAATGCAAACTCCGAACGCAGTGGGTGACGTCGGATATAAGTCGATGACAGATGTTCACCTTGATTTTTGCAATAGTGCGAGCTGTTCAGAGATGTCCGGAAGACGGGGTCGTCGTGGCACTCTTCAGAAATTTCTTAACGAAGGTCTGCACGGATGACAAGTAGATGATTCGTTCTCTTTGCAGGGCTGAAATTCTTCTTCACGAGGACGGAATTTTTGAGGGTGTATTCTGATAAGTTCCTCTTGAACGCCCTAGACACGGCGACGTTGCGTCCTTCGAGGTAGTGGATCATGACGCGCAGGTCAGGGTCGGCACGCTGCTTGGTGGATAGGTCGCTCTCTGTCACGACTCCGAAGAACGCGCTGTCTTCACCGATGTCTTGAGGTGGTTGGTCGATGGGGGCGCGGAACAGGCAGTCAGCGTCAGAGTGTTTCCTGCCGGATTTGTGGAATATTGTAACGTCTCACTCTTGCACGCGCGGGCTCCACCGCCCAAGACGACCAGAGGGGTCCTTCAAATTGGCGAGCCAACACCGCACATGGTGGTATGTCACAACCTTGAACGCTCTGCCATACACGTATGGGCGAAATTTTCAAGTGACCAATATAATAGCCACGAACTGTTTTTCGGAGGCAGAGTAGTTTTTCTTCCTCCTGCGACAAATTACGGCTTGCATGGGCGATTACCTTTTCGCAACCGCTTTTATTTTGGACGAGGACGGCAACCAAACCTATATTGCTGGCGTCGGTTGTGTGCATTTCCGTTTCGGCGTCTTCGTCGAAATGATCGAGCAAGGGTGGGTTTTGCAGGGGTTGTTGCAGCTCGCAGAATGTTTCTTCTTGGCCATTTTCTCATGCGAAAGGGGTGCTATCTTTTGTCAGACGTGTCAGTGGGTCTGAAATGTGTGCGAAGCTTGCGACGAAGCGCGGGTAGTATGCGCATAGTCTGAGAAATCTTCGCGCGCTCTTTTTGTCTTTCGGTCTTGAGGAGTTCGTTATGGCCGATGTTTTCGGCAGGTCAGGTAGGACTCCCGCGGCGTTGACGTGTCCCAAAAACTTGAGTTCGTGAAAGCGAAGCGGCACTTTTCGGGATTCATCGTTAACCCCAACGAGCGAATATCCTCGAGTGCAGACTCCAACCTTGCAAGGTGTTCATCGAAAGTACGGACGAATACCACAGCGTCGCCAAGGTATACCAGGCAGGTGTGCCACTTCAGGCGAGCTAGCACACTGTCCATGCCCCTTTGAAGCCCAAACAGCATCACCTTGAACTAGTATAAACCGTCTGGGGTTATAAATGCAGCCTTATTTTGGCCTCCCTCGTCCACTTCAATTACCCAGGAGCTCGTCTTCAGATCCATCGATGAGAACTACTTCGCGTGGCAGAATTGGTCGAGGGCGTCGTCGATTCGTGGCCGGGGGGTACATATCCTTTTGGCGATTTTGTTCAGTCTCCGGTAGGCAACGCAAACCCTTAAAGTGCCGTCTTTTTCTTCACGAGTACGACCTGCGCAGCCCACGGACTTTTAGATGCCTGTATTATGTCGTCGCTGAGCAGGTCGTGTACTTGAGTCCATATGTCTTCGCACTCGTGTGAAGACACGCGGTGCGGTTACCTTCGGGTAGTTCGGGCTCCATCTTCGGTTATTATCCGGTGCTTCGCCAGAGGTGTCTGACGTCACTGTGAGTTCGACAAAAAACACTCGCTGTAGCACTGAAGCACAGACAATAACCGCTTTTCTTCTTCTTGCGGTAGCGCCGTATTCGCGTCGAAAAGATTCGGGAGCTTGAAGGTATCTTCCGGTGTGCGTTCAAATTCGGCGACTGCGATCACGTCACATGCTCCTTGCGTTTCTTTGAGGAACGCAATCGCAGCGTCCTTGTTTTAATGATTGTACCCCTCGGTGATATCCGTGACCAAAACGTGAGATCTGCGTTGCCTAAACCGCACAATGCCTCTTGCGACATACACACCGCGGTCGAGAAGCAACCTTTGGTTACTATCGATAGCGTCGACGTCAGGAGCCGCACCTTCACAGTAGACGGTGATCGTCAAGAGTGCGCGGGGTGGCAGGATGACATCACCATCGGCGATCCTTAGCTGCATGGTGTTCGGGGTCCGGTTTCGGCGTCCTGGACTGATAGGAAGAAAAAGTTATCTACTTGTTCTGCAGATCAATTATTGCGCCGCTGTCCATCAAAACGTTCATTCCGAGAATTACGTAGCGGTGACAGTAAGGCAAAAGGACTAACTCAGCCGGGTACGTGGTGTCGCCTTTGGTGACGCGTGATGTGCACGTTCCACTTGAGTTACGAGATGGCCTTCTGCTGTGCGTATATGCGTACCGTCCCACCTTGTCGTAACTTTCTTCAGCTTAGACGAGAATTAGCCGCTCATTACCGAGTAGTCGGCTCCCGTGTCGATGAGGGCGGCTACGTCAAAGCCGTCGTTTGACAAATGGACATCAGACGCCGCCTTCCTCGAGTTCCGTGTGCGCAGGCGCGTCGCATCTCGGCGTGTGCATGTTGACGGTCGTGCACTGTGCGTCGTCGTCGTCGTCTTCTCAGCGGCCGTGTCGCTTATATAGGGTACGCGCCGAGCAGGCTAGTTGTCGTTGTGTTCCGGGTCTCGTCACGACTCCGTCGAATCATCGGGATGATGGCATCTCGTGAATCACGGCCTTCGCCGCGCCCTTGCTTCATTGAAGGGTTTTAAGTTTTTCGGCGTAGAGCAACTTCACCCGCACAAGTTGCTCTTTTACGCGTGGACCTTCCACGGGCGAAGTCACCACTGCTGCGGCGGTTGGTACGGGTAGGGTGAAGGCGAGCGGTAGAAACGGGCTGGGCCACGGTTTGTTTGGGAGAGATACTCGTCGATCTCACGTGGTCATTGGCCAGAGAGTGGGCGACGTGTGTCGACAGCGAATACTCGCAAACCTAGCCTCTTGTAAGGGCAGTGGCGGTAGATGTGGTCGTCCTCTTCGCAGTAATAACACAGCGGTCTGATTATCGGGCATTCGCCACACCTCAGTCTTCCTTAGCGCCTGGTTTCGGGTTACAGGGGGTCGGGCGGGTGACATTAGGCGGCGGTACGGCGGGGCCTGTTGAAGACGTGTTGGAACAGGGCGGGGTCGACGAACAGCCGCGGAGCAGGCCATAGCCTCTGGTTCAGGGATTGCTTCGGACGGTATAGAGGTTCCCAAAACCTGGTGTACTTCTTCCCGGATCACGTCAGTCAGGGAAGCGACTTGACGTTGTGGCGTTGTCGTCGGAAAAAGTTTCCGCACCTCCTCCCTCACCACAGCACGGATGGTGTCGTGTAGTGAGTCGGAGGTAATAGCGCCGGCAGCAATCATCTCCGAAACCAGCGCATTTATTGGGAGGTCGTACTGCCTCATTCAGATTTCGAGCGTCTTCTCTAACTGGGCGGCCCCAGACGCGATTTCGGACATGTTCTTGGGGGGGGGGGTTGAGAACAAGGCACGCGAAACGCTCTCGCTTCACACCTCGCATCAGAAACCCTCGTTTCTTTTCCTCCGTCATTTCTGCGTCCGCACGGCGAAAAAGTCGCTTCATCTCCTCGACGAAACTCCTGACCCCTTCATTGGGGTACTGCGTTCGAGTTTCCAGCAAAAAGCGCTGCACGTTCTTTTTTGACCATGGTAGTAAAGGTCTTCAGTAACTTGCTTTTGAAGCGAGCCCACTTGGTCATGAAGCTCTCGTGGTTCTCGAACCAAGTCCGAGCAGAATCTTCCAAGTAGAGAAAACATGCCGGAACGTTTCTGCGTCGTCCCACCTGTTGAAGATCCGGACGTGGTCCAGGTTCTCCAACCATTCTTCTGGAGCTTCTTCGGGGGCTCCTCGGAAGTATGGCGGTTTCTGTGGCTGCGGCAAGACGATTGGCGATGTTGCTTCTTGCATAATGCTGTTGGTTGCAGCGTTTCTTCTTTTGGGTCCGTCTGCCAGGAGACCAAACTCGGCGGGAGGCCTTGCAGTCGGCGGTTGCCTCTAGTTGGACTTGCTTGGTGGCTTCAGACGTTGTTGGGAGCATAAAGGGTGCGTACCCCACGTGTTGGTCCCCCAGATGCCACGTAGTCAAAAAAGACGCAGCTGTCTTGAAGAAAAAACAAATTTATTGGTGCGAAATTGTGCTCCCCTAACAAGTCAAAAATTACACAGGCGGCGAAACCGCGGTCAAGAAAGTGACGTGCTAGACTAGTGTCGACGATTCGAATGCCGCGGCATCAGCTCAGCGGGATTTTATCACTCGGCACGGGTGTTTCTTGAATAGTCGAAATGTATCCGGAACACTCTAGATCAACAAAGATTACTGTAGGCTATTCGCGTTGGTTCGGAACGCTCTCCCGTTCAGAAGAAATAACACATTCGGCACAGAAACAAAGAACGGAACCCGCGCCTCTATTGGCAACCACACCGATAACGCAGACCAGCGCAGCCGGGCGCCAAAAGCAAATCACAAATAAACGAACCAATGTATGCCCAGACAGCACAGGACTGTTCGGCCTAACTCAAGCCGGTTTACTTTGACTGGTGATTTTCCATCCGGCCTTTTTCCGGCAGACGTGTTCGGCCCGTGTCCAAATGTGGGCCTTTTGGCCGTACACGGCCGTACTCCAATGGCTATCCAACGGCCAGGGTCCGTCGGCCAGTCGACCGGCTTACTTTCGTACGGCCAGATTCCAGCTGTAGGGCTCCGGCCATTCCGAAGCCACCCGTGTGCAGCCGAACTACGGCCACCGGATGTCAGCCAAGATGCGGTCGTCGGAATCCAGCAGTACCAAAGCTGCGGGAAGTTCGGCCATGCTACGGGCATTGGAGTTCAGCCGCAGTACGTTAACTGTACTGAGGCGGGTGGACGACCGCTGCATGCGGCGCAAGCATTGACTCAGTCGCGCTGTGCAGAAGCATAAACCCACCATTTTGGGTGCACTGCACCCACATTAAAGGGAGCCCGCGTGCCAGCACTAGCCGTCCAGACTTCAAGTCAGCCTTGGTGAATTATCAGCGTCAGTTGAGCGCAAATTTCATTTATTATACAGTTCTCACAAATGGTCATTCCTTTAATTGATGTTCCTCTTTTGCTGTCGGATACAAAAAATATTCATTTCTTTGCAGAGCAGAAATAGATGTATTGTACAGGACCTGATATCTTTTGTGGGGCGGCTTATCTGTAATAAGCGGGGAAGGAGAGGGGGGGTGGAAGGAGCATACTTTAGTAGGTTTGATTTCACAAAGATGAAAGTGCCGCTTTCAGCTAATTTCTTTTAGGACAATCTCCGTGAACACTTTCATGCTCTGACTAAATCAACTATTTTCGCAACAGTTGCTTGACCAGTTCAGTTGTATATAAAACCGGCGCGAATGCCTTTACGAAGAGTTTTGATACTCCACAAAACACTCTGGAGCATTCAATACAATTTCCTTCACACAAAATATATGTCCAGTATTTGCCCATTTTTCTTGCGAAAAAAGTTTCAACTCGATCAACTTTCTGTTGAGCCTTCACACGACTGATCCTAGGAGGGAAGAACAAGTACTATTATTTCTAATATATTTTTCATAGTTGTTTTCATTTGTTACGTGCACACCACTTCAGAGTCCCAAAAAACTTAATTTCCCTCTAATGTCGTACTCCGTGAAAAAAAATCGTAGACGCGTTGCGAATGGCGATGTGCTTCTCGTGGCTGCAATTTTATCTCTCTCTTCTCACGCAAGGAAAGGCGCAAGACCAGAGCTTCATAATTTGCTTCAAACCAATAACATGGCTGCAATTTTATCTCTCTCTTCTCACGCAAGGAAAGGCGCAAGACCAGAGCTTCATAATTTGCTTCAAACCAATAACATAGCAATGATAGTATGCATACAGCAAACCTTGCATACTGCAATGAATAAAAGATTAAATATTGCATTGGTCGAGTGTGAATGCGTAAGGCTCTCCGCCCGTCGGAGGCGAACTTGCGGCTCAGCAAGTTTATTTTTTTATTTATTTATGTATTTTTATATATTTATTTATTATTTTTATGTAGTTATTTTATTTTTCTATTTTTTTATCTGTTTATTTATTTATTTGATGCCTGCTTCGCCTTTGCATGCAAAACTGCCGGGAAATATATAACAACAAGCATAAAATATGAGACCAAATAATAAAATATTTCTACAAAGCTTGGTGAAAATCGTCATTACAATTACTGTATACACTCATGCGTGGAAGATAATTACACTCTCGTATTGGTCTAAAAGATAAAATGAATGGCGCAAGGCGTCACCTTGAAAGGAAAGTTAATAATTTGCTTTAAGATTGCGGTCCCAATTTGGGATATATACAATGGCGCTGGTATATACTTCTTACCTTCGATTCCAGTTTTCGAATGATAGATATGACGAAAAAAGTTTAACCTGAGGTTTCGTCTGGTCTGTTATCTTTTACGTCTTACTATTTAGGTTTACTTTTACTTTCCCTCATGCTAAGTTGACAGTGTCAATTACCTAATACGAATCGTCCTGTCCTATTCTGTATGTTTTCGAGCGTACCAAACAGCACTTCGGTGTAGGGATCCGAGATATCACATGCGTACCCCAACATTGAGCTCACATGAGTGAAATACGGTTGTTCTTTTAGGTTAGATGGTGGTTCGCTGAAATCTTCTCTCAGAAAGCCAAAAACACGTGAAGCCGTACATTTTATGTTGTGAAAGTGGCTATTCAATCTCTAAACACTCGTTAAATAAACTCCGTGTTATTCATATTCCCCGGCCGTTCCTAAAGCAGCGTAATTGACGGTATACGTATTCAATAGCAGTGAAAGTTTTATTGTGAAGCTGACGTTAACGCACTTTTTAACATTCAACGAGTTTTCTGAATCAGCCCACCAGGATGTTATTAAATTCGAATATTGCTGCAGGTACTCGGAATCACGTTCATTCGCTATAGTCCAGTAAACTACACAGTCATTCGCGAACATTTTGAACAAAGATTTGAGACCAATACTAATAACCTTTATCTATAACAGAGAAAAAGAGGGCCCACAACTGACCCTTATGGAATTCCTGAGGTCACGGAAACATATCCCAACGAACAACCATTAAGAACAACCGTCAGCTGTCTTAGAGAGAGATACTTGGCTTTGCATGCAATAACTGATTCATTCAGTTTACAGCCCGCAATGTATCAACAAGAAGGCCACACGGAACACCGTCAAATGCTTTTTTGCACACCAAGAAAATATAGTCAGCTACTTTATTCTTATCTATTGATAGAGCCAAATCTTGCGTGAACTCTACAAGCTGCGTTGAGCAAGAAAAACCTTACGAAATCCGTGTTTACTAGGCTTCTGGCAATTATGTTTAACAAATTTAGCCATATCCCCAGTTTAGCTAAGCTCACCTTCTAATACCACAACTAAATTAACACCCAGGCTTCGTAATTGACAAGGCTCTGTTGTTATAGCCAATTTAAAATAACAGTTGTTAATAAACAGGCACTCGTAAAATGCCATAAAGTAACACAGTTCAGGGCATGAAGTTGAGCCTACAAAAGCACGAGCTTAGCCTCTTCTACGTTTATCACGAACAAAATAGTAGAACATTGTTTTTCGCTATTTATTGTAAGAATAGCCGTAAACTTTCGCTTTTTAGCGCCCTTGTCGTTCTTTGGTGGTGAGTCCTCGACATGACGCCGGTTGAGCTCGTGCGTGGTGGCCGCTTGCTCGAACCAGTTATTTTCGGTGAAACACCGCCATGTCGGGTCGGACATCTCTGCCGGGTCGATGTATCCAATGCCCTCCATTTATTGACGGGGTAAATTGCCTCAAGCTAACGCTTCGACGAATCCGGCGGGCGAGGTGTGGTAGCGGATATGACTGGCGAGGCTTAGCTCACCCGTCCGTGTGGCACAGTCTTCTTGTGGATATAAATGGCATTCCAATGGCCTAAACGGTTACGTGGTAATGTTCAGTAAGTCCTTGCACCTTGCCGGTTTACCTAGTAACAGTCATTACTGCTTGACAGTCGAAATACATTCATTTAAAGCGTAAAAACACCGAGCAGATCAAAAACGCGTCTGCATCGCCCGCGTCGCTAACGGCTATTTTCTCACCGAAGGAAAAACCCAACGTACACCGGCGGGTCTCCTTCCAAAAACGTCTGAGCATGACGTCTCGGCACCCAGACGCGTGTGGTGTACGGCTGTACGCCGCTTACCGAAAGAATGACGTATAACCTGAGACCTTACCCCGAACAGCGGCTCCCAAATATTGTGCGGCCGTTCGCTTGCCGTAATTCGGCCGAGGACCGATAACCGAATGACAAGCGTATGTTCGGAGGCCGTACGTCGGCCGGTCTCCTTTACAACACCGTTTGCCCGAAGAAAACAAATATTCTACCGCCGAACGCGCGGTTTACCGTTGAATGAGCGAATTCACTGCAGCCGCGCTCCGGCCGGTCTCCTGCGGCACACCGCCGGCCGGAAAAATGCGAATACTCTGTGGCCGGTCGCTTGTCGTGCTTCGGCTGAACACCGCTTCCCGAATAAAAAACGGATGCCCTAAGGCCATACTTCGGCCGTTCTTTTTATGAATATCGGCAGCCCAAAGTGAGCTGAATATCTGGCAGCCGGGTACCTGCCGTTGTGCGTCTGCACAAGGGCAGCTGGAGAAATACCGAAGCGCTGGTTGCCGAATGTTGGCTGTTTATCGTGTGATCAGTGGTTGCCAGAACCTGGATACTGCCCGGACATGCCAGAAAGCGGCCATAAACGGGCCGGTCTTGGGACACACTTTCTGTGCCGCCTGGGTCGTTCACCGCTATATGGTTGTGCAGAACACAGCGAGCACCTCATTTGAATGTGCCGAAACTCTGTGCGTGCATGGCCGCAGTATTATTATAGTTCACTGTACCCGCAGGCGAAATCTTGTTTTCGAATCTGCAGTGCCACTTTACAACATAAGCAATAATTAAAAAAAAACACAGTATCTTGACTCAATGTGTATTAAGGATGTATGGCTACTGGTAGCTGACGCAGCGCGCAGAAGTTATAACATAAAAAGAAAAGCAGCCATTGCTGCGTTAGTTTGACCACCCGTAATTTGTTTATTTTGTGTTTTGACAAATAGGCACTTGGCGAATATTATTACGTTATTTTATTTCACTTCTCTCAAAGATCTACCGCAAATCTATTTTAAACAGAATTAAAAATACGTCCTCCATGATAGCAGGCACCGGAATGAGAAAGGAAAACAATATCATAATGGCCATTTTTTGCAACTGTATGCTTAAAAACGACATATTTGTTGCACGGCTTTATTCCAATGTCCTTTTTCTGTAGGAGGTATGTTAACATGAATACAAAAAGAGTAAAGAGGTGCGATTTGCTGCCGACAATTGAAAAATTGAAGAAGCCGTAAATGCGTCATATCCCTGATTTTTTAGTGATGGTAAAATATGCAGAACTTTCATATGAAGCTGCTATCGAAGCCTGTTTTCAATACGGTAATGATACCTCGAACCCCTGCTCCTCCGACTCTCGCGCTCGCAACCTAGTGCTCCTCATCTTTTTTCATTGCGTTTCCCCGACCTCCGCACGCGCCCCACGTCGGCACCAGCGCAAGTGCTTTGTCCTCGTCAATTTTCGTGCTCCATCTACTTCGTCTTGAAAGCGCCTCTTCACACCATTTCACCTACAAACGCAAAAAGCGAATTGACAGACCTCGCCCCTTATGATATTCGGGCATTGTCTCGAATTGTAATGTTTATTATGTTAAGTAACTGAGTCTGGAATACGGACTGGGAGCCAAATAAGTATGTGTTTACATGCTGCGGATGTACGGGTATTTTTGTTCCGTCCACTAGCCCGTAATAACCAAAATTGCCTTTGTTATAAAATATTCCAACAATGAAAGCGTGGGTAATCAGGCATGAAAACAGTAACAACTCTTCAAAAAAAAAAAACAATGTATACAGCTTCCGGTGGTTTTAAATCACACGAGTACTTTTTAAATGCCTTCAAAAGCCATATAATGTGACAGTCCTGTCTCACCCGGCGTTAAGCGCCATAAGTTAATATAATGGAGTCACACACCCGGTCAAGTTATCACCTATCATTCCTAGGACCCGCACTCAACGGACCCGCGCTCTCCATTGCTTTTTCCCCGAACGACAAACCTTACCATGTAGTACACTGCACCCAAAAACAACGGGTGGCGCGGCGGCTAGTCGGTATGAGACACGGAACTCCGGATAAGCTTAAGCAGGAACACTACGCAACCCGTCCTTAGAGTGACCTGTTCGCCGCATCAGCGCAACGCAAGTTGGCCTCGAGTCGTTACAATATTCAATCATTCTTGGGAGCAATAATGCCGCTTTGGAGCCTTATTATAAGCCTTTGAACACCAGTTTTCCCTATGCTAGAACTGACGCGCCGTCGCTAGCACGGTCAATGAGGAAAGCATCGTCACACAGCCACTGATAGGTGGAACATGACCGCCGGCTGCTAAAATAACAGGGTGGAAGCAGCGCCAAGCGACCCTAGCCTCGAACTGAAACAACCTATGAATAATTCACATGTCATCGACACGTGTGAATTATTTATAGGTTGTTTGGCTCGAACTTATCCGGTTGTACCATTCACAGAGCTTTGAGGCGCCCAGAAAGAGTTAGAGCTCTTGGCCTTAGAGCAATAGAAATACCATTTAGTGGCCTTTAGCGACGAACTTCTGATTAGCCGGACATGCTTGCGTGGTCCCTTCGTTCTCGTCTTGACGGGAGAACACTGGGACTAAAACATCACTAAAGCACTGGTGAGCATATCCACCTATCCAAGCAATCCTACCACTTATAATTACCGAAGCCATGCAATTAACACTATCGGGGTAAAACTGTGGGTAAGTGCGGGTAAAATCTATTCGTTACATTTAACTAGTACAAGTTGACGCCTTCCTGTTTACATACACGACAATGTTACGGTAAGCGCATTCATGCTGCTTCAAGATGTCGGTCGTACCAATCAAGATGTCGGTCGTACCAATCATCCGGTAAATTTCGCGCCAATAACATTAGAGCAGCCTTGCAACGTTGGAAACCTTCAGCGACAATAATGACTCGCATAAAGAATGTTACGAAAAATACAACAGTGGATTTTAAAGAGCCGAATATTAGGTTCACCACGCCTGTTCATTTCTCTGCGAATATACTCATTTCTCACAAAAGTTGAGTTTTTTCCTCAGAGAGGGTAAAAGGTTAGTGTTGGCGTGTAATGACAAGCAAGGAATACAAACAAGAAAGTAATGTAGGTTAGGTTGAAACATTCGATTCTGCGGGGCTATCGGGTAAAAAAGGCGTTCAATCAGGGAGCCCCAAAGTACAAGTCCTAAAGCAATGTTCATACAAATGAAACGGCTCTGTTTTGCGTTTTTTGCGAAAATCTTGGTACATTTCGTTTTTAGCAATATTCAAATCGCAGTGTTAAGCCGCAGTATAATTTGACAAGTGCTTTTTGGGGGCATTACCTTTGCTTTTGCTTGCAGTAGAATGAGATACGTGCCTTTTGAGGGCATTGCCTTTAGATCGTTGTTACGCAAACGTTTGATTGGTAGGTTATCATAACATCGTTATAGCTAAGTAAAATGTGACGGGAAAATATTGATAGAGAACTCGTCTTTAAAAAAAACGCAAAGGCTTTTTTTTGAAACCCATAAAACCACAAACTTTACAGCAATTTCGGGTTATTGATTTGTTGCACTGTCATTTGCTCTACTCCTTGTATAAAAACCTTTTGGACTGCTAGACGATCAACTCGCCATTACTTCTAATTACACATAAAAAAGAAGAATCATTAGGCGACTAGCGGTGATTTGCCAATTATAACATATTTTTTGTGTTTGATGCTGAAATGTTCGCATTTTATGATTTATACAAAAATGCATTATTTGAACAAAAGTTTAAACGGGCCCTTCATGTAGTTAAACTCGGACTGCCTGTAATCAGGGGAACTTTCTATAAAAATCGTGACATAAGCAGCACACGAAGTGTTTCCTTATTTTTCTTGTGGTTTACCCAGTTTTACGTAACGACAAACAATGAAGTACGCAGGCTTCATTAGCGCTATACCTAATGATAACTAATAGTTTACGCATGGCTGATACGAAACATCCTTGATCAGAAACGACGTTAGTAACACGTTGTAAGTGCACTTCCCTGAATGAACTGCTTTATTGCGCTTTTAGGCCAGCCAGTATTGAAAAGAAGTAGTGTGTACCGAAACGACATGTCTGACCTAAAACGTAAACTATGCGGCATACACACATTTGTCATGTTACCGTTCTACGTAAATGTGGTCTATGTAAAGTGCAGGTGAAACAAAATTTCGTCCTACATTAAATGTGGCAGTAAACGGGAAATGGTATTCGAATTAGCTGGTTGGCTCCCAATACCACAAACATTTCTACGCTGGGGAAACCATACTTTGAAAAGGCAACCAAGCTGAACTGTGCTGTCACTTTCCGGCTACGTGTGGGCGCTGTTCGATTGTGCGCTCAGCATTCATTGTTGGGTGAACAAGCGCATGAGCTTTATATTTCTCTAGATTCTCTTACGTTCCGCGGGCGTAGTCAATTTGATTGCTTCGTTTATTTTTGAACTGGTTTGCACATAGTTTGAAATTCTGTGTCCCAAACTTTTACAAAGATTTTTGTAATTTTAAAACATTTATTGCAAATGTACCCAAATGTTTATTTCTGAGACTACTTTACCAAGCGCAGTTATAAATATCTACGTTAAATCTGTGTTTTTTTTTAATAAAAAGAAACAGACTTTAGATATTTATGTTATTTGTTGGGTAGCAACCTTATTTTTTTACATTTTATGTCTACTATATATTCAAAAAATGTACAAACATTCGATAATGCCCAAAGATTGCAACCTTTTTTTCTATAATGCACATTCCTCCGAATTGTCTTTACAACGTATTGTTGCGCGTGTTTGCATGGGAAGAGTACTTTTCGTCGATCTACTTTTCTTGCAACATTCCATCATTGCTAGACCGGGCGAAGCCATTTATGTGTTCATCAGTAATAAACAATTGGCCTACCACTCTCCGACAACAACGTATACTGGAAACGGTTTGCTTAATGGGCAAATCTATTTCCACAATGAAGGCGGCGTGCCATGAACCAAGATACTATAACAACGAAGCTAGTAAACCCAGCCAAGAAAAGACGAACTCAACACATTTGCATCAGTAGCGCTTTAGCTGCTAGACCTGGTGTATCCAGAGCCCGTACGTGAAAATTATTAGTACAGGGATAAGGACTGCAGCCATGCCTCCTGCGAACCGCCAAAAATTTTTTGTGGCGGTCGAGCTAGCGCGGCGGCGTGCGCCCGTTCGTACGACCTTCGTAAGAGGGGTAGTTTGTGCCTGCGGCCGGTTCGAAACGGTGGCGCTGCGGACCCACCCTGCTGTTTCATGAGCTTTGATCCTCGCGGGAAAGCTATACGGCGCTGCTGTTCTTCTATTCCTTTTTTATTATTCACAACTGCATCTACCAATATACGCAGAACAAAGTTGAAGGGGGGGGGGGGGGGCGTAGTGGGAGGAAGTAGGCGAGGCCACCGTCTTCATGCCTATCACCGGTAACGCTTTCTTATGTTCCAATTATTCTCTTCGCCTTGCGTGGTACGCATGTTAGGCGGCATCCATGCATGCTCCCGCCACAATGGTGAGCCAGTTGGCAATTTTATTAAAGAAATACTGCACTGATTGGAAAATAAACACATCACAAAATCCTCCTCCCGCAACAATTCTGAAACAAAATACACATTTTTGGTTTTGTCATTGTCTTTCTTCTTTTATTGTTTTTATTTAGTCCTTCACGCGGCCCCGTCCCTTTACACGACCCGAAACCTTGAGTGCTTCACAGCGGTGGGCCCAACAGATTTGCACCAAATATTGCAAATTTTATCCACAACGCGTGTTTCATTCGCCTTGTCCAGTTTCGAAGACTTGGTTAGTATGCAGGTTTGATGTTCGTTACTTAGCTGCATGCCCTAATA
Organism: Haemaphysalis longicornis; assembly: GCF_048455015.1. Lineage (NCBI taxonomy): Eukaryota > Metazoa > Arthropoda > Arachnida > Ixodida > Ixodidae > Haemaphysalis > Haemaphysalis longicornis. The sequence goes on from NW_027526445.1 coordinate 87,967,138, forward strand.
GTCATAGATTACAACATAAAACGCCCAGAATTGCTGTTTAGAGGTCCTCAAGAAAGTACGCCGGAGAAAAAGCATCGGTTGATAAATATCTTCGAAGTGAAGCGGACCTGGCAGATTGGAAACGAGCTAGTTTGTTTGGGGAAAAGCCAATACATCTCCCAGAATTACGCATAAACTGCACGAGAGCTTGCCAGAATCTACTTGGTGGAACACTTCACAGAGATAATTTCACAACGTGCTGAAGAGAGCGGTGAAAGCACACTTGTACCACTTTATAAATAAATATTAAAACACTCATCAGTTCAAGCCGAAAAAAACATCTTAGACAGAACAGAAAAAGCTAGGTTACTTTTATTGCACAAACAAATATTTCTTCCTAGGGTAACCTAATAGTCGGAAGTGCCAGCTTACAGTATGTATGGTCGGCAGTTACTCGAGTGGAGTACTTGATTAGAGCCATTCTCGCTAATCTCTCAGAAATGAAACTTCCCGCCGACCTTTAGTGGCTGCAGTCAACAATTAGAGCGCATCTCAAAACAGGCCAGTGTTCACGGTAATGTTCTATATAGAAGTAGCACTTCAAAACACTTATGCTGCATTACGTGTGCAATTCTACTATTTTGATACGGGTGAGCTTCCCAAATTGCACAGCGAGAAATTATGACCTTCAGTTGATAGTTATGACCTCCAATTGTGACCTCCTGAGTAAACACTCTCCAATAACTAAAAAATTAAGGTTGTCTTGCAATACTTCTGTATTAGTCACGGATTACATATATAACAGAGTCCACCTGCGCCACTTCAGAAATAGAATTGAGGTGTTGCGTAACAAAGCGCGTGTGGCTGGTTTCCTAACGCTGACTCCAAAGGTTTGTTGATGTGGAGAAAACAGGGAAATATAAATTTATACTCAAGTGTGTACATTTTCCACAAAGAATAAGATATGACGTTCGGGGGACATATTTTACAGCACAAATAAGCACTTCTGATAGTTTTGAACGAGAAAGCCAAAAAGTATACTTGAACAGTACACTGTGATTTTTTTAGAATTGTCTTGTGAGCAACGTTTTTATGTTTCTCATCGTAGTACTCTTCTCGCGATTTGGATTAAAATATTTCTTTTTAGGATTTGAGATAGAAACATTTGCGTTACACCGTAATCGCTAGAATAGTACTGGAAGGATTCCCAGCCAATGCGAGTCATGAGAGTCCCCTCACAAAGACGTTCTCGGCGGCACAGGCCGCCGAGACCAGGCGGCACAGAAAGTGTGTCTCAAGAACGGCCCGTATAAGGGCGCTTTCTGGCATGTCCGGTCAGCATACAGGTTCTGGCAGCCACTGATCATACTATGAACGGCCAACATTCGGCAACCAGAGCTTCAGTATTTTTCCGCCCGCCCGTGTTCAGACGCACAACCGCAGCTACGCGGCTGCCAGATATTAAGTTCTCTTTCGGCCTACGATGTTGAGAAAGAGAACGGGAGATGTGCGGCTTTAGGGCATCCGTTTTTCCTTCGGGAAGGGGTGTTCAGCCGAAACACGGTACGTGGCCGGCCACAGATGATCCACCTTCTTGTGGCAGTTGGTGTTGGAAAGGAGACCGGCCGGAGCCCGGCTGCCGCGTATTTGCTCTTTCAACGTGACCCGCGCGTCCGGCGGCAGAATATTCGTTTTCTTCGAGCAACCGGTGTTATAAAGGAGATCGGCAGACGTGCGGCCCCAGAATTTACGTTTTCATTCTGTTAACGGTACTCCGCCACATTACGGCAAGCGAACAGCCGCAGAATTTTTGGCAACCAGTGTTCAAGAGGAGACCAGCCTACGTAAGGTCTCAGGATATACGTCATTCTTTCGGTAAGCGGCGTAGAGCCGAACAACGGCACGCGTCTGGGAGCCGAGAATTCATGCACCGTCCGGTGTAGGACGAGTTTTTTCATAGGGGAAGAAAGAGCCTTTAGGGAGCCCAATGACGCAGACTCGTTTTTCATCCGCGCTTTGTTTCTTCGTTTTAAATGAACGAACTCCTTTTGTTAAACAGCAATGAGTGCTCAAGGTGAACGGGCAAGGTGCAAGGACTTACTCGACATTACCAGGGAGCCTTTTAGGCTCTCGGAATGTCATTTATTGCCACAAGAAGACTGTGACACACCGAAGGGTGAGCTAAGATTCGCTAGTCATAGGCGCTCGACGCCACGCCCGCCGGCTTCGTCGATGCATCAACTCGAGGATATTCGCCCCCTCAAGAAATGGAGGCCATTAGAGACATCGACCCGGCAGAGATATCCGACCCGAGATTGTGGTGGTTCACCAAAATAAATGGCCTTAAAGGGCGTCATGCAAGCGGCCACGACGCAGGAGCTCAACCGGCGCCATCTCAAGGACTCCCCACGAAAAAAAGTCACGGCTATTCTTCTTACAAATATTATGCGAAAAACAGTGTTGCGATATTTCGTTGATGATAAAAGTAGAAGAGGCTAAGCTCGTGCATTGGTAGCCTCAACTTCGTCCCCTGCACTAGGTTACTTCATGTGAGTTTAGGCCTACCTATTCAAAAACAAGTGTTATTTATTAAGTTGGCATAACACGGCCTTGTGAATGACGAAGCCTGGGTGTTATTTTAGTCGCGGTGTTTAAACGTGAGCTTAGCTACACTTCGGAAAAGACTCATTTGGTTACACATAATCGCCAGCATCTTAGCAAACACAGATTTTGTCAGGTTTTCCTTCCTCAACGCCGCTTGTTGAGTTCAACACCATTTGGCTCTAGCATTAGATAAGCTTAAACTAGTTGACTGCATTTTTTACAGCAAGAAACCAATTGATGGTATTCCATATCACATTCTTCTTAGTACAGTGCGGACTATAAAATGAAAGAATAGGTTATTGCATGGATGGCCGTGTATATCTCTATAAGACAGCAGTCGGTCGCTCTCAATGCTTGCTCGTCCGGATGTGTTCCCGTGATCTCAGGAATACCCCAAGCCTAAGGCTTAGTTGCAGGCCCTCATTTGTTTCTGCTATATATAAATATTATTACTACTGGTCTCAAATATTTGTTCAGATCGTTCGCGAATGACTGTAGTTTACAGGACTATAACTAATGAACGTGATTCCGAATACCTGCCGCAATATTCAAATTTAATGACATCATGTAGTGTTGATTCACAAAATTCATTGAATGTTAAATAGTGTGTGTTAATATGACCTGTAGAAGAAAACTTCATTGCAATTAAATACGTATACCGTACATTACGCTGCCTTAAGAACGGCCGGAGATTATAAATAACTAAGAGTTAATTTACCGACTGCTTAAAGGTTAAATAGGCACGTTCACAACATAAACGTTACGGCTGACAGTGTTTTTGGCTTTCTGAGATAACAGTTCTGCGAACCTCCAGCGAAATTTCGGCGAACTTTAGAGCGAACCTAAAATTTCAAGAACAACGCTATTTCACTGAAGTGCGCTCAATGTTGGAGTACGCATGTGTTTTCTGGGATGCCGACTCCAAAGAGCTTGCTGATACGCTAAAAAAATACAGAATAGGGCAGTGCGATTCATATGCGGTAATTGACACTATCAACTTAGCATGAGGGAAAGTTAAAGTAAACGTGAATGGATGGACGGGTAAGATCACAGACGAAACCTCAGGTTCAATTTTTTTAGTAATACGTAGCTATCATTCGAAAAGTGGAATACAAGGGGAGAAGTATGTAAAAAAGCGCAATTATACATATTCCACAGTAGGACGGCTAGCTTGAAGCAAATTAGTAAATTTCCTTTAAAAGTCACGCTTTGCGCAATTCATTTTATCTTAGATCAATACGAGAGCGTAATTATCTTCCGTGTATCCACTGTTATCATTATATCCACTGTTTATAATGATGATTTTCACATTGCTTTGTAGAAGTATTTTATATTTGGTCTCTCATCTTTGATGCTTAATCTTACATATTTCCCTGCAGTTTTGCATGCAAAGGCGAAGCAGGCATCAAATAAAAATAAATAAATAAATAAATAAATAAATAAATAAATAAATAAATAAATAAATAAATAAATAAATAAATAAATAAATAAATAAATAAATAAATAAAAATACATAAATAAATAAATAAATAAATAAATAAATAAATAAATAAATAAATAAATACACTTTCGGAGCACCAGGTTCGAATCCGACGGGTTGAGAACCTTACGCATTCAAACTTCCCCGAATTCCGGCGTCGACCAGGAACCCAGTTGCCCGGGCTCCGGTTGATTTGGGCGGGGGCTGGCAAAGGGATGGTGTTGAAGTTCTTGGAGACGGCGGTCGAATTGTAGAACTGAAGGCGTTGGGTTTGAATAAATGAAATAAAGAGTTTATATACAGGTATTTACAGTCAGAAATCTGGGTAGATGAGTAATAAAGGGAAAAACTTGAAACTGCAGTTAGATGCTAGCTCTAAAGCGTGAACCGCACGGAGCGTTTTCTGCTCGCGAAAACGCCCCGCGCACGCCGCAGGCGCACTGCCGCTGCCGCGGAGCCACCCGCACTCGGCGCGCGGCGCGGCGGGCGGCGGAAACATGGCGGCGGCTTCGGCCGCGAAGTGGCGTCGGGAGCTCGAGCGACCGCTTCTGAGCGCTCTCTAAAGTGCCGCTCAAGACACGCACGAAGATGCTTGAGCGGTAAAGGAGCTTAAAATGTGGGCGAAAACTGTACTATAAAACACCACCCGCGACGCTAGTGAAAGCCCGCATTCAATATCTGCTGGGGTAGGTAAGCCTAAACATCCCCGGCGGAGCCAGCCGGCCCTCTCGGGCGCTTCGAAGCCGCCGCCATGAGGCGCGCGCCTCCTCATTGGCGCAAGTCGCCAGGCCTACTGCCGCGCGCGACGCGCGTCAAAATCTAGTCAAGGCAGATGCTGCCGCGGGCGCAGAATCGTCAACGCGGGCGTCGAAAAATCGCACGCGCAACGCCGACGCGCGCGAATCGCGTGAACAAGCGCTCCATGCGGTTCGGCCTTAAGTCCGTACAAACCACTGGTACTTCTCAAACTTCGTCTAACTCTCCTATCCTCGGAGCGTACGCAAACCGCTCGAGAAATGATGGCCGATACTCTGTTCTCGCCGCAGGATCCGTCCAGTTGCCCAGTACGGCGCTGTACCCTAAACTTTCGACGCGACCCAAACCTCTAGCCTAGGGGGCTCACAAATCCCAATTTAGCTTTAACGGTCGAGACTCCTTGTCTCGCCGAGGACTGCCCTCCTAGCGCTCAGCCAAGAACGATTTCAAAAGGCCAAGTTCGGCCGTATACTCGAGCTCACGCTCTCTCGGGATTTCCCCTGTAGCATTCCTACACGAGGAAGGGAGTGCCCAAATTTACCTAGACAGCTTTCACTAAGTGCGCTACGGAATATTCAATTAGGCGCCACCATCTTTGGGTCAACAGCCCGCTCGCGGACGAGCAAGCGCGCGCGACCCCGCGGGGTGAGGGCGAAAGGCGGCAACAGTGCACCATGCCGGACGGAGCGCGTGGCCAATGGAGGCTCGCGCGCCTTATGCTCCTACGTCGGCAATTACAACCCCCAGGCGCACCACGCCAACGATTCTCGGAACCCGGTGGCGCTGTCTGCGTTTTCAATGGGGGATTTCCCGTGGTATATGGTCGGCCAGACAATCCATCTCCCGAGCGTGCCATGACAAATTGGCGTCGACTGCTCTGCAGTGTTGGCAGTTCTACGACGCCAGACAGAGTGGCGGGATTACACGCGCAGCCTGCTCGGCTGGCAACTGACCTCATAAGTGGACCTTACAACTCCACCCTTTAAGAGGGTTACTGGACGTCTTGGTTCATTCAATCCGAAAAGAATTCAAAAGAGCCACTCGTTTCATCTCTCCTTCAGCAATAACAGCGGAACCAAAAAAAAAACATGTGGCAGGAACTAGGTATAACCACAAATGAGCCCCCTTCCATTATTGCAGCTGATCCGAACCGTCTCTCACCTAAACTACAAACACAACCTATTCAGTAGCCTGAAGCAGGGACGGAGTACTCTAGCAAACTGGAAACACGCCAAAAATGCTAAAAAACTAAGTGCGATTAAAAAAAATTGGGTCGTGTCTCCGCGGTGCGTAAACGCGACGAACGACGAGACAACTCAACCTGTAACACTGATGCCCGCTATAACAGCCAACACGCACACACATTCCAGCACTCGACAACAAGAACAAAAGGAATAGGGACTGGCAATCAACACGGGCAATTTTGCAGTTAACAAAAATAAAACGTTAAGAAAGTTTGCATTGCCACTATGCACCCGCGCAAATGTCCTCCTTGATGGCGTAGCCTGATAACGTTCCTTCAAGAATGTTCGGCTGCGCTTTCCCTCACTTGCGGTGCACAGAAACTTCGGTTCGGTGCGCCGATCGATCAATTCAGTGCACGGATAGAGCACCCAAGGCATCTCGTCGCGAACAACCACGTCACACACACACCACCCACGTAAAAGGACGGGTGAACGGGAACGTTCACGTCCGTCGTGGCGTAATTAGGGCTAGGAGGCAATTCAATAATGGCCTCCCCAAGCAACATTCCGAAAACAGGGTGGTGCATTCGAGTATTCCCGACCCTTCTGCAGATGATCCGGACCGTGTAGTGTTGCAATGTCAAAGCAAGTCTCGACTATTTAGCCCCATGAGGTAAACACAACTTCGGGGAAGGCGGAGTGGTATCACAAAATGCGACACCGTCTCCTTCCCCATAGGCAAAGAGGCCATGCCTCTCCAATGGCCCAACGTACGGCAATGCCGCCTGCTGCTAGCGTGAGCGAAGGGTTGATGCTGGAGCGAACGGAACGCGAAACGCGACGACTTTCTCGGGGTCATTCCTTCCCTTACGTATAGAATGCCCCGCTGCAACCACCTCACCAAAATTTGTTTTTACAAAAACCACTCGGACACGCTATATGCCTTCTGAGCAGCGGCCTGACAAAGACAGTTTCGAGCTGTCCCGGGATGCACTCTTCCTTGCACAACTCAGAACCCAAGCCTGTGACCCACGGCCACGTCGCAGAACGTAGTGTGTCAACCCTTCCCGCGCGGCTCCCGACCAAATCTCGGTAACAGCCACCACCGACACTAGAGTTTCGAAGCTCTATCGCAGACACCGGTTTTGCGAGACCGCTGATTGCGTCTAGTTCCCCTGTCCCCTCGGCATCTGTCTCCTCACAAGGTTTAAATCTCTCCTTCCTAACCTCCTCGAAAGCTCTCATTCTTTGTTTCAGAGTCTCCACGCATGCGTTTTGGTGTTCTCCATCAGCCTCCGCTGGTACACTCTCACCCTGAAGACTACCTAACCGACACGACGCCTCCGTATCACTCCTACCCTCTTCAAATATTCTTAGCTCCTCATCCACAGTCTTGTCGCGTTCTTCGTCACTTTCCCTTCCATTTTCTACATGTTCAACCCAGTCTACCTACCCAGCTCCCTTATCTGCCTTCAACTTCTGCCTGATCGCCAACTCCGTCTCTTTTTCGCTCCGTCTCCTCAGATGCTTTCTCGACTTCTATCTGCTTTCTGGTCTTGGCGAGCTCCTGAACGCCCGAAACGGTGTTGGCTTTCTCGTGCAACTTTCGAGCGCAATTGGGAGCGCGGCGGGCCCCCAAACTTTCCTGCGCGACTCCAGTCCCATCCGGTCCACCGATTAGAATTTGGGTACTGCCCGTGCCGGCAAGTTCAGCATACATTAGCGCAGCGTCTGGTGCAAAAGTAACTGGCTGCCCTACACTCGCGATAACGGAGCTATCCCTTGACTCTGCTCTTATACCGGACGCGCTTGCTGGAACGCTCCGTGGGCGCGCTTCCCTTTCCATGCAGATGTTCCCGGCCGAGCCGCACGTCAACTGTGCGCATCCACGGCTGCTTATCTCGTTGTCGCGCGGCTTCAATTTGAAAAACGAGCTGCCTCCATGCAACTTTGCTGCGAGTGCATAACTGGGCTAGCTCGACTGGTTCTGTCTTATGCGCTGCAGCTCCATCCCCAAACTTTGCCTGCAAGGCGGCTCGTCGTGTTCGAGCATCACTTCATAACACCTCTCTACGATATCCCCGGACGCGCTTCCTTCACGCTCGTCCTCCCAACGTCCGTCTCCACACGTTCGACACCGGCGGAAATGATAGCCTCGCGCCGGTAGTGCGGCTGCCTACTTTGTCATCGCAATGCTCAACTTTCAAGCCTTGGCCGGAACCATTCAACTTTGCTGTGGCCATAGGGCTTGCTGGGTCTGTGCCTCATTATTTCTGTCCGCGGGTGTCCGAGCGTCAGGGCGTCGGCCTTCTCCGCTCTAGCTCCAACTCATACCTTCGCAACCGCTCTTCAGATTCCAGCCGCAGTTTTTGTATACACCCTTTTGATTTTCGAGCCTCTCTTCTCTCCCTCTCCTCCGCTTCGCCCCCTCTTTCTTCCTGGCGCTCCGCTGCTTCGCGCACTTCTTTTGTCTCTCGCTCCGCCGCCTCTCGCGCTCTTTCCTCCTGGCGCTCTGCCACTTCACGCACTGCTTTTCTCTCCCGTTCCTGATACTCCAACTCCATTCGTCTAAGAATTATCGTTTCAGACTCCGCTTGAAAAACCCCTCCTGCCACCGTTCCTCCTTGAGGTGGCGCCCCATGTGTCTGATCATTTCCGTCTCCTTCCGCCATGTTCTCCAGCATGCTCCGCGTGGCTACCATGAAACCCGGGACTCAGCCTACAGCGCCACAACGAAGCGCAAGAAATCCCACCCATTCACACCTTCGGTGGTCGGCAGCCGAGTCGTTGGCTGCGTGCGCTGGCTTCGCTCTGCCGCTTCACTCGGCGTGGAGCTAGGCTGCTGGCGATGAAGTCGGGCCGTCGCGCGCTTGCTGCCTCTGGTTGTGGCCCGGTGATTCCTTCTGCCAAATCCTGTCGGCTGTCCCAGTACATATTGTGGTTCGTTTCCCCAAAGAGTGGCGTCGATCAGGAACCCAATCGCCCGGGCTCCGGTTAATTTGGCAGGGGGCAGGCAGGGCGATGGTGTTGATATTGTTGGAGACGGCGGTCGAATCGACGAACTCAAGGTGTTGGGGTTGACTAAATGAAACGAAGAATTTATATACAGCTATTTACAGTAGGAAAACTGGGTACATGAGTAATAAAGGGAAAAACTTCAAACTGCAGTTAGACGCTAGGTCGAAGTGCGTACTAATCATTGGAGTTTCTGAAACTTCGATTAACTCTCCTATTCTCGAAGCGTACGCAAACCGCTCGAGAAACGATGTCCGAGACTCTGTTCTGCCGCAGGGTCCGTCTAGTTGCCCGGTACGGTGTTTTACCTTAACTTCCGACGCGATCCTAACATCTAGTCTATGGGGCTCACAAATCCCATCCTAGCTTTAACTGTCGAGACTCCTTGTCTCGCCGGGGACTTCCCAGCTGAGCGCCCATACGAGAATGATTTCTAATGGCCAAGTTGGGCCGTATAACTCCTCGAGCTCACGCTATCTCGGGAACGCCCCTGTAGTATTCGTACACGCGGAAGGGAGTTCTCAAATTCACGTAGACAGGTCTCACTCAGTGCGCTACGGAATATTCAATGAGGCGCCACCATCTTTGGGTCCACGTCCCGCTCGCGGATGACAAGCTAGCGCGACCCCGCGGGGTGAGGGCGAAAGGTGGCGACAGTGCACCTCCCCGGCCGGAGCGCGTGAACAATGGAGACTCGCGCAGCGCACATTCCGACGTCGGAAATTACACTCCCCCGGCGCACCACGCCGACGATTCTGGGAACCCGGTGGCTGCGTCTACGTTTTCAATGCGGGATTATCCCCCTGGTATTCAGTCGGCCAGACAATCCGTCTTTCTTGCGTGCCGTGACAAATGGCGTCGACTGCTCTGCGGTGTTGGCAGTGCTACGTCACCAGGCAGAGTGGCGGGTTCTCACGCGCAGCCTGCGCGCCTGGCCACTGTCTTCATGAGTGGACCTTACACTTGACCAATGAAATATTGTTTTATTCGTTGCACTATGCAAGGTTTGCTGTATGAATACTAACATTCATTGTTCTGTTAATGTTTTGAAACAAGTAATGAAACTCTAGTCTTACGCAATACAAATTCTTAGGAATACAACTTCAGCCACCTGAAGCAGGGCGTCATTCGAAACGCGTCTAGAATTTCTTGACATAGCACGACTTTATAGGACATTTAAGTTTTTTTGAACTATTAAGTGGTGTGCACGTAACTCATAAAAATAACAGGACAAAGAGATTGAAAATGACACTACTTCTTCGATCTCTTCTGGAATCAGCCCTGTTAAAGATCATCAGAAAAGTTTATCAAGCACAGTTAACGAACTCTGGCTGAACTCCAATGCCTGTAGCACGGCCAAATTTCCGGCAGCCTGAGTCCGGCTGGATTCAGACGACCGCATCTCGGCTGTCCTGCAGTGGCCGTACTTCGCCCGCACACGGGTGGCTTTATATTGGCCGGAGCCCTACGGCTGGAATCTGGCCGTATAAACGTAAGACGGTTCAGTGGCCGACGGACACTGGCCGTTGGATAGCGATGGGAGTACGGCCATATACGGCAAAAAAGGCTACACATTTGAACACGGGCCAAACATGGTTGCTAGAATAAGGCCGGACAGAAAATTACCGGCCAAAGTACACCGGCTTCAGTTAAGCAAAAAGTTCTGTGCTGCCTGGGTGGGTATGTAAAACCATGCTCTGCATATTTATCGTAACGAGTGCGGTACATATATAGCATATCCTATCAGCTGTGTCTGAGGCCCACAAAATGGAGAAATGCTCACGGCACACTCGCCACGTTCAAATCGTGGCCCTCTTTGCGCAAAATGACGGCACGCATTAGGATTTGATTGATCAAGTGGCCGTCAGTGGAGAAGTGTGAGCTAAAAATTTTATAACTGAACAGTCACAAAGATGGGTAAAAGTTGCGACTTATATACTGGCAACCGATAAGTGAGTGCTCTTGGCATCGTGGTCGCCTAAACCCACCTTTTACGGCGCTAGTGTTTTTCATGGTTTTGTAGCGTGGCTCTCTAAGGACGGCAGGATAGCATACAAACCGAAAAATACGTTAAGTGTAGAGAAAATAGTATTCATTGTAAAGAGGATGTATATTGCAAAAGAGACGAAAGACCGGAAGGATGCACAAGAAGAAAACGCTATGTCCATGTGCATACTTTCCGTCCTTCGTCATTTTAGAGCTGTACATCTACGTAAGTATGAACTACCAAACAGCCCAAAAACGTACGTTTAATAGTATTCACAATATGATGTGCGAATTCACAAGTGCAAAGTCACAGTGATTTAATGACTCGCGTTCGACTACCTTGTGGAGCTGCGTTAAATACGAGCAGGCAAGAATACCCCCTGGTTGTTTGACCACGTGGTCGAAATGTGCCTAACATTTTACCTTGCCAGAAACACCATCTTTGATAGTCTACCTTGCGAAATAATTCGCTGTGGCCCGCTTTCTCCAACTGTAGTTTGAGGGGACCCTAAGATTGATGCAATTGCAAACGCTGCGGAATCGTCTTTAATATATCTTGTGTGTCCTAAACACATCACTCGCAGTACAAAAAAAAATTACGAATACACGTAGCCATGCTGCCTATGCCGCGTGGTTTGTGGTTATCAAAAGCATACACAGGCATTTACAAATTTTTCTGACGACTACATCCTAAAGCGTATCGCAAGGGGTTATAAACGACTAAGGACGGTGTATCTTTATTTTATTATTTATAAACACGTGATAGCACAGGAATGCACATGAATGCCACGAAACTATATTAGGATCAGCACTGTAACCCTATTGATATGTTTTAAGTACGGAATGAATTACCCGGGAAGAGTACATTTCCAATACACATATTTTCCAGCTTTCATTTCGGCGAATTGTGTAAAACTGCTGACGCATTTTTAAAAAGCCGTTTTCCGCCGTCTCGGTGGATGTATTGCGGGTTCCCAGTTCGTGCATCATAGGTAAACGTTCAAGTGATGCACATGTGCTTACATATGTGCCTGAAAATGAATCAACTTTTCCCCCAAACCAAGGCGATAAATACAAGGTCGTTAGCCAAGTAGTAGCAAGGTCACACCAGGTGAAAATGTTGAATGGTTGCTGATGTAAATCGAAGTGAGCTTGTGTTGACTCGCAATATATGGACAACTCGAACATCGTGTCTGCCTAACAGGTCAAGAACCAAGAAAAAACGTTATTAAACGTCTTTTTTTGCGTTGTTAAATTGAGAATCGAGAATACAAAAATGTTTCATACCGCAACAAAAACAACCAAAAGAACTTTAATAATCATATGCAAAAAGTACTTTTACAACTAAGTGCCCCTTCACGCTTGTTAGTGCAAGCGCGTGAAAGTTCTTTTAAACTCTTTAGACGATTCTTTTCGATAGGGAGAAACAAGATGACATATTGAGTTGCTTCATATTCACCAGGAAGCTTTAGCGTACAAGTGAAAGCTTCTCTAAACCTGTGAAAACGCACTGAAGAAAGTCCAGTTGAATGGCTGATATGCTTTAGTGCTGCCCGTGCTGCCAGCGGAAATATCAAAGCAATCCCTTAGAGATACTCCAGTCTCGCCTCACGTTAACAACTTCGTGCACTTTGAATTTTTTACCGCCTTCTGTGGCACCACTCGCACCACCGTATAATGGGAAGGTAACGAGGATATTCTCTGTGTCTGCTTTTGCGCATTTCTTACTCTTCAGTCGTGAGGAATGAACAATGCGTTTATTTTTCCTCCTATACGCGGTCCCAAAAACAGTGGAGCACTTGGGATATGTTAGTGGGCGCAGCAACCAGCAGGACACTCTGGACACTTTGGTTCTCGGCACTGAAAAATGCAATGAGGCCTTCACAAGACCGGCCTCGACAACAATCTTTCCACAGCCAGCCTCTGAGCTACTGAATTCAGGGTACGCCGTCGACTTAGTGAGCGAGAGCAAACCGACTGTGGTAACTTTCAGCGCTCGTGACTGCACGACTGCCATTGTACAAGTGAATGTGCTAGCACAACCGGCAAAAATTAGCGTCTAGCATGTGGCTTAGGAATCTCCCTTTAGCGAAGGAGCGCGGGATATTGGAAAGCACTTGTTCAAGCAAACATTATTGGCAAAGTTATTTCAACCATCACTCACCCAGTTGTGAAACTGATTGCGAATAACGGTATGATTTCCCTTGTCATTACAAATGTAAACTCAGCCATACTCATGTGCGCCCTATGTATAGTGATTAAGCAGATGGCCACGACATGACTACGCTACCCCATGTAGGCACCAAATGACTTCTTCCAAGCCCAGCCTCGGTTGTACCCTGGTTGTGCCCAAGAAAACTATTTACTCTGCAAAAACTGGTGACGATACTCTGAATACGCAGCTACAGATTCGGCCGGAAGATGCGGGGGGACTATTTGAGAAACCGGCTGAAAAATTTGAAAGGTATATATTTGGCGACCCTTACCTCAGAAATCAGACTGATCCGATCTCCGGCCCCGCCGAGACCATTTTTTCAACAATATTTTTGTGTGTCCCAACGATATCATCTAAGCCATTGTTCTTGAAGATAATTTCACAATGCTGATTCGTGGAGTGTCTCCGAGGCACAGAACTAGTGCTGCTGGCTATGCTGAGCATTAAACAATTGTCAGTCCACTAATTTTACTTATTACGAGAGCGCAACATATCTTTTTCGATGTGTCAGTAAACACATTCCCTTCAATCCTGGTGATCACGGCAATCAAAATATCGCTGAGTAAAAAGGAACTAACTTCCCTGGAATGCCAAAATGTGAGAGCGTATGCAAGAACCATGACGACAACGACGAAGTGCCGTACTCATGGCTTGTTCATCACTTGCTTGTTCATCATTACATCACTTGCTTTTTGCGCTTCTTCAAGGACCGCACGTGCAGCACTCTTCTTTAAATGCTGGTACCCCTCGGTTAAATAAGTCACCAAAACGTCGTATCCGCGTTGCTTAAAGCGCAGAATGCATCTCGCGACGGAGAAACCGCGGTCGAGAACCAAACTCTGATCGTTCTTTAAAATAGCGTCGATGTCAGGAGAAGCATCTTCATAATTCTTGGAGATCATCAAGCTTGCACGGGGTGGCAGGGTGACATAATCATCGCGGATCTTTACAGCAAAACGGTGACTTGGTTCAGGCTTCATTGCAGTGATGGGAGGAAGAAGTTATCGACTTGGTCTGCAGATGCAATATTTCACTGTTGTCCGTGAAAAAGCACATTTCAAGAATCACGTCATGGAAGCAGTTAGGCTAAATTACGAACACAGCAATGCACGTTTGGCCGCCTATGGTGACGCGCAATGTGCACCTTCCATTTTGCGTTACGTTATGGCCTTTTCCGGCGCTTGTGTATGGACCGTCCCAACTGGTCGTAAATTTCTCCAACTTAAAGGTGAATCATGCGCTAATTATGGAGTAGTTAGATCCCGTGTCGGTGCTGGCGACTAAATCAAAGCCTTCAATGCAAAACTGTACGTCGGACGCCGACTTCCTCGCGTTCCGTGAGCGTCCGGTCGTCGCATCTCAACTTGTTCGTGTTGAAGGCCGGGCACTACGCGTCGTCGTTGCCGTCTTCTTCTCAGCGGCAGGTATGTTCATGCCGGGAACGCGTCGTACCATGCGGCTGTCGTCGTGTTCCGGAGTCAGGGCTGGGTTATATCGGGTCTTCGCGCTGAAAGAATGTCGTGAAAACATGTCACCGGTGAGTCGTTGCGTTGTTCGATGGTGTTCGTTGTTTTGCCGCTGTGCAATGTGACCTTCAGAATTTGCTCTTTTTAGTTTCCCCTGCATGGTCTTGGGGTTCTCCAATGCGTGAACTCTGCGCTGCTTCGACGGCTTGGCTATTGGTATGGGTTGGATGACAGCCAACTCTTCAAGCGCGCTGGACAGCGCTTTGTGTTTGAGAGCTATTCCTCGTTCTCAGTAGGGCATTGGCCGCCTAGGGCGCGGGGTGCGAAGACGGAGGACCCTCACAAACCGAACCTCTTGTAGGGATTGCGATACTCGATGTGGTCGACCTGTCCGCAGAAGTATCACAGTAGACTATTATCTAGCTCTCGGCGTACGCCCGTGTTCCTCGTCATCTGGTTTTAGATTAGGAGGGGTGGGACGGGAGACAGTGTCGCTGGTACGGCGGTGCCTCTTAAAGACGAGTTAAAGGAGGGCAGGGTCGACGAGCAGCAACGGAGCGAGTCAGGTTGTGGCTAGCGGTGGGTCTAGGGTGGCATGGAAGTCCCAAAATCGTGTATTCGATGCTGGTCCCTTCCCACACCCGGATGGTCTCGCGTACAGTGTCGGAGCTAATGGCCCCAACACCGATCGTCTCCGAAACCAGAGTATTGATTGCGCGGTCGTACTGCCTCATTCGTATTTCAAGCGTCTTTCACAACGCGGCCACCTCAGGCGCGAATTTGGAAACCGTCTTCGGGGGTGGCTGACAAGGCATGCGAAGAGCTTTTGCTTAACCCCAAGCATGAGAAACCTTAATTTGAAGTTGAACAGTGTATGTACTGGACCTTAGTGCCGAGACGACAAAAACGGGCGCTGACTAACGACTGTTTATAGTTGGAATGAAAGAACATTTATAGGTTTACAAAAACCAGCATGGTTATCAGAGATCTTATTGGAGCACGCGGGAAGGCGTGGCAAACAGGCAGGCAAGCTCTTATCCAGCATGCGCGGGAAGATATAGGCGACACGTGAGCTCGTCTTATCCAACCAGCTATGAATTTTCTTATCCAGCAAATCACCGACGGTGTGATGACGCATGACGATCCTCTGCTGTAAATGGATTGCATTCTCCGATGCCGTTCTCTCATCACCATGCTATTTTTTGTACCCTTTTAAATGTTCTTTCTTCGAAAATAAACTGTTGTGAGTCAGCGCCTGTGCTTGTTGTCTCTGCACTTAGTCCCATCCCTGCGCTGTTCAACCTGTTCAACCTGTTCAACCTGCGCTGTACCGTGCGGACGTTTCTGGGACCGCACGGTAAAAACGTCGCTTCAACCACTCGACTACCTCGAGCATGGTTTCATTAGGATGCTTTGTGCGTTTCTGCAGCAGGTGGTCTGCCCGTTTCTTGCATACCTGCGCCGTGATTGTTCTCGAAAGCCTTGTCTTGAATAACCCTTGAATAAATCAGTCGTCAGCGTGCGTTTGTGGTTCTGGAACCAAATGCTTGTAGAGTGTTCAAGAAATAAAAAAAACACTTTCCTGAGAGTTTCGTCTTCATCTGTTTGGTCAAACGTCCGGTCCTTCTCGGGATGTTCCAGCCATTCCTCAGTATCTTCTGTAGGTGTCCCGTGAAAGGATGGTGGTTTCCGGAGTCACTGTAGAACTAAAGGAGCGTTCGCTACGTTCATTAACATTGATGGGTTGTTCATGGAACTGGTTGTGACGTCTTCTGCGTTGATTTCATCAGCAAGTAGTCCAAACACCTGCTTTAGGTTTTGCTTTCGGTGGTCGGCACGAGTTGTTCTTAGAGGAGGAGTTGAAGGTGGTTTACGCTGCGTGTAGCCAGCACCTTCAGGAGTTGTTTCGACGAAAAATGATGCAGTTGTGTTGAATGAAAAATATTTATATTGGAGAAAACTTGTGCTGCCCAAACACCTAAAAATTACCCAGGCGGCGAAGCAGTATTCAACAAAATGACATAGCCTGGCGAGTTTCGGCCAATCGAATGCTGCGGGGTCAGTTCTGCGGGCTATTATCCTTCGGCGCGTGTGTTTCTCCAACCGTCAAAGTATATCGAGAGCACTGTAGAGTAAACATGAATGTTGCAGGCAAGTGTCGTTACGGCGGAACACTCTCTATCCTATGAGATAACCTGTACGGCACAACAAACAACGAATGCAAGAAGCTCCTCACTTGTTACGCAGGTAACAAAGCCGGGCGTGCCAGGCCGGTAAAAACAAAACATAAAAAAACGATCCAATACATGATTTTGTGCCAATATGATCATGTAAGAGACCATTACGGGTCAGTGTGGTGTCAGACAAGTCGAACGCGTCCGCTGGCTTTGTTAGTGAGTATGACTCGCCAAAGTGCCATACTAACTGTTTCGGCGTTTACTTGCACAATCCTAACTTTATTGTTAACCTAAAATCCTTGCTGCTATAAAAATTGTGCCCCCAAAATTTAACTGAAATAGTTAGTTCACCACGCTAATGAGCACTGCCTTATTTGCGTTTGTTCTTGCCAGCCTGAGCCAATCGCACAGCTGGACATCTGACATCATAGTTTTTGTTGAGGGAAATCGTCTAGTGGCTCTAATGGCAATTGCCTTTTTCCCTAATTGTATAGCTTATTTGAGCGAAGTTTACATCAAAAGTGGTATCAGTAGCATTCCCACGAGGCAATCTTTCGAATGAATCAAACTTGTGCTTTGCCTGCATGGTTCGTTTAGGCGCGGCCAAGCATGCACTCTCACGTTCACCACTCCGCTGGAGCTCGCTCAAACTGCAAGCAAGCTAAATTTTCCCGCCACGCCATGGATACTTCAGGAATTTTCATGCCCGGAATTTGTCTGTACCCATCTTATGATTAGCACCGTGTGACCATTTCTTTCGACAATGAGAAAAAAGAAGCCCGCTTGAGAGCATCAGGCGCTACATGCAGTCGCCAGAATATAACCGCCTTTAAGGATGCGTTGGTGTTAAACATTGCAGAGCATAGTTAACCGCACGGGTCACCAACTGCGTAGTTTAAACTGCAGCAACAAACAGAGGTACCATTAATTTAAACCAGCAACTGTTGTTAACTTCCAAAATTCCTACTCCGCATGTCCAATCAAACATGTCATTACACAGCTTCTATAAAACAACTTAATCAGAATAACTAAATTGTCACCAACGCCTTTGGCATTTCTCGATTGCATCTTATTCACCATGAACCTTCTAAACAACCTCCTGCATTCCTGCGTTGGCTACACACCACACTTAAAATTCGTGTCCCTAGCCTCTTCAACACACTTTATCGAAGGGAAGAGCCAGGGAAATTCTAGAAAGAACCTGAGAAATTGTAGCAGTCCATCCAGCCACAACTTTTGCATAGCGAGCCACACCAAAGCAAACATGCGTGCATTTGCTGGCAATAGAAAACGGAATGAAACTACTGTCTCTTTCTTGTTCACCATATTGCGTCTACCAAAATATTTAGCCTACCACGCTCAAATGCATATGAATAACGGCTCCGACAGATTTAGATATCGGTTTCGATGCTTCATGCTCTACTGCTTCTCCTCGGCACTGCATGCCAGTGAGTGCGCCTAAATTTCCCAAATTGTGATACGCAGAACTGTTGTTTGTCGCGTTCCTCTGATGTGGTGAAAGTTGTAAACAGGCCACATAGGCCGTAGTCTCAACGTTCGTTGGCGCGACTATGCACATAAGTATGCGGCGGCATGGAAGGACACTTGGCTGCCCACGGCAAAGATTACGAAGACTGGACTTCCGAGCCGGTTTTCGACAAATGCTAGGTGATCTCAAATCGAGAGACCAGAGCACTAGGGAGATAACAGAAGAACAAATATCCACCGTTTACAACAGAGCTGCATCAGCCGCCTTTGCTCCTCTGTGACAAAAATTTACTTTCTTGGGTTTTCTAGACCCGTTGTTGAGGCCGGGTCCACGTGAGATTGAAAATATTTTATTACGTGTCCTGGATTTTATGCTTGCCCTTTCTGTAGTTCTTTGCGTGTTTTTGTACGGTTTGATCAGATCATAGCTGGTTTATGGGGCACTGCCCTGTTATTTAACTGCCATATTTTCGTGTCCCTTAATTGCTTCCCTTGACCCGCACCTCAACGTTCCCTCCCATTAAGCCTCCCATGGTCTGATGCAACTCTTCTTTACCACCTCTGGCTGGTGGTCACATTCTCAAATGCTTTATCATACTTAATAGGAATGACAGCACGTGAGAAGATGATACGCCACGTGAAGAGAGAAGATACGCCACCTTTTATGCGAGTGTTCTGGCTACTCGTCTAGAAGACAGAATCTGTCATCAGCGCTGAAAAACTTGGAATCTCGTCGGCCATTTTCTGAGAATAAGTTTCAGCGTCACTGGCCTCCTCCTTTATCAGCTCAGAAGGCGGCTAAGGAACCCTTACGATTTCTACGTGCGAGACTACACGAGACTGTAGACAGAAAGCTTCAAGTGGCAATCCCTGAGTTTGAACGTTTAGTGCTTCAGCGTTGGGCATGCCATCGGCTCCAAGCTTTCTTCAGTGTTTGCTTTCTCTTTTTGGCCTATTTTGCCTTTCCCCCGTGCACGATGTTAAAATAGGCTCTAGGCTGGTTAACTTTCCTCCCTTCCTTCTACGACCTTCCTTTCTTCATTTAGACTCAATGTATATTATTTGCGCTCAACTGTACAGAACCATGGAATACCAACAAGGCCAATCAACCACATTGATAATTCCTACCAGACCTACACCAGTATCGAACCACCGTACGTTCGCGTGCACAACGAGCTAATACTGAGTGTCAACAACCGAAAACTGAGCGAAACGACAACGGCGGGTCGTTGATGCGTTTCTGCAACCACGTACTGGGCACTTTGTTTGAAATAACTTCACAACCGATGGGCTTACTCTTTCACAAGGTTTTAAAAAAAGATAGTGGGATATAAATGCAGACGAAACCAATAAACGGTAATGTATACCTGCGCATCTTTTACATTTGCGTAGACACTTTAGGAGGTGCCGTGAAGTAGGACGATGCATTTATGTTTTTAAATCAAAAATGCTTCACCACCTCAATCTTCTTCAAGCGGAAACAACCACTTGCTGACGTCAGATATTGAAGCCCGGCGTTAAACATACCGTTATTTGGTCATAAACAAGATCATTTCCTCTGGAGTCGGACAGATTTTTTTGGGGTCTTTACAAGCCGGAAAGATTCTACCATTGTTTGGCCTTTACATTCTATCGGTAAAAACCAGGGTGGCGTACTACAATACATTTTTATAATGAGCTTCTCTGCCAAACAATGGTCGATGCATAGTGCAACATTTATTCGGCTAGAGTACAAATACAACAGTCATACGTCACAAAGAGTATTGGCTTCCCATAATTTCGCCTTGTTGATTTGCGTTTAGCAGAGTACCTTTAAAATATTCAAAATTCCTGTGCGAAAACGCGTCTTTTTCGAACGTCATAAATCTGTTTTATACCTTCAGTCAACCCCACCTGTATCATACACATGGGGTTAAGACGTCTACGATATGAACAGACCTTACGGATTACTGTGTTGTAAAGGTGGTAAATATTTATTATTAAAAGCATTCAAAATTTACTGGAAGATATCCAGGTGTTTGAGAACCCTTTCTCTTTCTCTCATTAAATTGAGTCGCTACCAAATTCCCACACATCGCTCCGACGTTCGACACCCACAAAACAACACGTACTCGCTCCCGATGGTCATTGACTATGTATTTTTAACTTGTTGTGCCGCGTAATCAGCAGGTAGTTGCCGTAATTATATTCATTACACGTTTGCGTCCAAAGCGCCCATGATCTTCCATGAAGGGCCAACACATGAGCGAAAAGGGAAGCAAGTGTTAAAACACGCGTTATAGCCCGAGAATTGGTTTGGCTGCCGGATGACCCGTCGCATCGACAGTTTCCGCGCGCTTCCACCCTGCTAGATATTTTGCCGCGACGCCTCGGAAATCAGAATAATCAGACGGACATGTGTGCCCTGCTTCACGCTTCACAATACGACCATCGTGATCGAAGTTGCTCTGCTATCCCCCATCTTGTATTCGAAAGTTGTGCGCGAAGCCACTCGTCGCGCATGTTGGAAGAGCCGCGCCAATTGTAGCGGTGGGTGCAGAAGAGCATGTGGTGCCGGCTGCGCCAGCCGTTGAGCAGGCAATCCGCAGCGCTGACCAGCGCACAACTGGTAAAGGAATCAGCGCGCAGCACTGAAGCCGACTTTGTTGTCACGGGACCACTGCGGTGCGGTGTATCGCCGAAATAGGACGCAGAAAAGTTGCGAAGCTTATACAGAAACTCTATGGAACCCGAGTTGAGAGCAGCGCCTAGTTGAAGCGTTTTGACGTCCTCTTCACATGCAATCTGTCGGCTTCCATTATTGCGTCGCTCTGCATTCATGAAACCAGGGCGCACATTCTCTACTTATTTTCCCATTTATTGCTGAAGCAACATTTCGCTATCATCCTAAGGCTCTTCGTGTCCACTGCAGGGCAAAAGCCTCTCCGAAGATGCCAAGCCACGCCTGTCAAGTGCTCACTGAGTCCATGTTTCCACCCCAGATTTTCAGAGCTCATCTCTCCATCGAGTTGTCAGTTGACCACCATTGCGTTAGCGCTATATTGGCAGCCCCTCTCTCAAATGGATGGTGCACCTGGTTTCCCCCATTCGAATTACGGTCCAGCCAATTACTATTTTCTTCGCTTAATTTCAACTAGACTGCCCTCCACCTTATTTTCTTCTTCAATCCGTGGGCCTGTTTCCCTGTCCGTCAACGTTTATACATTATATAATAAAAGCCATCGCCTGGTTTCGTAAGCACTTTGGTGTTGCTATGTGCTTCGATGTCCTATGCAGTTGGTTTCGTATGCAGTTTAAAGTTTGGTGAAAAGACTGGTGTAATTTTGTTCAACCAGAAGAACACCCAACGAGGTGGCTCAGTCACGAATGCTTTGTGATGCTAAGCACAAGGGACGAAGAATCGATCCCGAGTGTCGGCGGCCGCTTTTCCTATAGGGGAAAAAAGGGAAGACGTCCGTGTATTCAGGGTTTTAACGCAGTTAAAGATCCCAAGGCGCCTCAAATGAATTCAGAGCCCTACATCACAGGGCGCTTTGTCGTCTGCGTTGCGTCGGTGCGAAATACCCTAAAATTAACCATTCACTCAATCAATCAATCAATCAATCAATCAATCAATCAATCAATCAATCAATCAATCAATCAATCAATCAATCAATCAATCAATCAATCAATCAATCAATCAATCGATCAATCAATCAATCAATCAATCAATCAATCGATCGATCAATCAATCAATCGATCGATCGATAGATCAATCAATCAGTCACAAGAAAGTAACTTAAATTTGCTGGATGTTTTGACAACGATTTACGTTTGAGCTTCTATTACTTCGCCAATTCTGTACGCATTCTTACGCTTTCTCTATCTCGGAAACAAACCCGCGCATAGACAAAAATATAGACACGTGAGATTCGACGCTAGGGTCGCTGTGAGGGCCGTATGACTGCAGAATCACATAACTTCATAAGCGTTAGGGTCGTGGGTGGGGTGAAGATAGCGTAATAGTACAAAAACGCCAGTTATAATTTTACCCACACTTAGAACTTGTGCTTATGTACCTATTACAGCAATAGCTTCAGCTGCCAAAAACAGTAAAATAAAGTTAAACGAAGTCGGTTAAGCCGAAATTGCTCAGATGCCAAACAGGATGGGTATTTTTGTTGGATTTTGTAAGGATACAATGCAAAAAAATGCCCTCGAGACAAGCCGTCCAACGGGCACTTTTCGTTTAAGACGCACTTTCCTCTGACCGCTACCACAGACACTTGGCGGGACGTTCACACTACAGAAGGGAGAACAGAAAAAAAGAGAGAATATCCGGTACCGGCAAGAAGCAAATATGCGTCTTGACGCGGCGGAGCGAGAGAGCGAGAGAAGCGGTAAATGAAGACCCTCAAATAAAGCCACCGCCTCCGCCACAATGCACTAGGGGACTACGCGATAATGCAACAGAAAATAAAAACAGAAAGTGTGCAGTTCCAAGGCCGCTAATGCACACATCGGTCAACGCAAAAAACCCGAGGACCGGAGAGAAGAAAGCAAAAACGCAAGACGGAGGCATTTTTATTTGCAAAACAAAGACGCGTGTTCGATGCAACAGCGCCACGTTCAAGTAACACAAGCGACCTCTAGCGAAAGGTGTAAATCTAATTTTTGTCGTAAGCAACAAAATGTTTTTTGAGGTACAGATATTAGAAGTCGAACACTAGTTTCAACAATGCTGGAACTAGCATGTCTTTCAAGCACGGCCGATGCGAAAAGCATCGCCACACAACTACAAGTTTGGGCAGCATGCGAGCCGGCTACTATGAATAACAGGCCGGAAGAACCGCGGAGCGGGCCTAATGACTCCGTTCCTGAGAGCGGAAAGTCCCCGACAAGTGTCAAATGTTTCCAGGTTGCTTTTCTCCAAACTTATCAGCTCGTAGCATTCACTGGGGTGAGACGCGAGGGAATGCTTATAGAGACATTGTATTGATTTCTAAACGATGCGGGAATACTAGTACAAATTGCCGTCCGGAGTCGCTAGGCCATGTTCTACCACTCTGGGAGCACTTGGGGGAATTTACGCGAATTTATGTATTAAAAAAAACCAATTCGGAAAGGGTTTCCTCCTTCTTGCATCCACGCCCATTTTCTCGGGCATTTTCGTGAGACGTCAGGAAAAAAATGACTTCATTTTATTGCGCTATTGCACGGCTCCGCGAGCTTCCCACAGGGTCAATAGGCATAGCGTTTATATGCTGGCCGGCAACGGGCGTCGCAATAATTTCGCTCAGTTGAAATTAAGCCACGACACGTTTCTGAGTTGAAGGATGTCCCTTTCTGGAGTTTGTTCGATTGTACACTGTATCAAGCTCCGAGGACATGTCGCTCCAGAACAAGTGCCGCACCAGCGCACATGCTACGCTTCGCTCACTATCCTAGTAGGAAAATCTAAGGCCAATTGAAGGCGGGAGAAGATTCAGCGGAGGTAATATAGGTACTCAACAGATTCTTTTACCGTAGAGTGTAAACCTAGAGTGCATTAAGCAAGATTTTGCGCTAGTTGAACAAGCACAGCGGTGAGCGGCACTACCACCCCCAAGCTAACGCTTTTCAGTCGAAGAAATGCGATTGGTAGACATGAGGTATTGCGGGAATATACGCGATGCTTACTGCTCGAGGGCTATACAAGAAGTGTTCCTCAGAGCTGCATGAAATGGCAAAACTAAATAAAAATATAAACCAGGTATACAGCATATACCATGTATTTCCAAGCCCGGCAGCAAGGGGTTGTGTGCGAGTGGTCTGAAACAATGGGTACGTGATTTTGCAAGTCGCACATTCGAATCCCCAAGAATACATTTTAGTATTAGTTTATTTCTTTATCTTGGGCCGATGTTTTCTATAATAAAATCACAATTTGTGCGCTGGAACGATTTGAGCGAGTTCAAAGAACGTGCACAGACTGTGAATACACTGAGGGGGTAGTGAGTTCTCGTTTCGTGCTATTGCTATAAGCACCGACTGCTTGCGGGGAGTGGGCACAGGCCAGAATCAGCCGACCCTATGCCTGTTGCGTACATGCGTTTTTGATACAGGCACGAATGAGGACAGCTCCAAGGATAAAGGAAACGCGCACTGCATTTGAGTGTCTGCGGCGACTCGGACGTATTTTATCCACTGCGTAGGCCTCGGCTAGTGATTGCTGCCATTCCACGCCGTCCCGGTAGGGTTATATGACGCATTTTACCGCCGATAACATTGCAGAACCGTGGTATGGCGATTACTGAGATATCGAGAATGCCCATCCAAAGATAACGTCGGATGCCAAGCATGTTGTTTCACCGAAACCCAACCTAAACTTCTTCGAATGGTAGTCCTGGACATTGCCCAATCACCAAGCCCCTTTGCCTGATGTCGCTGCAGTTAGTTGGGGCAACTGCTGCAAACAGCGCATGGTAGGTTTTCTTCTTTCACGCTCTATGAAATAGATACCGGCTTATCGTCCCGATAAGAGACCAAAAGGATGTTCACTTCAGCCAGCGTACGCAGGGCAAGCAAAAACGGGAGCTTGACAAATTCACTTCAGTGTCTTTTAAGGCTGCAGGCTTATTGCGATCACAACTCCAATAATTGTCCTTAAAAGACGAACTTCTCTTTAGCATAACAAGCTTGTTTAATTCCTTACAGTTCGTCTTAACGCGAAACAGGAGACAATTTTTTTCCGTAAAGCACAGGCGAGCATATCAACCTGTACAAGTTATCCTAACACGATGATTTAGCAAAGAGATGCAGTTAACTGTATCGATGTAAAGCTGTCCACACCTGCATTTGCTGCACTGCGATTTTGCAAGGTGGCGCCATCCTGTTTCAACTACCCGACATTGTAACGGTCAGTGCCTTCATTGTATGAAATATTGGTTGAAGCTATCGGTCCTACCAATAATCAATTCAAGAATTTCGCGTGGCTCTCAGTATTGTGCGGTGCGGTGTAGGACCTCGTGAGCCACTATATGGCCTTGCACAAACAGAATTAAGACAAAACAAAGAAGTGCAGTTTATAGTGTCAGAAAATACGTTAAACACATCTATTCAGTTCACTGCGAAATTACTTATGTACAGAAAGTTGTTTAGGTGCGAAATTACTTATCTACAGGAAGTTGTTTAGGGTCAGCTAGGCTATGCCGAACATTGAGTCGCAGAGCGTAATGATAAAGGATAATCGCAAAGAAAATGGTAATGTTGGTTGAGAAAAATTTCAGTATTCTGTGGCTAGGGGGTAACAAAATGCCCTCAGATTGGCAGCCGCCACGCGCAAGGTTTACAGCAATTTATATAGTAATTAGGGGTGTACGAATATCACCTTTTTCGAATACGAATCGAATACGAATATCTAGCTTCGAATATCGAATCGAATATCGAATGATTAAGCGGGAATGTGGCTTTCGAAATGAACTTTTCAATTTTTGTCGTGAATTTTGATGAAAATTAGCACAGAAACTGGAAGTGCTTCTGTGATAACACTATAAAAATTTCAAAGTAATCTTTTGAGAAATTTTTATTCATAAACTTTTATTTCTGTCTACCTTGTACCGAGCTTAAGTGGACAATAAAACATGATAGAAAACTTGTTTGAAGAGCTTTCCATTCCCAAATAAACGAACGACGTTATGGCAGTCTTACGTTGCGCAAGAAAGATATATGTACAAACCGCATCGCGGCTCTCGTGTACCGCAGCATGTTAAACTTTTCTTTAATCCTGACATGGCCCGCCAGGTCGCTCCTACGAAATGATCTAAAGTCACAGGCAATAATTACAACTATGGCCGTTCGATCATACCAGATTGCGTAGTCAGGCGATGATCCAACGCGCAGCGGCTTCGCGTGCGCTTCGATGCTTTTGACGCGCCGGCCCATTCTTTCCCATGGCTAGCGAGCCTACTGGCAAGCTCAGCAACAACTAAGGGTGCAAGCATCTCAAACAAGACGAAAATTTCACTGGGCGAACCGCTATTAAAAGCGCGCACACCGTGTTTCACCCTCCAGGGTAAAGTCAGCGCAACACGAATCGTTCGATGACCACATCCTCCTTTCCAGCCACGCAACTTCCCGTAATAGGGCTCGTGATCTCAGTAATTGCAATCGCTATAATGGCCGTCTTGAATACGATAGCAGATAATATGATTGAACACAAACTTGGACGAGCGAGGCAGCGCAAATGAACCCAGAAACGTCCACTACACAGTTCAGGCGGCCGCCATCTTTCATTGCCGCAGCGACGCCCAAGCAGGAGTGCCGTTTCAACCCGCGCCGACCGGAAGGCCAACCACGCTTCAGCATCTATTTCTGGCTCCGTTTGTGCGCATTTCTTTTTCTGCCATTCGTGCATTTGTGAATGAACGAAGATGAAATACACGGTCAGGACTTGAAAGAGGGTCCCTCGGCCGGTACAATGGTACCAAAATGGCCACGCCCGGTGGCACCATTGCGGAGATAGAGAGCTCAGAAAATTTTCTGGTTTTTGCCCAATTTCTGCTGACATTTTGACATCGCAGCTGGCAAAATCATTCTTTATACCACTTTGCGGCGGTTTTATTGGACAAATATTGAAACCGCACAGGATAGAAAACATAGAAGCCGAATAGGTGGCTTTAAAGAAAACGATGTAATGGTTCTTTTTCCGAAGTTAAAAGACATGCCCCCCCCCCCCCCCCCTCCCCCCAAACTAAGCAATCCAAATATACTATAATAGGCGATTATTCCAACCCGTTCGAATATTCGAAATGTGTCGAATATGTAGTTTTCTAAGCGAATACGAATATAGCGTATTTATTATTCGAGGTACATCCGAGATTTTCGAATATTCGCACACCCCTCATAAAAATGTTAGATCAATGGTTTCAAATTTTTGTATATAAAATCTGGACACTCATTGGTTCTGACCAATACTCAAACCGCAATTTCGAGCAGTCGTACAATTTGATATTGCCTTTTGAAAGCATTGCTTTGGAGTGTATATCCGCAAATTTGTGATGGGAAGCTTATCACAACATATTTTACAAAAGCAATATGTGACACTAAGCTATCGAGAATGTAATACCTATTTAAAAAAAAGTTCTTCCTGGCGCAACCCACAAATTCGTAAACTCTTCTCTCATTTCGGGTTATTTATTTCCAGAACACAATTTTTCTGTTTATATGTTTAACTGTTGTATACCGACCTTTTCGTTTGGGAGAGCATCAACGCGCCAGTATCTATAACCGCAAATTGAAAAGAAAGAAGATTTATCACACTAGCAGTCATTTGCCAAAGATGACATACGCCATGTATATGACACCGAAATGGGCGCCTATTATTATTTATTAAAAAAATCGATATTTCGAGGCAAAGGGTGGAGGGGTTGCTTGTAGAATTGCTGTACTCAGAATGGCCCGTAATCAGAAAAAAACTTTTATCTTTAATTGATATTGCTATGTTCGGTTTACACGTTTTTATACCTACCCTTGTGTGGTAATCACTTCACTTTATTAAATTACCTCTTCTCTGGCGCTTTTTGGCCACGTTGGCCTTGCGCCATTAAACATTAACCACCATCATCATCATATAAAAAGCGTGAAGTAAAACCCCAATATTACACTCACTGTGTTTTCTGAGTTTTCTTGCTGAATACCAAGTTTTACAAAAAACAAACAATCAAGCATTCTTATTACTTTACCGTTTCTCTAACATTACTAAATTTACTTGCCTGTGATGATACGAACCATCCTTTATAAGAATGGACACCGGTAACACGTTAACGACGCACTTCTGTAAAGGAACAAAGTGATTGTACTTTTCGGGAAGTCAATCTTCAAAAAAAGTAGTGTGTGCCATTCCGAACCATTCGACCTAAAACAAAAAAGTAAACTGTGCGACATTGTCACTTTCGTTATGTTTGCCCTTTTACATAAATGTCGCTATGGGAACAAGCACTTTAAACTAAATGTCGGCCATACAAATATCGTCAGTGAACGGGGAATCTGGTTGGCTGAGAAAATATTTCAGCGCTGCCCAGAGAAACTACGAAAAGCCAACCGTGCCTGTACGCACAGCCGCGGTCTAAATATATGTGTGCGCTGCTGTGATGTGCTGTTTGCCTGCATTGTACGCCATACTCGTGCTTCGTATATTTCTCTTATTTTATTTTTTTTTGTTTCAGAAATGTCGTTAATGTGTTTTGTTTCTCCTGCGTTTCAAGCGTTTTATCAAACTGTTTGGTATTCTGCTAACTATTCTTTAAACTGTTTTTTGTTGAGCAAAAATTGTTGTATACGTAACCAAATGTACATATTGATAAGTACCTTCAGTTGTGTACTTATAAATATCTACGCGAACTGCCAGTGTTCTTTTTCTGCTGAAAAAATTTGGAACATAGCTAGAGGTTTTCTAGAGTAGCGATTCTACATTTTTAACGATCCAAGTACCACAAGAGGAAAACAACACCCACAAATTTTAACGATGTTGCAGTTAGTCAAAGTTGTATTGCTCATTTTTGGACCTTCAGTTGTTGTTTTCAAGATGTGTTGTGTGTCAAACCATTGGGCAGAGGTATTTTACAATAACAAGAGAGGCATGATTCCTGGGAACCAAGACTTTGGCGTTGATGATATTTTATAGGAACTTTATATTTGTTTTTGAGATAGCCAGCACACTTGTTTTTTATATGTGTAAATAAGCCGTGCCATCTCCAGCAACGTGAAACTTGGGGAGGGGCGAAGCATGTAGTCTAGAACTGTGCTTTTTGCGTCTCGGTGTTTTTGTCCACAGAGGTGAAACCGTTGGGAGCACAGGTATGCAGGTTTACTGTAGCGGTCTCTTGTCTTTGAAGCACAAAGCTGTTTAGCGCGAGGCGCAAACGAGTGTCCCGGGTATTTTTTGACGCGTTACAAAGTGTTCCAGCGCGAGGCGTGAAAGGGTATTCCATTGTTTTTGTTTTTTATTGTGAGAATTATGTTTTAGCTGGACGTGTAAACAAGTTTCCCGGTGTTTTAGTGCCGTGACTACATGAGACGAACGACGATTACGACGGCGACGACGATGACGATGACATGAGAAGCCAAGAGCTCAAGAACCTAAGGGGCTTCGCCCCTTAAGAAATCGCTCTACTGCACTTTGAAGACAATGTATAAAGTAGCCCGCGTGCGGTTTGCTACGTGGGTGGATCTATTTCAACAACGAGGTCGCCACGCCTTGAACAACGGTACTCTAACCAGTACGCCAGACAAACCTCTCAATGTAAGAGAAGGGCAATGAATTTAAATCAGTAGTGCTGTAGCTTGGCGGCTCCCGCGAATGCAGAAGGAGTTGCAATGGTGGGACGCTGGAAGGGATGGGGCGGTTCCAATTGCCTCCCGCTAAATCTAGTTAGCTTTCGGCTTTGGAGTTCTCTTTAGCATCGAGCATTTCTAATCTTTGGCACCGCGAGTAGCAACCCTTAACAAATGAAGCAAGCAAACTCAGATATTCGACAAGTTGCGAAGATTTTTACAAGATCCCGAGTAGCTAACCAACGCTTTCAGTGCACGACGGGCGGCTATAACTTTACAGATCTCTTTATCCATCTGAACTAGACAACCTCAATTAGAATCGTTTCACGTCCGGAATATCTATATGGCAGCTTAAGCTTTTTGCACCACACATATTCATCTCGCAGCTTGCATGCTTGGAAGACCATTTTGGCTAGTGGTTGAATATTTTGAACGCTTGCGCATTACCAGTGAGGAGCTTGTGAAAGAAGCCGTTACTGTTTGTGCCATAGTACCCTCAAAGGGAACGGAACACACCATCTGAAACGGGCATTTGCTGAACCAATTTTTTTTTCTTGCGGACTTACCTGAGGCGAGCCTCTTGGTTCATTTTCTAGCGGATTTTGCTTTTTACTGGGCACCTATTTTACAAATGTATTTCATTTGTATTTTAGCTATACATCTTTCCGGAGCACGACGACGCGGGTTTGATTCCGGGTCGCGGCGGCTGCTTTCGTGATGAAATGAAAAAGCAAAAACATCTGTGTGCAAGAAATGTCAGCACCCGTTAAAGATCAATGGTTTGTCAAAATTAATATGGAGCCCTACACTAGGGCGCTCCTCATCGCCTGCATTCCGTGTGCGCGTTAAATCAATCAATCAATCAATCAATCAATCAATCAATCAATCAATCAATCAATCAATCAATCAATCAATCAATCAAACAACCGATCAATCAATTAATCGATCGATCGATCAATCAGGTACGCATCTTTGTTTTACAGCAAACCAGTATAACTCTGCTGTTTGAATGGTTTCATCGGCGTGGGAAAAACGGTGTCCCTGTGCAAAAACGCCAAGGCCTAATACTCCAAGCGCCTGCGTCATGCTAATCAGGCATACAGCAAAGCTCTGAAAATTCACCTAATGAAACCACTAAACAAGCATCGAAACCGCATTATGGATGATAAGGCGACTGTGAACAATGGGATACGCCGCTCTCCCCCCCTAATGCGCCCTTTGTGAAGATTATGTTTGTACATTATATTTCAAGGCTAGGCAAGACTAGTGTCAATGAATTTTGTTGGTATTACACCAGATTCCGAGCGCATGCGTATGTATAGGCTGGTCCTAGAACCTGCCACCAGGGAAGCCGAGTATAGCGTCAGAAAATAAGGTATTAGGCCTGTTCCAGTCTGTTGGTGGAACTGTCGCAACAACTTTAAACAATGTAATCAGTTCACATCTCAGCCAACCGAAAGTGCGTGGCCCGCAATTTTTTTAACGTTGACAGTTCACGATATGGGTTTCGCATCGGTAGTCTGAACATAGCATTAGTATAGCATTAGCGTTTCTCGTTGTTACAAGACTGCCGAATCTATGGCCCCGTCTTAACGTCGCACGGGATTGTTGTTAATAACACTGCCAAAGATCCCTGCCATTCAGGGCGGAATTATTTGACAGTCTAGGCGGGTGAGTAAACGTGCTATGCGGATGTGACATCACGCTTGTTCCCAGCGTTCCGGCGCGGTATGTTTGCATTTTTCCGGGTGCTGCCTACACGGAGTGCGCGCCGTAGTGATTCCAGTAGTCGCGCTGGACTTTTGCTGTCGATGCAAGAACTCCTAAAGTTTCGATGGTTGTCGACCTGTCAGTCGTCGTTCAACAGCTGCAGCGTCTTCTGGCTCTTCGGCTTTGCACCCAGCTGTGGGCGCCCAATTTTGCACCATCGGGCAACTCAGGTGACCACTCTTATTTGGCAGGTTTGCAATCAGTTCAGATTTCTCCTACAGGAGAGCTTTCTATCTGCTCGCGACGATATATTAGCGTTGTTTACTTGATTCGTAACGGCGCGTCCTCACCGTCTTGTAATATTGTCGCTGTTTATGCTGCTCTGTTCGCTTCTGTCGGCGATCGCGAGCTGTTGACCGTTTGCTGCACGGCCCGGAAACTTGCTCGCATGCAAACCCGTCGCACCCGTGGCGTTTGTTTGTCTCTTCTTTAATGTGGCGTCATTACAATCACTTGTTACCTCGAACCTTTTTCTAGAACACGTGCTTTGTGCGAACTATTGTAACGAACATGAACTTGGAGTAAGATATATGGGTGAAGTTAGCAGCGTGACAGGGCGCTGTCGGCAAGGTTTTGGTCTGTGCGTGTGGTTCGTGAGGGCGTTGTGACACACTGCTTTAGCCTATTGCACTCGTTACTTCATCCAGAACTTTTTCTTGCAGGAGTTCCTGCCAAGGGATGCTTACTTCGGTATATGTTTCCATTTTTATTAGTGAAGCCAACCTGCGTTCAATAACCGAATGGAAATTAGCGGGAACGACCCGGATAACGCAGGGCAAAAGCACTTCTTTCGGGGTCTTCTCTGTCATTTGTCCTATTTGCCCTTTTCTTTATTCATCCTAGATTAGACTCAGCGCTGTTTCATTCTTCATGCTTCCTTTCTTCCTCTTGCAGCATCTCGCGACTGCAGGCACAGAGCCCCGAGCCTGTCTGCAGCACTCATCCTGCCATTCTAGTGGGAACTGATGTTTGCAGGCCACTTGTCACAACATAACGGGTTCCCGCAATTGCCTGGCTTGTAATTGATGGTATACTTTTAAATCCACCAGTGTGTTCTCACTCTGTGTACGTTGCAAGCAAGGGTTTACAGTAACGCGGTAGTTGATAGACATGAAGACAGCAGCGTGTATACTGAACATCAAACTCAGTTATTTAGGCCAATGTCAAAAGTACAAGTCTTTCAGGAGGTATTGAAACATTGAAGGTGTGGGAATAGCTCATGCACTGTTTAGTTACTACCTTCATTTCTTTACGGTTGATAATTTATGGACGATACTAAATCTACTACGTAGTGAAGTCCCACCAGAAATTGTTATATCTAGTAGCCATACAGCGCCATTTATGCGGCGGGCTGGCGTGACCTTCGTGCAAGCGGCATCATATGCGGTTTCCGTCACGACAAAGTTTGCACTGTAGTCTTGGGTGTGCAATGGGTTATGGCTACGGTTCTGCGTTTTCGGAGTTTATTTTTGAGGAAATTCGGAGGGCGTTTTTCGGAATTTTTTTTATTTTTCCAAATTCGGAGTTTTTCAGAGCGCCTTTTCAGAGTACAAAAAATTCGCAGTTTTTCGGAATATTAGGTTAGTAGAGGATTGATCTTTAAGAAATGCCATGGACAACAATAAAGAAAATCAAACAGCGGAAACATTATTATTGCACAGTCAATATTTGCAGCCTTCGTGGTTACATCCATTTAAAACTCGTTTTAGTATATTCAGGCATATTTTCAATGTTATTGTCAGCTAACGAGGATCAGCTAACAAGAGCAATCATCCAGGTCAACCAGATTTTTTCATTGAAATAAAAATGCGTTAGCACAGCTTCCATAACACTGACAAAGAAAGAACTGAAATTCATATCCAATCACTAGTTTTTGCCTTCCTGAAGTGCGTTTTTTAAAGGGACACTGAAGTGAATTTGTCAAGTTCCCGTTTTTGCTTGCACTGCCGAGACTGGCTCAAATTAGCACACTTTTCATCGTTTATCCGGTTGACTAATCGGTAATTATTTTACAAAGCGCGAATGAAGAAAAACTACCATGCGCGGTTTGCGGCGGCCGCACCAACTAAGCTGTGACGTTGGAAGGAGGGGGCACCGTGATTGGACGATGCCCAAGGTTAGCAATCAAACAAATTTCGGTTTCCGTTTCGGGTCTGTAAAACAACATGTTTGACATCCGATGGCATCGTAGGATGGGCATTCTCAATGTCACAATAATCGTAGTACCGCGCTTCTGCCATGTTGTCGGCTGTAAAATGCATAGGATAAGCCTCCCAGGACGGCTTGGAATCGTAGCATTTATTAGCTGAGCCCTACGCAGTTCATGAACGCCCTCCGCGTCCCCGCAGACGCTGAAATGCATGCACTTTTCCCCCATATTTGGAGCTTGCCTCACTCATGCCTGTATCGTAAAAAGCGTGTTCGCCCCAGTCCAAGGGTCTGTTGAGTCTGGCCTGTGCGCACCGCCCGTAAGCAGTCGGTGCTTATGGCAACAGCACGCCAACGAGAACTCGCTAGCGCGCCAGTGCAAGCCTGCGCGAGTTCTGTGGACTAGTTCGTGGATCGACGAACGTTGCGGCGCAAAAAAGGTGAACCCAGTATTGAAAACATCGGCGCAAAACGAAAAAGTGAACTTATAAAAAAAGGCATGCACTCGCGGGGATTCGAACTTGTGACTGGCAAAGCATTGCGGGTGATACACCTAGCGCTCCAAACCCCTAAGCTACGGACGGGCGATGCCGAGGATGGAAATATAAGCTATATAATGTATAACCAGTTTACACTTTTATTTAGTTTTAGTATTTCAAGCAGCTTAGGTGACTATTTGTTGTATTGCGCTCGTGCAGTAAGCGTCCCCCGAGTTTCCACAATAGCTCACGTCTAGCAATTGCATTTCGTAGACGGAAAAGCGTTCGCAGATGCGTAGTCATGCTGCTGACCGCTGTGCTTGTTCACCCAGCGCAAAAAAGTGCTTCCCGCACCCTAGTTTTACGCTGTACGGTAAAAATATCGGTTGATTTTATTTCCTTAGTACCTATATCGACTTCGCTGACTCTTCTCCCCCTTCAAGAGGCCTTATATTTTCCTACTGGCGTACCAGTCAGCGAATCGTCGCATGTGCGCTTGTGCAGCGCTTGTGTGAAGCGACCTTGACTTGGAGCTAGATACACTGTACAAACTAACGAAGTAAAGAAAGGTGCATTCTTCCATTCCCAAACGTGTTGTGGCTTAGTTTAAACTGATCGAGCGAATTGCGACGACCCGTCGGCGGCCGGCGGACGAAACGCTGGGCCGACTGACTCGGTCGCGGAAGGTCGGCGAGCCGTGCAGTAGCGCAGCCAATTGCCAGCTCCTCTCCTGCTGACGTCACAGGAAAACGCCACAGAAAATGGGCGAGCGTAAAGAGAGGAGGACAGCATTTTTGAATTGATTTTTGTACTAAACAAATTCGCGTAAACGCGCTCAGAGTGCTCGAAACGGGGCCTAGGGACTCCGGACTACAATTTGCGCTCGTAATCCCGCATTGTTTACAAATCACTTCAGTGTCCCTTTAATGCGGGTGTTTGGACTGTCATCTTTAACTTTTACTTTTCAGACTTTCATTGTATATACTTGTGTTCCTCTCACTTCCTTCTTTTTTTCATTCGCAGAGTGCCGTGCCGTATAAAAGAGGGCGACACAGTGAAACTGCCCGTGTCAATTTTTTGTACTTTTACTATTTAGTTTTTTGTAAGCAAGTATGTATCCAGTGCCCCAATGTTTTCTATCCTTGGTTTTGGTAAACACTCTAAATATTATCGCAGGGTAGCTTTATTTGTCCTGATGAGATTTATACGGTGCCAGATTGCACAGACCTCTCATGGTCTCTTATGGCAGCCGATATATGCAATGTCTCGGGTTGATTCCTGGCTATCTGATGGAGGCGAAAAAAAAAGATTTCTGCACGAGATTTTGGCGCACGTTACGCATCTCCTGGTGGTTAAACTTAATCCGAAGCCCTCCACTATGGCGCGCCTTATCGCCTGCGTTGCGTCGGCGCGTTAAACCCTACCATCAGTCGATTCCTCGCTGCCGAGGCTGAATTGAACCTTCTGTACACGATGTCTTGGTTTAAGCTAAAGATCCTCGAGTGAGAGGTCTGCTACGCTGCCCCGTGCCTCATAGTGAGAAGTGCCTTCAGTTTTTCTTCATTATGCAGCAGTTAATTATTGCCTCCTCACGTAAACTCTTTATTGCGAACGGGAGAAGGAGCACCTACCTCGCCTTGAGCTGTCAGGCTAAGTTGGATTTTTCGCACGACGCCTAATCTGCGCAAGAAAACAATACAGCGCTCACCATGGTGAAATGAAATGCCTCATATATAAAGCAGCGCCTCCATAGAGTTTAAAAAAAGCTTAAGGCACATTATTTTGCAATGCGTTCTTTAAACGTTTTGAATCTTTCCCTACCATCCTGATTTTATTATTAATAACGGTGCTTTCCATATGTAGACAAACGAAAATGAGACACGGACACACACACACACACACACACACACGCACACACACACACACAAATATATATATATATATATATCTTGAAAGTTTCTCACGCTCACTTCGAATAAAAGAGTACTATCACGATGTCCCCAGAGATGAAAACACAGGACCGAGTCTTCCATCGGCTAGCCATTGGACGCCACCACCACAACGTGACAAGTATATAGATACGTACATCAAGGAAGGGGATTCAAAAACATGTCATAGCGGAATACATAAAGCGCACCTCCTAACGACCGAATATCGCATGAAAGGAACAGATGGCACTAGAAATCCTTAGCACCCGCGCTGACATCATTATAAGGCCCGCTGATAGAGGAGGAGCCATTGTTGTTATGAACCAAACGGATTATAACACTGAAGCGCAAAGGCAATTAGGTGACACGTTTTTCTACCAGCCCCTAGCCGGCCGATACGACATCATAATACAAAGAACGAGTCAGCAGTACCATATTTTAATTAGGGATAAAAAATCGATAGACAAAAAAAACTGCGCGAGCTCTTA
This sequence comes from Haemaphysalis longicornis, assembly GCF_048455015.1. Classification (NCBI taxonomy): domain Eukaryota; kingdom Metazoa; phylum Arthropoda; class Arachnida; order Ixodida; family Ixodidae; genus Haemaphysalis; species Haemaphysalis longicornis. The sequence goes on from NW_027526445.1 coordinate 88,003,593, forward strand.
TTCTATTGCACTGCACGCCTGGACGTTTTTACCTCCTTCCCAAAATTCAGAAATTGAATAATCATGGCATGCCCATACTGGAATGGGAACAGTGAACAGAAACATTTCTAGCTATGTCGACAACATTATAAGGGAAATTCAGCCGGCATTCAGTTCGTACATAAAGGACACCACTCATTTTCTAAGTGAACTAAAAGACCTCACGATACCGGATTACACCTTACTTGTAGCGTTGGACGTTGCCTCTTTGTACAAAAAGGAGCGTTCGAACGTGCTTCACATCGGCTCCGTGGATAATGTTGATTTTCGGCGGACCAACTCATCCCACCCGGCCCAAATTAATGCGTGAGTGTTCCATTTGATCTCCGGAGCACGTAGATACCAAATTTGGGACATTTCGCCCACTTTTGGAGGGATTACGAGTGTTTTTGCCCGCGAGGCGAAGCCCGCCCGGTTAAGCCTAACGTCGACTTAGGCCACGGCGGCCACGTGTACGGTCGCCGCCGCTACCGGGGTGGCCTTGAGCGTCGCCCCGGCGAGCTCCGCGGATTTTCGCGGTGCTATGGAGAGCGAGAGAGAAGAATTCCAAGAGATGGACACTACTGCTGCTACGACGGACCCGACTCGCAAGAGGCACCGCAACCAGACCAGTCGCGACGAAGCCGACGACTCAGCGAGGAAGACGGTCGCCATTGCCGCCTCAGCTTCTCGCCGCGCCGCCATCGAAGGTGCCGCCGGCATCGACGACGACGATTTAGTCGACGCCGCTGCCGTGCCGCTCGCCGACAAGGAGGACGACGAAGAAGACCCAACGAGTTTGTGCGCCGGTTGGACTCAAGTAGTCTCTCGACGCGCGAAGAAGAAGCAAAGTGCCTCGGGAACCCCACCGCAGCAGGGCTCCCCGCAATCAGGTAAGCCGAGCGCTTCTAACTCGGCTACGAACGCTAAGAGCAAGCCAGGAGCTAACGGAGGGCAGCGAGCAGCTAGAGCACAGTTTGCCGCCAAAGTCAACGCCAACATGGCGAAGACGGCACGCATGCCGAGCTTTGCGAATAAGGACGAGATCCGCGTGGTGATCAGGCCACGTGGCTGGCTAGTGATAGCCAGAACCCCAATGTCCGCGTTGCGGGGAGCCATTTTCGCCGCGGCTAACGTGGGCGAAGAGGAAGCGGAGCTAGATTCGGTATCGCCGAACGCCGCTCACAACATTGTCGTCGTCAGCACGCCTTGCGAGAAGAGGGCCGGAAAATACGGAATGATCCGAGCGATCACGATGGGGGAAGAGACGTACGAGTCCTACGCGTACTGGGCCACCCCCGAAAATACGTCCCGCGGAGTTATAAGCGGAGTAGGCCACGAGGAGTCGGACGAAGACATCCGACGCCGAATAGTCAACGTTCACAACCCGACGGCAATGGCCGCGCACCGCTTAGGCAGCTCTACCTCGGTGGTGATATTGTTTGAGGGACAGGAGGTGCCGCATTACATCAAATACGGCGGCTTCATAACTAAGTGTACCCTGTACCGCCAGCACAGAGAAGTGTGCAAGATTTGCGGACAAGTGGGTCATAGGAAGGACGTGTGTCCTACGCCCAGTGCCCGGGTGTGTTTCGCCTGCGGCCGGAAGAATCCGGGTGAAGACCACGCAGAATACTGCCGGCCGAAGTGTAGTCTTTGCGGCGGCTCGCACGTAACCGGTGCGGGCAGTTGCAAGAACAAATTCAAGACGCCGATTCAAATCAAGAAACGGCAGTGGGCTCGGCAAATGGAGGGCGAACGAGCGACGAGCAAAATGGCGCCCACGCCCTTGCAACCGACCCTAAAGGTCAGACTCTCCAGAAGGGACGAGTTCCCGGAACTGGAGACGCGCCGCGGGGACGGGAGCAACGCGGCGGCCCGGGATTGGCGAAAAGCGACATCATGCGCAGGAGGCCCCACGTGGGCCGACGTCACTACAGGAGGAGCGTGGGCGATGCAACGACAGTGCCCCACGTCGCGGCGGCGGCAACCACAGGGAGAGGCGAAGGAAAACCCTGGCGGCGCTGCGGTCGCGACGGAAAAGGCGGGAAAGACGCAGAGAGAGAGATCCGCATCGAGGAGGAGAGGCGCCAGCCGCTCCGACTCGACACCACGCCGGAAGTGCAACTCGAGCGGCGGCGGCGGCGGCATCAAAGGCAGCGGCTGCGGAAAAGACTGTAAAATGGAGATAGAGGAACTAAAGAAAGCCATAAGGGAGATGCAACTGACGATTGCTCAACAACGCAATACCATAGCGCAGCTCAAGTCCGGCAAGGCATCGGGCTCTACGACCGCTACGTCAACGCAGCAACACGCAACCGGCGTCATGGGGACTCCGAAACGGACCCCAACCGACGCGGCTACGTTAACAACTATACCCAGGGCCTTCCTATTCACCGCTACGACCACGCCACCCAAGTGTAGCGAAGAGAAAGTCGCGGTTGAGAAGATGGCAGAAGAACACGCAGATGAAGAGGTGCTAAGCGCTAGCGACAGCGGTAGCGACGCAGAAGAGGAAGAAAACGCCATTGCCGAAACGCCCAGATTGTCGGCGACAATGGCCAAGAACACTGAAATCACGGCCACGAAACAGCCCCTCGGCTATGCAGGCTTGAACAACCGTATCCGACAGCTGAACAACATCACGAGCCATTGGGGCAAGAATTTCGAGAGCCTAGAGCAAAGACTCTTGAACAAGATCACCCAGACCATGCAACAACAGCAACAGCAGATGCAGCAGCAAATGCAGCAGTTCCAACAACAAATACAACAGCAGCAACAACAGATGCAACAGCAGATTGAACAACAACTAAATCCCGAGAGGTTGCAGACACTCATCGAGGCAGTCATGCAACGTTACTGCAACGTAACCGCCACACCACCATCATCGCCATAATTGGGGGACAAAGACTCGAAGAAGGAATGCTACGCATCTGGCACTGGAACGCCAACGGCTTTCGGTGCCGGAAAGCGGTGCTACAACAACACCTACGCTCGCTGGATCAGAAGGAACTACCTGACGTGATAGCGGTGCAAGAGACGCACGTGGAGGAATCCAAGACGATGACTCTGCCCGGCTATCGTGCACACGCCAGCCCGCCGAGCGCCCGCACCTGCGAGAAGGGAGCGGCGCAAGGCGTGTGCACCTTCGTCCGCAAAGGCATCGCGTGTGTAAAGCACGGCAGATTCCTGGGAACCCGGGACACGGCGATCGAGCTCTGCGTCACCCAGCTGGCCATTACCGGCCGGAGAAGCAGAGGTCGAGGCAAGAACGGCAAGAACAAGCAGAAGACGTCCACGACCATCCTTGTCGCAAACGTCTACAGCAATCCACGACACAGCAAGCAGAAATTCAAGACGCTGCTGCATAAAGTCAGGGACGCGACCCTCCAAGCAAGCAGGGACGCAAGGGGAGATGGAGACGCGGCAGCCATAATCTGCGGCGACTTCAACGCGCAACACATGGAGCTGGGTTACACGCTCATGACGGCCAAGGGGAGAAGCCTCCTGGACGACGCGAGTGATGCGAACTTCACGTTGCTGACAAACCCGGCGCACCCATCACGCATCGGGACATCGACTGCCAGAGACACCAACCCGGATCTCGCCTTTTCACTCCTGCCCGACGGCGGGACGGCGCGATGGCGGAATACGGGCTAAAATCTTGGCAGCGATCACTACATCATCGAAGTAACGATACCGCTGGCTCACCCCCGAGAAGAAGGAGGCGGCTACGGCACAAACGTGAAACATCGGCTGACCGACGGGAACAAATTCAGGAACGCGGATTTGGGAGAAGTCGGCGACATCAAGAGGTGGACCGCCGACATGGTGGCCGCAACGGAGGCCGCTACGGAAGAGATCGAAGCGCCCAAAGACATGGAACGAATGAATCCTCGACTGGCCCATCTCTTAGAGGCCAGAAGATCGCTACAACGCCGCTGGAAGAAACAGCACCACAACCGCGCGCTGCGCAAGCGGGTGGCGGCTCTCGGTCGCGAGATCGAGAAGTACAGCCGTGAACTGTGCGCGCAGCAGTGGTTCGCACTGTGCAGCGAAGCAGACGGACAGCTACACCGCGGCGGCACGTGGAAGCTGATGCGTCAACTAATGGACGAAACCAAGAGCAAGGAATTTCAACGCAGCCGAATGGCGCAGATACTTCACACAACTGCCAGACAGCTGGGAGAGGACGAAATGCACAAGCGTCTCAACGATCGCTACCTACCCTCAACACCGCACGAAGACCATCCGGACTACGCTGGCCCGCCGAACCTCGCCCTCGACCGAGACATCGAGAAGTGGGAAGTCAGGCAGGCCACGCAGTCCCTGAACTGTCGATCGGCCGCCGGCCCCGACAGGGCGACCAACAAGGCGCTGCGTAACTTGAACGACGCGGCCATCTCGTCGCTGACCCGGTACTGTAACGAGTGCTGACGAAGCGGAAACCTACCGAAGCAATGGAAGACGGCAAAGACCATCCTGCTGCCAAAACCCAACAAGGCACCGGGCATCGAAGGGCTGAGTCCCATCTCGCTCACGTCCTGCGTGGGCAAGGTGCTGTAACATGTCCTCAACACCAGATGGCAGCGTTTCCTGGAGCAAGAAGGGCTATACCCGGAGGCCATGCTCGGCTTCCGCGCGAAGCTCGGCACCCAGGACGCGATGCTCTTACTGCAGAGAGAGATCTTGGACCCCCCGGGTGGAGTTCCGAAGAAAGACAACCGCGCGATCCTGGGCCTGGACCTGCAGAGCGCATTCGACAAAGTGCGTCATTCTGCCATCCTGGCCCAGGTGTCGCGCCTCGGCCTCGGACGAAGATCGTACGAGTACATCAGGTCCTTCCTGTCCCGACGCATGGCGAGGCTGGAAGTCGGCGGAGTCAAGTTGGAGGAGCGGGAGCTGGGCAGCGTGGGCACCCCACAAGGCTCGGTGATCTCGCCACTCCTCTTTAACATCGTCATGATCGAGGTGGCGCGAAGACTGGAACAGCTCGGACCGACCATCAAATACTGCATTTACGCGGACGACATCACCATCTGGGCGACGGGCGGCAGCGACGGAGACGTCGAGGCCGGTCTGCAAGCCGCGGTGGACGCCGTGGAGTCCGCGCTCGAGGATACGGGCCTCCGGTGTTCGCCACAGAAATCGCAGCTCCTGATCCTGCCCCCGCCCGGCCGGTGGAGGAAGAAAGCCGCCGCGGAGGCGGAACGCAACATCGTGGTCCGTACCAGCGACGGGGCGCCGATCCCGCACGTTCCTGGCCTCAGGGTCCTGGGGATGTTCGTGGACGCGACAAACGGTACAGCGGTCAAACACATCGTCACGAAGATGGGCATCGCCACGCGCCTGGTGAAGCGGGTGTCCTCCCGCTCGCGAGGCATGAAGGAGGCGAGCCTGCTACGCTTGCTGCAGGCCTTCGTGGTCAGCCACGCGGCGTACGCGGGGGCCTTTCATCGTTGGACCGAAGCGGAGAAGCAGCGCATCGACGCCGCCATACGCAAAGCCTACGCGGGGGCCCTCGGGCTCCTGCACGGTTCGAAGACGACGGCCTTGCTGTCTCTGGGGGTGCACAACACCCTCACGGAGATAAGCGAGGCACAACGAACGTCGCAGCTGGCGCGACTCGGCTGCACCCCGGTGGGCCGGCGCATCCTGGCGAGAGCCGGCCTACTGCCCCCCGACTCGGGAGCGGGGACCGGTGCAACGATACGACAAGGGGTCGGAAACGGCTCGACGACGGACGAACTCGTTCCCCTCCGGGACGGCATCGTCAGACGACTGGTGGTCTACCCGCTCCCCAAAAACATGGACGCGGAGCGGGACGGCGGAAGAAGGGCGGCGCGAGCGCTCGCGCTGGCCAAACAACCCCGAGAGGACGACAGCGCGGTCTACGTAGACGCGGCCAGGTGCAGAAGCAGACCGGGCACGTTCGTGACAGTGGCTGTTCGGGCATCCACGGGAGAACTAGTAACGGCGAGCAGCGTGCGCGCCCGGACGGCGGGCCAGGCGGAGGAGATGGCGATCGCCCTGGCCATGGACCTACCGGGCACGCGCACGGTGCTGAGCGACTCCAAATCGGCCGTCCGCAACTTCGCACGCGGAGTGGTCTGGAACGGCACTGCGAAGCTCGCGGAGTCCCGAGGGGCATCGAGGGCGCTCGAGCAGCAAGCCAAGAAGAACGTCGTGATCAAGTGGTTCCCGGCCCACGCGGGCCTAGACCTGGCACCCGACACCAGCAATCGCAACAAGGAGGCGGACGCTGCGGCTCGTGATCTCGCCACGTGCCGGGCCGCGGCCGTCCGTCCACCACACCTCGAAGACGGCGACGAAACGACCGACGAAGAAAATGAAGTGGAGCCCTTGTCCGGCTACGGCGGAGTGCTTCGCTGGCATCGAGAACATTGGAGGACCTACCTGCCGCCGCACCGGGAACTGTCTCGGGCGGAGGCGACGAGGTTCCGACAACTGCAAGCGGAGACCGTTCTGACGCCGGCTCTCGCGCGACACATGTGTCCTGACTATTACGAAAGCGACCTGTGCAGTGCGTGTGAGCGAGAACCCGCGACTCTGAGACACCTGATGTGGGGGTGTGAAAGTGTTGTGCGCTATGGGGGGACTTTAGTGCCGTGCCCGACGGACACGTATCCGCCCGAAGTGCGCGTGTGTGTGAATTCTACCGAGCTCTAACATCAACGACGGGCCATCCAGCCGCTCGAGGCGGCCCTGGCCAAGCAAAGGCGAAAGGGAGCCCCGCGTCTGCCGATCCCTCCCGACAACGGGAGCCGATCGGACCGACCGGGGACCTCGAGTAGTCCGAGCGACGGCCGGGCACAAAGCCTCGGGGTCTAAGCCCGAAGTCTTAGGACTGAATAGCCTAGACTGATAGACAGGGGGACGAGGCCGAGCCCTGCGTGGCCGGACCGAGTCTCTTGCATGCCGGATGTGATCAATAAAGTCTTTTCTCTCTCTCTTTGTATAAAAATACCTCACGCCGGTGGAATAGAATCCGTCATAAGAGCCTACGAAAATTCAGAAGGGGACAAACCGGTTGACCACCACACTTTGGCCAAACTTTTAACTTTATTACTTGAGAAAAAACAACAACTTTGAATTCAAAAACCAGCACTACGTACAAAAGAGTGGCACATCTATGGGGACAAAAAAAGGCCCAAATTATGCAAACTTAATTAAGGGAGCCCTTGAGACGCAATTCCTGGAGAACTTGCCTTTAAAACCACTGTTTTACAAGTGGTACGTCGACGACATTTTCTTGCTTTGGTCTCATGGTGATGAAACCCTGAATCAATTGATATCCGATTTCAACAGTGGTTATAGTGATATCTCCTTCTCATATGAGTGTTCAGCTTCTACAATCCATGTTATTGACGTGCAGATAACAACTAACGGACACAGACAGGATACTTCGGTGTACTGAAAGCCCACCGACCGACACTATAATACTTAAATTTTCATAGCAGCCATGCGAGACTGAAAAATGGCCATTTGTGATAGCCAAATCATACGCTTCCACAGAATTTGCTCTAACAAAAATGACTTCTCTTCTAATTGAGATCAGCTCCACACTGACCTCGCACGACAAAAATACCCACTACCACTCATTGAAATTCAATCAGGAAAACGTCAGAACAGGAGCGTTCTAGACTTATTAGTGGCAATAAAACCTCCACTTCGAGGTCACAAACCAATCTGATTCTGACATATTCGGTTTCTGGCCCAATCGTAAATGAAATTTTAGGTAGACACCACAACATCTTGCTCCATAGTGAAAGAATGAAGCACGTCATCCCAGAACCACCACGCTTGGTGTATCGACGAGCAAGAAATATCAGAAACACTGTAACATCACCTCGATCAGAAGAATCTAGTTTCACAGGTTCCACACCATGTAAAAAATCCCGGTGCAAATTGTGTCTGATGATGTCACCAACAACAAGCGCTCAGACCAGAAAATCTCACTTTTTCATGCAGATCAGGGGCAGCTCTAATTGTTACACTGCAAATATAGTTTACCTCGTAGAATGTGGTGTTTTTGTGGTGCGCAATATATTGGACAGACTGAAAATTCTTTTAAAACTCTCATCAATAATCACAGATCGATGCAAAAACAAAACCTTATCTCCCGTGTTCGAAAGATATCAACTCTTTGAAACACCCGTTCGACCAATTTTAGGCCACAGTGCTCCAATCCGGATTTAATACTCATTTCTACAGGGAAGCCAGCGAATCTTATGTGATCCACAAATACAACACTCTCACAAGGGGTATCAATGAGTCTCCGGGAAGGCTGTCGTGCTTTGAAGCCTAGACCTGGTAGCGACACGTATCGCATGTTACCACTTCTCAAGCGCTGGCTGGTTCATCGTTGTCAGTAGGTTACTTTTCCATATGCTTTATGCTTCTCATGCCCGAAATCTTGCTGTGTAATATCATTACACTTTCCAAGCACTATTCGGTCTACTGTTGTGAATAAGTTATTTTATCCGTATGCTTCATTGCTCTTTTGCCCGAAATGTCACTTAGTAAGCTATTTTTGTTCACTGATATGGTTCCCTATGTCCTACGATTTGTACGCGCGTATTCTTTGTTTGTTCTTTCATCTGTCAAATTTTTTAAGAATGTGTTGTGCGAATACGTACTCCTAGATCACTGGAGATTTGTTCTCGTTCGTGCGTCACATCTTCGTTTGTCTTTGTTCATAGTGTGCAAGCCCTCGTTACTTGCAAAAATATCAAATGTAAGCTAAAAATTTGTTGTATCTATTCATTTCATGTCATGAGCCGGGGGCTCGTTCAACTGCTTTTTTGTGTGTGCTGTTTCTTTGTTTATTTCCTGCCTTGTGTGTCATTTCTCAAAATCCTCGCACAGCCTGCGCTTTTCTTGGGTGGATCCCGCACACCTCTGTCGGCGTCGGCGCCCATCGAGGGGTCGTCATTGTCTGATTGTGCCCGGGACGCTGGCCGCGGATAAGCCATTTGTGGCTATTATCTGATCTCCTCGGGAGGCAGGGGCATTTTCCATTGAGGACGCGGCCCCCTCGCTAATCCGCTCACCTAGAGTCTTGAACTTCAACACCGCCTTTTGCCGAGAGATAGCTGGCGTTTTGCGTTTTCCAGTGTCTGGAGGACTAATTTTCAATTCTACGCTTGCGCCTTTTGCGACAGGTTGTTTCCGCTCCTTTGGAGTGAGATGACCAGTACCCCCTTCCTTATTTGTTTACTTTTCCTAATAGTGCTGTTGCGTGTGCGGGCGGTGGCTGAAGGAAACACACTTCCTAAGTTCCTCGCGCTTGCTTTTCGCCGCGTTGTATATTCAGACGGATTGCCTGCGCGCCCAGCTATGCAGTATGTTTCTTTCCACCTGTTTCTTGCGGTACTTCCTTCTTGTACGCTTTTGAAATCTGTGTCCACGGGCTCACAGCACTCTCTACGAGCCTACATATACGCTGTATTCGACCCTTCTACTTCACTTAAAAAAGGCTGGATCCCATCCAAAACGTCGTAATAAATGTTATGTTTTTCGTGGGGATATTATATATATATATATATATATATATATATATATATATATATATATATATATATATATATATATATATATATATATATATATATATTTATATATATATACATATATATATATAGCTATATATATATATATATAGGGTTTGGAAATGAGGGGCTCGTTATTCTAACCTTCCCTATGCCTTCTTTGGCGTTGTAGACTGCCGGCATTTTCTTTCTGTATATATATATATATATATATATATATATATATATATATATATATATATATATATATATATATATATATATATATATATATATATATATATATTTATATATACACATAGCACATAGCAGCTGCACGCCAGCAGTAACCTGTGCGCCTTTTAACCAGCTGGTACGAATTCGTACCTATTGATTAGCGAACGTAATCGGCGCCTGCAAATCAAAAGAAACGAACTTACATCTCAAAGCGCAAAATTACGAACACGCAAAAAAAAAATCTGCCCGAAATTTAATGTGCGTTCCCAATATCGCGCCATTTAAAGGAGTGCTTTGTTGCATAGAATATGACTTCACCAGAGGCTACCCAGCGCCCTAGGCAATGACACCACGGCGTAAGATGTTCGGTTCATGAGTTAATCCCTCACATGTAATCTGTATTCTGTAATCGTTCACAAAACAAGCTACATATTTTTTTGGAAAAAAGGTTTACCGCGATTCGATAGAAGCTAAGCTGTCCTAAACCAACTTTTTTTCACTTCTGAGCAGATATGTGGAATGGTTTGCAAATAAATTTGCGTGTTGTTGTGGCTAATAATATCCTGAACTGGGTTTTCATGCTACGAATCAAAAAGGAAGGTTCATTCATTAGGATACGGTGGAGTTCTACCACAGCCCGAACAGTGGCAGTTAAACCTATGCGTCTTAATTTAAACAGTTTATGAAAGCTGCAGCAACACGCTTGCACGTTTCTGGGAGGCTTCTTGCGGAGGAGCACCGCCCTTCCTCGATTTTTGGCTCCTTAAAGTGGCAGCTCATCTTGAGCGAAATGTGATGGGGCGCCTCGGTCACCCCTAGTGTTTGCGCGCACATATCGACAATATGGGCGTTTTCACCGCTCCGGTCATTGACCTCGATCAAATAAGGTCGTCGGCCGAAATCATGACCTCTTCCTCGCCAAAACAACGCGAATCAAGTCTGCAGTCTAAGAATGTTAGAACGGCCGCAAGCGAAACTGCGACGGGGACTTGGTTTGCGACGCCATATTGATTGTTTTGACTAGTGTTGCCAGCCTGTGTCACGGAACTTGGACTTCCGAATACGTCGAGACGGGTCTGCCTTACTTTTTGACCGCTTCTGCTAAGCCCGTATCAATACAGCCGACGCATCCGCTCTTTTCTTGCCGTGATTTTTTGCCGCATTTACCGGGCGACATCCCAGATGACACCAGAACAGTGCCCAAGACGAACGTCTTGCCGAAAGTGCACCTGGCTACTTTTCTAGCGTAAGTTACACTGGACGAGGTTGAGCAATTTGGCGTGGTTCATAGAGAGCCGTGAAACGCATGCGTGTTGAGCAGATGAGATGGAACAAGATTTCGCTCATCGCTTCGTGGCTGCCTCCTGAAAAGCGCTACCAAGGGGTTTTCAGTACTTCAGCGGTGGGAGGGACTGCTGGTAGCGCAGCAAGGAGTGACGCGTTGGCTGTAGCACGCCCATATACATGTATTGGTCTCCTTGCAAGATGTCTAGCACCTTTGCCACAGCGTAGATTGCCTGGCAAAATAAACAAATACAAAAAACGCACTGCTTAATCGTAAAGCAATATTCGAAATATACCTTGCAGTATTCGTCAATGAAGCGGTATTCCTGTTGCTGCAATTGTGGGGACGAAAGTGTGTGGAATGTTGGGTCAACCCTCTCTTTCCGGGCTTCATTGATGAACTTCACAGCGTTGAAGCGAGAAATCGTCTTGCGATTGGCACTGGGAGCTGTCTTCCAAAGGCAGTCTTTATGACTTCGGCTGCCTGCACGGACTGAGATTGTTTCCTCCAAACAATCTTTAATTTTCCAAAAACCGCCCTCGCCATTTGGCCCTACTTGTCGTTGCTGCAGGCATTTTCGGCATCGACCGAAGCGACGAGGTTCCAATTATATGCGGCACACCTCCTGTGCCGTGGCCGGTGGATCTCGTGAGATGAACCACTGTCTAGCACCTCCGTGACGCTGTTTGCTCATGGTGTTCACCATTTTCCCCGGTTAATCCAAACATCCTGCGCCATCAAAAGTAGAAATTGCGAACAAAATGCAGCATGAAAACGAGAACTTGTGGTGGAACTTTTTTTATACAGCATAAATACTCTCAGGTGGGCTAGATGAATAAAGCAAATGAAATAAAAGCGCAGACCACTAGGAAATAAATATTGATAATGACAGAGCTAGCGCTTAACAATGATATTTTAAGAACGGAGTGAACAGGACAGAGTGAACGTTTATATCGATTTAGAAAATCCTTGAACCCTTCCGTGTAACGATGACAATGGTTGAACGCAAAGCTCTCTGCGGCGGATTCTTTGGTGGTCGTCTGATTTTTCCAAACCGCTTAAGCCATGCCGAAAAGGAGAAATTGGATAGACGCCAGCTTCATAACGCGTGGGACCCACGTTTGATTCTGTACCCGGGGAGCATTTTTTTCTTTTAATTTCGTCCGGCGATTTCGTGTCACAGACGCCATCATGGCAAACGCTAAATATTCGCTTTAAAAGGAACGTTGAACTCGATGAATACCCTGGCAGGCATACTTCTGTGGTGCTGTTTTAATCGAAAAAATATATAATATAACACAATTATAGGCTTTCAAATGAAAAGTACCCTAATAAAACAGAACTCCGAGTCTTAAAAGGATACTGGGCGACACAATACGTGAAGTTTGCGTGTTGTACGTGCCTGCATCGCGTCTCGCCCTATGTATTCTCGAGAATTTATCTAAAAAAACAAAGAAATACCTCTACAACCTATCTGTTTTACTTTGGGAATCTACGAAATATTAAAAAGCAATTTAGGTTTCGTCGTTAATAGTACAGTTAGAAAATAAACCTAAGTATGCAAAAATTCAGTGCGACCCAAAGTTTCGTGTGAAACTTTCTACAGTCACCGAGGTTCGTAAGGGATGCTTGCGAAACTGAATGGTTTATTGCGATCATAAAATAGCATTTCTGAAGTCACGTTTAACGTTTATACTGCGGCTTAATTTATTTCCTGTTGAGAAGAAACGAAATAATAAATTTGCCAAGCTACATTGTAGATAATTATATTAAAACAGTAGCAGCACTGTAACGGCTTCCACAAAGTTTAAATAGTTGTCCATGATGACGACGCATGTCTTGTGCAGGATCTTGTACTCCACAAGTACTGCGTGCAGCGCTGTCGCGATGACGTCGTAGGCACACGAGCGCTGCGGATATTCTTTCCAGAGACTGTTCATCTATGAAAGAAACCGTCGAATCGAGAAAGCTTCTATGGAACATGACCAAGAAACAGAGAATAAGTATTATTATTACAAACGACGTAAATCCTAAATTAGAAGTAAAAAAGGGGTCTTCAAAAGTTCACAATTGTCGTGCAAATTACGCGGATGAAAATATCTCAGCCGCATTGCCTTCAGATGTTATTTGGCAATTTTAAAGGTCCTTTCTAAATAACGTAGACTCCGCTATGGTTAAGTAGGAGGGTGAACAATGCTATGTTATCTTACGTTTTCGTTAATGAACAACGTTAAGGCCAGATCTGCGGCGAGTTTTCAAATATTCAGATCCCTATAAATTTTTTGTTTTTTTTTTGACCAAACGTAAATGTGACGTGCAACACATGACATATTTTATGCTTACTCGCCTGTTTACTTTTAAATCAATATTTATTGCTTTTTGGTAATCCATTTTACATATATTGCTCAAGTGGCCAACGAAATATACTATAAACGACTTCGTTTCTTCAGGCTCTACCTTCCGAAATTTCCGGTAAGAGATACAGTTCCCCTAATATTTCGCAACCTCACCTGTTTGAGGCTGTCCAGCATTCAGCTGTGCCGCATACCGTTGATGCTTTCTCGAATGTAGCGATGAGGGACGATTTGTGCTCATGGTAGATGATATTAATCTGATTGACCAGCGACTTCCTGTTCATCACCGCTACCGGTAATTGCAGGGCGTTAATCAAGCACCGAAACTGTTCATTTTCAATGACCGATAAACACTGCATATTAGCTACGACGAAGATCACAATTACCTGCCTCAATTAGCGACCACGAAGATCACAACTAGGCGACTTTGTGACAGAGCCTTAGGTCGACTCGCTGCTGGAAGACTGCGTGCCTTTTCTTCTCCCCCGCGGTGGGACCATGCTCGGCTTTCCTCTTCTTTGAGTCGAATTCCTTAAAGGCAGCCGGGTGGTTTTTCTGCGCGCAACGAGAGTTTAAATTAAGTAAACTCATTTCAACTGCATCTGCATAGTTCAATATACCCAATAAAACAAACATGCGAAATCCATACCCGAAACCCGAATCCCAATGAAGATTAAACTAACCTCACATGCTTCCGCAGATTTGACGATGACATCTTGCTAGTAGAGAACTCTTTCTTGCAAATGCAGCACGACACCGTAATGTTTGCGCCGGTCGTCTTCAGCACCGAAACATATTCGCGGTAGGAAGGCCAAAACAACGTTTGCACTTGCTCTGTATCGACAGACATGGCTGCCAAACGTCTACAAAAAGGACGAGTTCGGAAGCCGAACTACAGCAAGCTGGGCAACACAGACGAAACAATCTTTTAATGTCAAGTTACTTTATTTTCGCCTACAATTCCGTCGCTTGACTACCCCGCGTAGTGAGAGAGAATGAGTAAAGGGGAGAGGTGGTGGCGGATCGGCAGAAGCCTCTTGTAGGATAGGGGAAACGGACGTGGGAGTACATAGGTTGGCTAGGTGGTTTTGAACGATACTCAAAAAAATTACACCATCTCCCCGTGCGGAACCCTGATGAGGATGCGAAGCATCGTGGCGGTTCCGTGTGGTTCCATTGTGTTGCCGTTATGGTGAGTGATCTGGTTTTTACTAGCGCCAGAGGGAATTCCGCGTCCGGGTCCACACCGGTGGCAAAGGCACGCAAGTGTTGTTGTGTTACAGAGAGTAGGCGGTGGCTCTCGAGGCGCCGAAACTCGTCCATCATGTTCTTGTCGATGTTGTCTCCGTGGTAGAATCGGTAGTCTACGTCAGCGTTGGTGAGGTAAAGGTTGTTGACATTGGTGCACCGGCTGACAGCAATGTACACGCTCTCCTCTTCGCAGGTTTGTCTTCGCGTTCTTCTTCATCTGCGGCGGTTCCCCTTCGGGAAGATGACGACGGTGGTTGAACGCGAACCTATCTCGTGATTGATTCTTTTGTTGGAGAATCCCTAGAGACATCCTGCCACAATCAGCATCAGAGGCGCGGCGAACGGGGCTGGTTGAGCTGCAAGGCGCGTGGCGCTTCCCGCCACAGCTTTCCCATGGGAAATTCAGCATCCCCCTCTAAAGTTTCCAGTTCGTCCTTTCCGTTGAAGTTCAGCTTCGCGTGCCTTCGTTGTATCAGTAGCTTCTTGACGTAGTTTGAATGAGTCAAGGACATAAGGCGCGTTCGTAGCACTTACTCCTGTCGGGGATTTGTAGCGTAGTGGGAAGAGCACCGCGTACCTCCCGTTGCGACCAGAGAGTCGTGGGATCGAAACCGGGCGCCGCTAAATATTTCTTTTTTTTATAGTGTAGTATCGCGGAGCTGTGGGTGTAAGGAGCAGAGTTGCGCATGCGCAGTGAGCGTGTGGATGGCACCGCCATCAACAAAGGAGGACCAGGCGAGCCTAAGAAATGCTCCGCATTTAAAAAGCGCGTCGTTAACTTTTTATTTTGTACTTGTGGACGAAGACGGCGACCAATTTGAGCCATCGCCATAAGAACGTTTGCCCGTGGGCCCTCAGAGTCGTTCTCTTGCCCCAACCCCCAGCCACCCCCATCCACGGAATGAGACCAGATATTTCCAAAGGGGATAGAAACTGAAATGAACGCTTTACTGTTTCCCCCCTCTCTGTCCTCCCACTGTCCGTCCGCATAACACACATTTGTCTTCGTGCGTTAGTTGCTTACGCAAAAAAAAATTTAGAACCATCCCAAGTGCAAGTGAGAAGCATGCTTCCGCAGTGTACAAGGTCAGACAAAACTCAGCACAGACTTTTGGCTGGGCACGGCGGCCTTCGTTCTTGTTAATGCGACATCTTCTGGCTGAATTGGGTTTTCTTGTACTATGCAGGTTACAGAACTCGGTGATTTATATGTAAAAAGTGTTTTGTCGCCGTCTATTCGTATGGTATTTACAACGATCCGTTAACTCAAGAGACATACGGCGGTTGTAGGTACTGCAAGAATGATTATAGCTCGCTGACCTTCACGTTACAAGGTGCCCGGCCTACGAACATCCCCCCCCCCCCGCTCCATAAAAATAAATGCTAACCACTGACGAACCGCATCAGACAGCGACATCACCTAAACTCCCCCTTTCTTCGCACTTCTTCATTCCAAGGCTGCAGTGGACACCGCAACCTCGCATACCACACTGGTATTTAGGAGTAACTAAACTCCCATGTTTGTAAGTGGAAAGTATTTCGAAAATTTCTACTGTATCCCGACCTATACACCTTTAATCTAGGAGAAACGTAGCATCAGCAAGATGCCAGCAAAGTGTAAAAGCAAAAGTTAAGGGTCGTGAACCGTATTTGATGTCTCAAGCAGCAGGTCCTGCTTTTAAGTGGTCGTTTTGAAATTTGTTATGATCAGGGATGGAGATACGCAGGTGGCACGGCTAGTCCGCTTCTTCATTCCCGAAATTACAGCGGTTCTACGAATGCCCGAATACCCAATTTTAAGTAAGCACAAACAATGTAGTAGGCTGACAACTTTGCCGCCCTTGATAAAATAATTAAAGTTACTACTCATTTGTGGTAATTGATATCTTTAATATTAAATGACGTCGGTAACACATTAAAAACGCACTTCGGTGAATGGATAACAATATCGCACTCTTGACAATCCATTATTTAAAGATGTAGTGTGCCACTGCGAGTTGTCTGTCCTAGAACCGAAACTAAAGTGGGCGCCATTCTCACTTTTCTCATGTTAGCCGTACAGCCTAAATGTGGTTAAGGAAACGTTAAGTTAAAACAAAACGATGAACGGGAAATTATCTTCGTGGTAGCAGGTTGGCTTTCGCAAAAAGAAAAAAGTTTAGCTCAGGTAAAACTAAGTTAAAAGAAGCCAACCATGCTTGACAATACCGGCGGGTTATAATTGCGTGTGGGCGCTGTGGCAATCTGCACTTTGTGTGCATTGTTGTGCCAAACACGTGAATGATGTTAATATTTTTCTTGTCTGCAGAAGATTTAAATCCCGTATTCTTCGTCTATTGTTCATCCGCTGAGAAGTTTGAGATCTTGTAACCTAATTTACGTCCATCTTACACAATTTGCATTAGTTGTTTCTGTTTAGGTACGTGAAAGCTAATTTATATTAAAATTTCTTTACAATAGTATAATAAATTTTCATGCAAAATAGGCTGTTATTTCTAAAAACTAAAAATTATAAGTTTTTCATTACGTCAAAGTACAAAAAAATTGTTATATGTTTGGCGCTGTGTTGACTTAAAGCAATTTAAAAACTTCTACCTGCGAAAATGTAGTTGGCACTTCCTAACTTCCAAAAATATTACAACTCTCTCTCTCTCTAAATTGTAAGATCGTTGTTGATAGGTGATGATGTCGAAGATAATTGCGGTGGAAAGTGTTTAATGCAATGTGAAATGCACAGTTTTCTACTGGTCCACTTTTGTTGAAACTATGAATCAGTTCAGACCAAGGGAACCAATTTGGAGCTTAATCAGTATAAAACAATCGCTCTACCGCACATTGAAAACAACGCATACAGTAGCGGGCGTTCGGTTTGCTTAATGGCTTACCCAATTTCACAACGAAATCAGTTTGCCTTAAAAGAAGGTACTCCGACGATGCAGCCTGTAAACCCATTCCAGACATAACGATGGCGGCAAATTCTGATCAGTAACGCTGTAGCTTAGAGGGCTACCTTGAATGGCAGCAGAGGTGAAACGCTGGGGTGCTAGTTAGAATGGCGCTGGTCCAATTGTCTGCCTCCCATATCATGTTACCTAGTGGCTTTGGAGTTTTCTTTAGCATTGCGCAGTATTACGTTTTAGGCCCGGGAGCCGCAATCTTTTACAAAATAACGCAACCAATTTCTTCCCTGCACGGGGCACCTTGAGTAATCTTGGTTACGGTATTGGCAACACCGCGGACCCCGAGCCCCTAACATAAGCTGTAACCTACCGTGGTGATGTGTTGTTAAGGTGAAGGGTAGAAACCTCAAACGGTGGCCGTCCGAGTCCAGGTCAAGCTCCGGCGGATGGGCTCCCTGTCTGTTTAGCAGGCAGCGAGCTCCGGGACCTCTCAAGCTGTCACGGTAAGTTTTGAGAAGAATAGTACCCCGTCCCCTACTTTTATACCAAGCTATATGGTATTTTCAAAAACCCCCAAAATGCGTACCTGAAAAGGGGCCGCAACGAAGTATATTTTCCCTCATTGCCATCGGTAACCTTTCCAGAACCAGATCAATTCTCTCGATTTCTTGTCATGGAATCCCTCTTGCATCGCAGTCAGTCTTCATAATCGCAAAATATCTTGAGGGCATAATAGGAAAATCGTTTAAGTCCATAAAACAAAGGTCTTGTGAACTCTTCTTGAAGGTAACTGACAAACATCAGTCCACAAAGCTTCTAGCTCAGACTTTACTGGCTGGTCTAGACATGACGGCAACAACCCATCGGAGACTCAACCGCTCGCAGGGTGTGATTTCCGAGCCAGATCTTCTTAACGAATCTCCTTGCGGGCTCGAAGGTTCAGGGCGTCACTTCCGTGACACGACAAATTCGAGAATCCCTAAGCCGACGCCACGGAGGCACGCTTCGCAGCGCCACCCGAGGTAGCGCTCACCGCCAATAGCAGCGTTTTTGCCCTGCAATGGTAGCGATGAACAATTGAATGTTTACTAGGCTAGAGTACAAGTACAGAAATCTTACGTCCGTAAGTGTATTTGCTATTCCATACTTTCGTCTTAGTGAACAGTTTTAAGCCGTCTCCCTCAAAATATATAACATTCCTTGATAGAACATTTTGCAAACACTAGTTTGCAATATAATATAAGTTTGGAAAATGTTTGCAAGGATTCTATTAAACGCGTCATAAATATGTGTCATACCGTCGGTCGGCAGCGACTGTACCATTCACATTAGGTTAAAAAAATTGAAGAATTCAACAGACCTTACTGTTTTCTTCGCACAAACGGTGAAAAACACAACAAAAAATGATTGAAGATTGATTGTCGGACAGGTAGGACTTCGGGAGCACGTTCTCCCCGTTTACCCAAAAAATGCGTTAATTAGTGCTTACGCCTTATTTCATTTTTAGTTACCCGAAACAATTTGTTACTCGCCTTCCCGTCGCAAGCTATTCGAACCGCTTTTTGCCATACCCCTTTCTGGGGCATTTTCTTGCTAAAGCTGTTCCACTGGCTACATCTTCGGATCTTGTTCTTCCGAGGAATCAGGATTTGGTCGCTATAATTAATATTCATTACAGCTTTGCGCCCCACTTCGCCATGGTCTCACTTCAAACTTCGCATTGCGAGGCTCAGTAACGGTGGCGTGATTCCTTCAAAAGGCGAACGACATAGGTGACAGCAAAGCCGGTGGTGCAACCTGAGCCCGACCCTGCATTCCATCTATGTAGGTACTCTAGTGGAGAAAGTTACGCGTCTATCCTCCACCTTCGTTTCCACATTTTCGCGCGAAAGCCACCCGTCGCGCATGTAGAAGCAGCCGCGGCGGTTGCAGTGGTGGGTGTCGCCGGGCTTGTGCTCAAGCTATGCCGGGCGCTCCACCGTGGCTTGTCGAAATGAGATTAGGAACCCTCACGAACCTTATACAGAAAGTTTGCTCAAACCGAGCTGAGAGCTGAGCATGGTCGGAGCTTCTCGACGTCCTCATCAGTCGTGCTCCGTCACCTTTCGTTATTGTGCCGCCGTGTATTCATTGCCGCAAGGCAGCAATTTTCTGCTACATTTTTCATATATCGCTCAAGGAGCATTCATTCATATTTTACCAAAAGTCATAACATGTTTTTTTTTTCAAGTCACACCACTTCAGTTGTTGGTCTACCACTACAGAACTTCGATTAACGGAATGTTCCACAACGTTTTAACTTTTAACCACAGATTATTTACCAAATTCTCCGCGGAATCTTACACTTTCCATACTGTTGGAACCGAACCGTGCCGATAAAGACAAGATTAACCTGTCACGATTTGGCCCGCATCAGTGAACGTGGAAGAGTCGCGGTACCCTCCAGCCCAGCCACGACCTGCAGCGTGCTGATGATGACGGTAACTGACCGCGAGCTGCTGTGCTCGTCGGTGTTTATTTGCCAGCCGCACACAATATTGCTCCCCGAGCCTGGCGGGGCCCCCGAACTCAGCAGCCAACGAAGATTAGGGTCGGGGGTCACCACATACTTTTCACATAACCCATGTGAGATTGGACTGCCGGGGACGCTGCGAGGACTCCATGAAGGCAGAATCACACGATAACTCCACGAGGGTAATGACGTTGGGCGGGATGAAGGTACAGAAATACGACAAAAAGCCAGGTACAATTTTTACCCACAGTTTGAACTTGCCTTTATGTAGCTAATACACAAAAAGCTTTAGCCACCTACACTCGTAAACTCCAGTGGGACAAAATCGGTTAAGCTGAACTTTCAGATGTACCGAACTGGACAAGAACGTTTTTGTGATTTCAGAGATACAATGCAAAAAAAAAAAACCCAAGACGAGTGGTGTCACAGATACTGTTGTGTTAAAAATAACTCTACAGTTACCCCAACCGCAGCCACATGGCAGGGCATTCACGCGACAGAAAGGAAAGCGCAAAAAAAGAAACGAAATCTCGTAACGGCGCTGAGCGGAGCTGCGTCTAGTGCCAGAGAACGACCAAGCGAAAGGTGCGGGAAAGAGAGACCGGCAAATAAAGCCGACACATCCGTGACGCCGCACCTGGGGACTATGCCGTAATGGAAAAGTAAAGAAATCGAAAATTGGGAGTATTACGGCCGGTCACGTGTATATCGCTGGAAGCAAAAAAGGAGATGGGTACATAGCGGTGACAGAGGCGCTTCTATTAGCGAACCAAAAAAAAAATCGCTCTAATTAACGCTGTCAAGTTAATTGGAAAACAAAGCTTTAAAGGACACCCACAACAATTGCCATGCGACCTCAGTTGAATTCACACACGTGACGCAAGAAAGAGTAAAAGCAGAGATTCTGCCAGCCATTACCTGGAATTCGCGGGGGCGGCGTCCCAAACGCTACAGCGTCGGCCACAGCCGGGATACAGCGGTGGAAGCCGCCGCTGTAGCCCGACCGTACGTCGGCAGAAAGAAAACAGAAAGCAGCGTTTTTGAAGGGTGAGACAGCCGAAAGTATCCTTCCTGATGAGCTATCTCTGTGCTAAACCACCTTACGACACAAGCGCAGACACCGAAACAATTCGCCATGGGACCTGAATAATTCCCTTTAGGCCCATGGAAACTAGCTACTTAAAAATTTGAGAATTGTGAGGAAGCTGAAGGAACTTTTATAATCGCTATTTTTCAGAACCAGCTGCTCCTTTCGCATTTTGTACTATCTCTTAAAACGCAACCGAATTGGAATTCACCAATTTAGGAAACGGAGTATCATTCGTGGCAAGCACTGCGGAAAAGGTAGGGTTTCTCTTGCGGGCAGATGTCTGCATATGGTCTCTACATTTTCTTTTCCCGCCCTGCAAACCATTCCTTAACGTATCTTTGCCGTAGGTCCATTTAATCACATCGGGTCCCAGTTAGCCAGGAGGTGATGCCGAACTAGTAATCAAGCAAAGCGGAGGCAGCGGCGCGCAGTGGACGAGAAGTTGCGGCAAAGCATGCTGAATACCACCACCGCTAATGCCGTACCGCCGACGTGCCAGACCGGCAAACAGGCGCCTTCTCGAGGCGACCTCTGGGTGAACTCGCCGCGCCATCTACAGTGTGCTCAGTAAGTGAACCTCCCTCACTTCGCCCCCCCCCCCCCCCCACCCCCGTTGCCTCCCTCACCATCGCCTCCTCCGCCGAATTGGTGGTCTATACTCCCGCACACCGCGAAAGAACCCCTTTGGCTGGTAGAAATAGAAAGCTTTGATTCAGAAACTCAGGACCGATGCGGCCCCTGAGTGGTAGTATGCGAACTCGGGTGACCGCAACATACCGCGATACTCAAGCAACAGGTAAGAGACGCGGCGGCAGCTAGTTCACTCTTTGTATTTGCCTCTCAAGAAGACTTACATGTCATGTCTAGATGACCGGGCATTCTGTAAAACACAATCGCGCCTTCGCACTTATGGTGAAGGGGCCCCCATTGGCAGCGATTTCAACCACGGTGTAGCTCGATAAGTGATAGCACACCGGCATAAAACACGGAATGGTTTCATGCTCGAATCCACAAATTATAATGACATCATCTCTGTGACGGAAATGACGTCGCCAGCAAAAGCAGCATTGATGCGGTGGCGCCACAATTCGAGCCGGGTCCTCAGTCGCCGCAACGGGATCTCCCAAAAGCTTTACCAACTGCGCCACGCGTTGAACCGCATACAGCTGTATAAACGCGCCATATATTCTTCCTGTAGCCTCCTCCATTTCGATGGTGCTGCCGTCTCAGACATGTGAAATGAAGTAGTGCATCCAGATGCTGATCAGCCAGACTGTTGGCGCCAGCTGATCTCGTAGCAACGCCACCGTCTGCCGTAAAACTACACGGGGCAAGAACACAGTGGTCGCACATTGGGCAAAGCGACCCGCCAGCAGGTCGTCGCTCGCCAAGCACACCAACAAAACAGCCCCGCCAAACATGCTCTTTCGCTGCAGCGGACCAGGAGTGAACCGAACGATTCGCTTGCAACCCATTTTATTTCGTTCGCACGGCCTCCGAGTGCG